>NC_136499.1:61992081-62009581 GCF_053919585.1 Euprymna scolopes
GAGCTCCTGCCCAGATGTGGCAACAATATTCCATCCTTGGACGTACCTGGCTCTTATATAGATAAAGAATAGCATCAGCAGTGAGATATCTACCGGATCGATAGAAAGATCCCACCATTTTTCCAGCGGCCTTGGCAACAGATTTGATGTACGTGTTCCATTTAAGATCAGGAGTAATGGTCAAGCCAAGAAGCTTGTCAAAACTAGAGGCCTCCTGAAGACGAGAGCCATTCATTTCAATTGATGCCAGATGTGGATCAGAATGTTGATGATGTAAAGAGAGAAGCTTGGTTTTAGATGCATTAAAAGTAACCAGCCACTCCTTACCCCATTGTACTACATGCTCAAGATCAGAGGAGAGAGAATTGGAGAGAACTTGGTCGTTTACTGTCTTAGATGTGCTACCATAAATGGTAGTGTCGTCAGCATAAATGTCTACAAATGATGTAAGGATGTGATTTGGAAGATCATTAATGTAGATCAGGAAAAGAGTTGGGCCCAGGATGAACCTATCAGAAAGAAATGATTTAATAATTGAGAAGACATTTCTAGCAATATCATAGCTAGAGATCTTATGAAGTAAACCTTTATGCCATACCCTATCAAAGGCCTTAGATATGTCAAGAGCAATTGCCCTAGAAAGGTTGCCTCCGAGATTTGCTAATCCTATGAGATATAACTGTAAGCACATCTGCTGTAGATCTAGCAGAACGGAAACCATATTGAGTGTCACTAAGAAGGTTATTTTTGTTGAGATGGTTGATTACTTCTGTATTTAACACAGATTCCAGCAAATTACTCATGACGCACAGGAGACTTATTGGCCTGTACTGAGAGGGGGATGAGCGATCACCTGAATTCTTAAATACAGGGCATACTGATGAAATTTTCCAGGGAGATGGAAAACTATTCTCCTTAAGACAACGTTTAAACAGTTTTGTAAGTATGGGCGCTAGTTCAGGTTGAAGTTTTTTGAGTACTATAATTGGAATACCGTCAGGGCCAGTTGCTTTACTGGAATCAAGGTTTTTGATTAGCTTGGCAACATCACGTACAGATATACGTATATCACATAGCGTGTTTTCTGATATAGGAGGAAATATTAGAGGTTGGCGGCCTTGATCGCAAAGGGTAGAATTAGCTGCAAAGTTCTTGACAAAGAGTTTGGCTTTGTCTGATGCTGACGAGCTTACCTCAGGTCCATTGATAATAGTTGGGATGGAGCACACGCTTCTGTTCAGGATTCTGTTTGCTATTTGCCAAAACTGGTGGGAACCAAGCCGCTGTTCAGCTACTTTGGACTTAAAAGATTGAGCATACAACTCTCTTGCATTCTTTATTACTTTCTTACAATGGTTGCTGGCAGTCCTGAAAGCGGCTTTAGTTTTCATACATCTATTACGTTGGAAACAGTGGAAAAAGTGATTTCTGTGCGCAATGGCAGCAGCACAGTCTGGAGAGAACCATGGCTGGCTG
Organism: Euprymna scolopes; assembly: GCF_053919585.1. Taxonomy (NCBI): domain Eukaryota; kingdom Metazoa; phylum Mollusca; class Cephalopoda; order Sepiida; family Sepiolidae; genus Euprymna; species Euprymna scolopes. The sequence continues at coordinate 61,993,558 of NC_136499.1, forward strand.
TTAGGTTTTTGCTGAAACTTTTTCGAGGGTATAAAACGGTCAATACCTACAATTAACCATTCCGTCAGGTCTAATACTATAGAGGACACATCCTTTTTAAACATGGAATGCAGAGGTAGATCAGATATAAATGTACGGAAGCTATCCCAATCAGCCTTAGTGTATCGATATACTGTACGATGGAGAGGTACGTCTGGGGACTTATTACATTTCATTTTTATCTTAATGGATACAACAGAGTGGTCGGAAGATCCAAGAGGCGACAGAACAGAAACTAAACATAGTTCAGGGCAAGTTGTGAGAAAAAGGTCTAGTAGGCTCGCATACTGGCCGTCATTGTCGGGCACACGGGTGGGTTCCTGAACAATCTGAGTGAGGTCATAGGCAATGGAGAAATCATGACAGAACCTCCCCTCATCATCGGTCTTGTTAGAGTGGGTCACCATTCGACGTTGTGAACATTGAAGTCACCACATACGTGAATGTAAGCTGAAGGATAAGCAGATAGGACTTGGTCAATTTTCTCAGATATGCTTTGAAAGATAGTAACTCTCGGCGATAGTGTGAGCTAATGCAACCCGGAAGCACATATAGGGTAAGTTAGGATCTTCCCTGGAGATTTCCCTACCACATGGAAAGTTATCCCTAATATAGGCACATATTCCATGCCCATGGCGATCTTGGAGGTCAGATTTAGAAGTTAGAGTATCCTTTAATTGCGAACTCTTCTAGGGAAATAGCCTGTCCAATGCCAGTTTCACTTAAAAATAAAAGGTCTGGTTTAGTCTCATGTAATTGGGTTTCAACCTCTGGAAGGTTAGAACGTAGACCCCTGATGTTTGAGAAGGAGACATGGTAGTAGGGGTCTACGTTGGAAGTTGGAGAACCGGGTTTAATCGTGTATTTTTTCTTGAAATTGTCATGATGAAATTTTGGATTTTGTGGACTAGGTCGTCAGATTTACTTAGAGCAGGACAGAGAGGGGAAATTAAGAGAGAAAAAGAAACGAAGAATCTTTTATTTTATTTGTAGCTTATGATAAGGTAAAGCTGTAACAATTACCCACAGAAGCTACTGCATGGTCCAGAATCCATTCACCAAATGGCAATACAGCAGCCCCAGTACTTTCCACCTGCTGATAGGACAGCCTCCTTAGTGGTAAATCCAAGGTTCGGGTCCCTGACTATCAGGCGGATAACGTCAGCCCAGACAAAACGTTTACCTCCAGCACCCTTACTAGTGACATGGCTACAAGGATAGACATAGAAACAGAAAATTTCCGCCATCTCTGCCAACTGTTCACGCAAAATACTGCCAACCTAGAAAACAGCTTTTTCTTCTCCCTTTGTCCAAAAAATCACTCATTTAAAAATGAGGACTGAGGGATAAATAAGAATAGGCGAGAGTAACAGGAGCTGCCGATAACGCATCCACAATACGTTTTCTACTCCCCATTAAAAAAAAAAATTATTAAGTATTGTACTTAATAAAAGTCCAACAGCCGTGTTTAAGGCAAAGTATGGTGATAGATTCCCCTCTCACGAACTAAGAATGAGTACAAATTCGTAATCTTTTTTTGCAATCAACTTGGAAGATAAATAAACATTTATGGACGAGTAAAAAAGCTAGCATTTAATAAAACAGAAATACATAAATTTAATACTGAAATAAAATTGAGTTATTAATATTTGAATCTATAAATAAAAAGTATGATTAAAATTGAAATCACTTATCTCAACAAAAACACGTCCGTCTCCAAAATGTAAACTGAAATGAGGAATTTAAGTTAACAGCGTTCGGATTTTTTTTAAAAATTAACCGTTAAAAGAAAAGCGTGATTTTATTCTGAACTTTAGCTAGTCACATTTTAAGAAACTTACGATATAAAAGAAAAGCGGATGGGGGGGATCTTCCGAAAGTTAGTTGGTGACGTTATAAGTAATTGCGAGATAAGATGGAAGCCAGCGTAATTAAGGGGGTGTAGACTGAAAAGGATAATATAATGGATTGAGTATACAATATTTAAGATCAACTCGGTAGATAAATAAACATTTATGGACGAGTAAAAAAGCTAGCATTTAATAAAACAGAAATACATAAATTAAATACTGAAATAAAATGGAGTTATTAATATTTGAATCTATAAATAAAAAGTATGATTAAAATTGAAATCACTTATCTCAACAAAAACACGTCCGTCTCCAAAATGTAAACTGAAATGAGGAATTTAAGTTAACAGCGTTCGGATTTTTTTTTTTTAAATTAACCGTTAAGAGAAAAGCGTGATTTTATTCTGAACTTTAGCTAGTCACGTTTTAAGAAACTTACGATATAAAAGAAAAGCGGATGGAGGGGGGTTCTTCCGAAATTAGTTGGTGACGTTATAAGTAATTGCGAGATAAGATGGAAGCCAGCGTAATTAAGGGGGTGTAGACTGAAAAGGATAATATAATGGATTGAGTATACAATATTTAAGATCAACTCGGTAGATAAATAAACATTTATGGACGAGAATACATTTACTTTGACGCATTATTATGTTGCCGATTAGCTTAATTTATTCTATTATAACATACGTCTATATGATCAAGTCAACAACGTATAACATACATATAATTATTTTTCTACGATTTAAAGGCTTGATCGTATCATAGGAGTTGCATTCTGTATATGGACGTGCATACCGTTATTAAACTCTAAATCACAGATGTAAACATCACAGCGTATGGACGTATAGGTTTTTATATCTACATAAACTTTATTTACCTGGTTACTATTCCTTCTTTCAAACCAAATGTGGGTTTCAAGGGGTTCGTAATATATTCTAGGAATCTATAAATATATGTATCAGTCGCTTTTACTAAATTATCTTCTATTTTATTAATCCTTTTCTTCAATACTAGAATATATAATATATTTTATGAATTTATACATTTCCTTATAGAGACATAAATTCCTGACTGCATACATGCAAACAGATACATAATAGTATCGATATGTCCATATTGGTAGACTCGGATTAAATAACTTAGTTATTGCTGGAAACTAATTATGTACTTGGCTCCACGATATAACGCTGTTTCATGATAATAAGTGTCGCGTGTATTTATGAACATTCTATTTATCAAAAAGATTATTTTAGTTAATCGTTTTCTGGTAATATATTTGCAAGTATGAAAAAATTTAATGGTATATTGTGTTTCCATCAGTTTATTTTAGTATTAATTTGTATAGCTTGAAAGGGTGTGATAAGACAGCTAAATAGTGACCCCATTAACGTGTGGTCCATGTTAGTTTATTCTTCAACGTCTATAAGCTAGTGTAGTTATTAATTAGGAGTGTACTAGAACCGTTTCGTATGCGTCCAGCTTTCCTATTAGTTTATTAATAAAATTGTAATATAAGATATTCTTACGTAGTATGTGGAATATATATATATATATATATATATAGATGTTGTTTATATATATATATATATATGTATGTATATATATATATATATATATATATATATATATATATATAGAGAGAGAGAGAGAGAGAGAGAGAGAGAGAGAAATGTTGTTTTTGTTTGGGTTTTTAGCGATATGTTGTTGAATGAATTCAATTATTTACGAAAGTGCATTATTATCCAAATGCGAGTTGGGAACAATTTTCCCTTTTAACCAATTTGGTACCCCCACATGGGGAGCAGTGTATATATTATTTTTAATATGTAATTATTCACTGACACGTGTTTCGTCGTCTACACTCTGATGAGTCGTAGACGACGAAACACGTGTCAGTGCATAATATTTTTAAAATAATATATATATATATATATATATATATAGTGAGAGAGAGAAAGAGATATATAGATAGAAAGATAGATAGATAGATAGATAGATAGATAGATAGATAGATAGATAGAAGGATAGATAGATAGATAGATAGATAGATAGATAGATAGATAGATAGATGGATAGATAGATTAGGAGGGAGGCAGATGAGAATTAAAAGTCTGTGTCGCGGTGCAATCTATGTGATCGTATTTGTACTCCTGAAAAAGATCATTTAATCTTTCAAACAATAGTGCCGGCATAGTAATTATAAACACTAAAAGTTTAAACTGAAGCTATGAGACTAAAGACAAAATGTCTAGAATGAGACATTGAATTATAAAATGAAGATAAGATTAAAGATGAGTGTGATACATTACAAAACGTGCTATGTGCGTGCACAGTGAGTGTGGGTGGGGAATATATACGAACTTTTTAAAAATATTAATTAAATTAACTTTTTACACTTACTGTAAGTGTAGATTACGCAAGTGATATATTTTCATGTGAAGTTCACGCCCATAGTTTATCTTTCGTTAAAAAAAAACTAACTCATACGGACATGCCATTTCAGATAGTTTACAACATAAGTATATACTTTAAAAATGTATTATTTAATAACTATGTATTATTAGTACTTTATGTTGAAGATAGCTCTAAGAAATATCGGATGCTTATTGGTTCTAACGCAAAATTAGACGAAGAGGGAGATTGAATGATGAAAGAATAAACGTTTCACACTCCTATACTTTTACTATCCTATAATGACTTCTACGTTTCTCTTCCTTTCTTCCCCTGAGATTCGTAAAGTTCTCCTTAAAAACCATATCACAGCTGCTTCCAAACGGCTTTTAGTCACCTTCGCTACTGTCTAAGATTCTTCACCGTTAAGGGGACTTGACTATATGTACGTCTTAAAGATCTTGAAGACCTATATACACATATTTCATAAAACTGCTTACTAATTGTGAATTAGCTCTCTGTATATTTATACACACATTGTAGCATAATACGTCTATTCAAATTAGGATTTTAAAAGTTTAGTTTGATATAACTAATAACACCACGTACAAAGGAAAGATTTTGAATACTATATCACCCATTAGAACTTGTCAGCGAAAGGGAATAGCGATTTCTTGGAGGAATGCGTTGCATATCGTTTAATGTAATCCTCCGCCGCGACATTACCTATTTCCACCGAGAGAGATTGTAGATCTGGCCATCAGTCAAAAGACAAATAAGCCGTCACCTCGATTCAGTCATCAGGTTAAAATTTATACAATTTTTATACATGCTAAGTTACCTGATCGACATCCATATGAGCTCCAAGACAGGAAGCAGAGACCGCGATTACTAAGGTTTGAGATTCCGCCTGGAAAACGAGAATGAAAAGTAAAAGAAAAACACGAAAAAAAGAAGAAAAGGTAAATGACTTGATTATATATATATATATAATTCATAAAATATATACGAACTATTCTTTAGCCAATTATCTCCACATTGTTTGATATAATGTTGCCACCACTATCTATGAGAAAAAATCTCACTCCTGTACTTGTAATTGCTTCGAAAAATTCTATAAGCTAAAAAACTGAGAATTTCATTCAGGGTCCGTCGGAAATTAATTACAGAAGCAATATATCTATATATCTATAAAAGTGAAATTGTATGTAGGCGTTTCCGTCTGTGTGTGTACATTTCGCTACCAAATATAAATATAAATGGAATACTGTTGCCACATCTGGGCAGGAGCTGCTAGAAAGGACTTGTCCTGCCTTGATAGAGTTCAAAATAGACTTCGTAGCCTCGTAAGAGATGCCCTTTTCTCTTCCTTGCAACCTCTATCTCACAGAAGAGATGTTGCAAGTTTGTCTCTGATGTATCGTTATTTTCATGGAAAGTGTTCGACTGAGCTTCAATCTATGGTCCCCCCTCGCCAAACTTTCATAAGAAACACTCGTCTAGCTGTAAACACTATCAATAATTCCCCCACTCTTTATCTGTGCCTAAACCTAAACGAAGATTCCATGAACAAAGCTTCTTTCTTGGAATTGCACGCCTGTGGAATTGTCTTCTGTTTTCTTGCTTTCCGGCTGACTACAATATGGTTGTCTTCAAGTCTAACGTAAATAAGTTCTTGATGAGCCGTTCCATATAAGTTATCAAATTTACCAAATTTTCATTACTAATGATTACTATATTGTCCAATTTCTACTGTACACCCCTTAACCCTTATCCTTGAGTGGCCTCTTGGCCTTGATAATGTGGTGATGCGTATGTAAAAAAAAATTACTCTGTCAATATTCAGTCTATAGACTTCATATTTGACATAAGGGGTATTGACATTTGGGAGAACCTTTTTAATCAGTATTCGGCCAGAAATTTGACTGTCAAGGGGTCAAATTTCAGCGATTTGACCTGTGAAAACTCTACATAACTTTCCTGACAATTTCAAGTCACAACATTTGAAGTTTTAGATGTAGGTCATGGATCAAAATTTTGACTTGATTTGAACCCAAAACAATTAATGTTAAAGGGTCAAAATAGAGGTCAAAGTTAAAACAAATTGGTCCAAACATTTGAAATTTTACATAAAGTGTGTTCAGACATAGGGCAAGCTTTTTAATCACTTTTGGCCAAAAATCAGTCTTCCAAGGGGTCAAAGTTCAAAATATTTGAACTTTGTCGTCTCGAGCAAACTCTTCAGCAAATTTTGGATCTAAACATTTGAAATTTTACATAAAGCGTATTCAGAAATGCAGCAAGCTTTTTAATTTGCTTTTGGGCGAAAATTTGGCTGCCAAGAGGTCAACGTTGAAAGAGTTGACCTTGCAGACTCTACCAAACTCCTCCGCCAAATTTGGATCTAAACACTTGGGATTTTAGATGTACATTATCTGCACATGAGTCAAGTATATATATATATATATATATATATATATATATATATATATATATATATATACATATATATATATATACATATGCACATAAAGTTATGAACAGTACATAGGGCCCGAGCAAAGCCGGCTTAACTGCTAGTATATCTATAATATATACATATGCACATAAAATTATGAACAGTACATATGGCCCGAGCAAAGCCGGCTTAACTGCTAGTATATCTATAATATATACATATGCACATAAAGTTATGAACAGTACATAGAGCCCGAGCAAAGCCGGCTTAACTGCTAGTATATCTATAATCAACGTTTCGTCCTTATTTCAGAGGACATCTTCAGGATAATTGAAATAAAAAATAAAAATAAAAATTTAAGAAAAGAAAAAGTCATAGATCGTGCGAAAAAGACAGTTCTTGAATCCTACCCATGTCGGGAAGGACAAACATATGTGTGCGTATGGGAAGGTTGGGTTGTTCAATGTCTATATATACACTTTTAAAAATGCGTTAAAATAATTTTTTTTTCTTTTTTTTTTTTTCCTTCTGTAAACTCATTCATTTTGTTGAAATATTTAAGGAAAAACGGTTTAGCCAGGATCTGTTTTGATATTTTGTTCTTTGATTATTATTTTCCCTATGCTAGGGGTTAAATGGTAGAAACCTTTTCTTTGCGTAATAGTATTAGTATTCAATATTAGTGCTGATTCTAAAAGTCTTCTTTTAGCTCTATCTATCACGTATTTAATAATTTTCGCTTTATCTAAATTAAATCAGTGATCGTGTTCTGCACAATGGCAAAAGAGTGCATTTAGGGCGTTACCATTCCTTATATCTCTTCTGTGCTCGTTAAGTCTTAATTTCAATTTTCGCTGTGTTTCACCTATGTACGCTTGTTGACAGTTGTTACATGGGATGGAATATATACCGGCATTGGATGTGAGGGTTTTGGGAGAGTGCTTCGTAGTTTTTAATGTCTGTTTTATGGTTGAGGAAGTTGTTTGTATCAAGTGAAAACCAAGTCTATTAAGAGTGTCGTAGATTTTTGTACTTTTGGTGTGGGTGGGAATGAAAAGATGTCTGTTTAATAGTGAAGTATTTGTTTTATTTTTCTGTGTGTTTATGTTATAGTGTATTTTCGTAGCTTTTTTCTTTGCGTAAGAAATGAAATAGGATGGATACTGTAGTTTTCTTAAAACATTCGTAATATATTGAAATTCATCATTAAGATATTGGGGACTGCATATTCTAAAGGCACGCAAGAAAAAAACAATAATCATGCCCGTCTTTATTTTATCATTGTGGTGCGAGTAGTAATGAATATAGTCGTTTTTGTGTTTGGTCTTTCTATGTACTTTGAAACTCAGATCGGTTTCTGATCTGATGAGGAGTATGTCTAGAAAAGCTAGGGAGTGGTCTTGTTCGGATTCATGTGTAAATTTTATAGATGGTTCCACTGAATTTAATTTATTTCTAATTTGTTCTATTTGTGTGTTTTTAGGGAGAAAAATAAGAATGTCATCTATATATCTAAAATATGTGGAGTTTTTAGGAAGTCTGTGTTTAAAAGAGTTGGTTTCCAAGAATTCTAAGAATAGGTAGGCTAGTACACAACTAAGGGGGTTACCCATAGGGAGTCCAAATTTCTGTCTGTAGTAAGAATTATTAAACTGAAAGTAGGTTCTATCAGTGATGAGTTTTATGATTTGTATTAGTGTATCTGAGGAAAAAGGTAGGTCGGCTTTAATTTTGATTAAGTGCTTGTGGAGTAGATTAAGGCATTTTTGATTGGAATATTGGTGTAGAGGGAAATTATGTCTAAACTATGCATGGTTTTATTTTGTATGTCCATATTTTTTGTTCTATTTAGGAGGTCACCAGAGTTTTTGATACGTGAAGTGCTGATGGTGCCCATTAGTGGAGTTAAAATTTGGGCAATAGCTCGTGCTAATTTATGGGTGACCCTTCCAATGTTAGATACTATAGGTCTCATGAGGACGTTCTCTTTATGTATTTTTGGGAGGCCGTATAATATAGGGAAAATAATAATCAAAGAACTAAATATCAAAACAGATCCTGGCTTAACCGTTTTTCCTTAAATATTTCAACAAAATGAATAAGTTTACAGAAGAAAAAAAAAGAAAGAAAAAAAATTTATTTTAACGCATTTTTAAAAGTGTATATATAGACATCGAACAACCCAACCTTCCCATACGCGCACATATGTTTGTCTTTCCCGACATGGGTAGGATTCAAGAACTGTCTTTTTCGCACGATCTGACTTTTTCTTTTCTTACATTTTTATTTTTATTTTTTATTTCAATATATCTATAATATATACATATGCACATAAAGTTATGAAAAGTACATAGGGCCCGAGCAAAGCTGGGCTGAACTGCTAGTTTTTTATAAAGCTTAATTTAACTGCATAGAATGTTCGCATGTGTAACGTATTTAAAATCGTTTATATCGAAATCATATCCTTCTATATTTTCATATATTAATAATCGTAAATTAATAAACAAACATCTTAATGAATTCGTATTGAATGAAAATAATAATCAATATTAATTTTCGCTTTTAATAATATTTAGTTTTCGAAAAACTAAATGAAAATATGGATTCTGATATGTGTTTATATATTATTTTTCAGTATTTTTTCAATAATTAGGAGCGAGTTATCTATTCTGCATCATAGTCTTATTTTCCATTACCAAGATATGTCAAAAACATATATTCGAAGGAATTTTGGAAAACTTATTAATGTCTATAAAACTGTTTCAATTAAAACATATATGCTGTGCGGATTTTTACAAATATCAATAACTAGCAATGGTTACACCGTGTGTCATATGTTGATAAATAAATAAAAGAATAGAACATGTTAAACCGAGTGATATTTCTTATTCTCTTTAAAAACAAAGTTCCTTTTCTTAAGTAAGGAGTGATAAAATATAATTCCTGAAAGCTCCAGGGCCCTAGAAAATACACAAAGTAAAATTTACGATGCCTCCAGAGTGCTACTAAAACATAATCTTTCCAGACATTGCTTTGTAAAGTTTTTACGATAGTTTAAAAGAGATTATATAAAATTAGAAGTTAATTAATTTCGATTTCCAGTGCTCTATGAATATATTATAATATTTAAAATTGTGTTTGCATCAAATGATGAACATGGATATTTTGCAGCCAAAGAATGTTTTTTTCTAAATTTCAGATATTATTTTTCCGGGGTTACGCAGATTATAAATAAATGTAAACTTTATAGGGACGCGTTGTGTATTTTTTAAAGTTTAGAGATGGAATTACAAACTTACAAACACGCGTATAACTATCCATTGTAATAGATTACTCAATTGTTTTATAAACAAGAAACATCCATTCAATTAATTACATTCACAATTGTTTCAAAGCATAATTTTACACTTGTATCAAAAGCATTTTCATAAATATTCAGACGAATATTTTTCTACTTAGATAAGTTAAATGCAAGTAATGGTCACGTATTAATTATACACGATTAGAATAAACGTGCATTAATTGAGTACATTCCTTGTACAAAATGAATACATTCTTATGTCATTCTCTTTTTTTTATTTTTCAGGTAAGAAGAATAACATATTGTCTAAAATAAACATAATTGGTAAGTAATTATTTTTCATTCGTGAGTTTATCAATAAGTCTGCCTATTTATCTATGATATACCAGAGTGTTTATATATATATATATATATATATATATATATATATATATATATATATAAAGACAAATTGTATGTGGGCGTTTCCGTCTCTGTGTGTACATTTCCCTACCAAATTACTCTGTCAATATTCAGTCTACAGACTTCATATTTAACATAAGGGGTATTGACATTTGGGAAAATCTTTTCAATCAGTATTTGGCCAGAAATTTGAGTACTCTAAAAGTGGTGGACAAATGTCCGTTTGAAATAGACATTTATTGAGGTCATTACGGGCGCCGCTTCCTGTGGTGATTTATAGAACTGTCTATTATCCACGCTATAGTTCTAGGTTCAATCCTCGACTTGGGAAAGGTGCTAGTCTAACCGCACTGATGAGTTGTGATACAACGAAACAGGACTGTATGCGGATGACTGCATATATATATATATATATATATATATATATATATATATATATATATATAATGAAACAATAATAATGATAATGTCGTTCATCAAATCTTGCCTGTATTTGTTTACAATTTTACAGTTGATATTTAGTCACTTGTCATTAATGTTTAGTTTTAACACATGCAAACGAAGAAATGATTTTCAGCGATTTTAAATGGTACTTTTCTTTTATCGTAAATGAACCCATTAATAAGAAAAAAAAATTAAATAAACTGGTGTGATACACCTGTGCTTGAACAAGGGATCATTCGAGTTATAGTCGAATACTCTACGACTGAAGTATATTTCTAGGTAACAATATTATTTTTTTTTAGAAGAAATGATTTTTAACCTAAAATATTGCCCTATAAAAATGTTCTGTTTTTATCTATAAGAGACGAAGACTATTTTTAAGGTAGGTTTTTCGATTTTTGATTCTAATCGAATATGTTTCTGCACAAAAAATATAAGAACATGCGTTAATTTTTTTAAAGATAGGCTCAGCCATTTCAGTTCATATGAGGAAGGAAATTACACACACAAAGTTGCTTTTGTATATATATATATATATATATATATATATATATATATATATATATATATATATATATATATGGGTGTGGGTGTGTGGGAGGGTTTCTGTGTGTTTCTGTAAGTGATGTCACGATTCCAAAAATTGTTCCTGATAAAAATATACTTATCGATTCGGTTCTAAGTACCGTGTCTGAGTCTTTTAAAATTATAAATAATTAGGGTTTTGGTGCTTTTACAAGTATTCAAATTAGTGTAAACCCACTTGTAATGCCCACATATATCTTTAAAAACGTAAAATAACAACACTTGAGGGACAGCGTATCCTAAGAGAGGATAATTTTCTAAATATTATCCTGAATGTTTTATTCCCATAATTATGAAATAATATTTGCGTTTCTTTTAAAGCTGATTTGCATTAATCCGTCGCTATTGCTATTAGAATATTTTCATAAATAATTAAGAAAATCGACGATTGCTATGAAAAATACAAAAAAGGTATAGAAAAAGAGTTATTTGCAAGTTATTCCTGTGCCAAGAATTTCTTCTGGAACTGATATTCGCTCCTATCTGAAATGTAACACATACATCAATTCTGTCGCTAGAAAAAAGTTTTGCTCATTCTACCGCTCCCATATGTATCCCACTTCCGATGCAATCTTCCATCTGTATAAAAGCTAGATACGTCATAAAATAGCGCACTGTTGCGACATCTTAGCAGAGGTAGCTTGGCACGCCGTATTCTGACTTGATAGTAACAAAACCGGCTTCCAAACCTAGCGGATTATGTTCTTTTTTTTTCCATCTAATCTATTTCCATAGAAGAAACGTCGCTAGCCTCCCACCGATCTATTGATATTTTTATGGCAAGTGCTCGACTGAACTCTGATCTATGCCCCCTCCCCGGCACAATTCCACAAAATCATTTCACTAACTACACCACTATATAGGATTACCGCCATTCTCTACGCAGATTCAATTAAAAACTTTCCTTTTCCAGAACTATCCGCCTGTCGAGAGTTGTTCCGTTGGCTTGCTTCCCAGAGTAATCCAACATCTTAACCTTCAAATCCAATGTAAACAAGTTCTTGTTTAGCTGTCCTACACCTTTCATATTTCTGCAAATATTTAAGTATACCTCTTCATGTGACAATCCTTACAAAAATGACACTTTGACGCAATAAAAAGCAGTCTGTGTGCAGCTTCTATAACAGAGTTTATTCATTTTTCCTTTAAAAAAGCTAAAATGTAAAGATTAAAAGCTAAACCCTTTTCAACAAAAGTAGTACATTCCTGAGAAACTACACAGCTAAATGTTCAAACTTAGTACAGCTTGTCAGTTTCCCACCAAAATATCATCAATCTCGTTAGTGTTACTAAGCCCATGGGCGCATAGGGAGCAAGTATGACAAATTTGTAGTGTAGCTCCTACTCTCACACTCATATTAGTCACATTTTCAACATGGCACCACATAGTGAAAAACTCTCTGAGGATCTTTCGAATCGTACTGGTCACTGACAGTTACGACATGTGAACGCGTGGCAAAAGAACTCTCTGAGAATCTTAAAATGCGTATTGTTTCACTACATGAAAATGGACTGCAGATATTGAGTTGCAAAACAGTGAGTAAGATCATCCAGCGTTTTAAAATAGGTAGAGTCCACTCAGAACAGGCCTCGAGAAGGTTGGCCAAAGAAGCTGAGAGCACGTGCTTAGCGTCACATCCAAATACGTTCTTTAAAATATCGGCGTAGAACTGCTGTCAGCATTGCTGCAGAGATGGAAGAGGTGGGGATCAGCTTGTTTGTGCTCAGTACATACACCATACTCTACATAAAATTAGTGTGCATGGCGGTCACCTAGGAGAAAGCCTCTTCTGAAGTCGATACACAAGAAAGCCAGCAAGATAGCTGAAAACATGTCAACAAAGCGCAATGATTACTGAGACCATGTGCTATTGTCTGATATGATGGAGATTAATTTGTTTGGTTCCGATAGCTTCAACCAACTTTGACGGTGACCAGGTGTTGAGTGCAAAGATAAATCTATCCTGTCTACAGTCAAATATGGTGGTAGAAATGCCATCGTATGGGACTGCATAATTGATGCAGCTGTTATGGAATCACATTTCGTAGAGAAAAATTATTTCCAACATGTACTATAAAATAATGCAGCAAGGCATAGTTCTTCCCTTTGATAAACTGGTTCACAGAGCCGTATTTCAGAATAACAATGACCCCAAAGATACCTTCAAGACAAACACTGCTTTACTGAAAAGACAAATGGTAAAGGTGAATGAATGGCTAATCATGTCTCCAGACTTGAACTAAACAGAGTATCTTTGGGTATTCCCAAAACAGAAGATGCTGTTGATCGAGGTCTCAGACATCCGCCAGCACCGCGACATCGTCATGGAGGAGTAGAATAGAATTTCAATGGCTACCTGTAAAGCTCTGGTAATATCCATGTCCACGAGAGTAAATGCAGTTCTTGATAATAGTCGTGGCCACGCGAAATATTAACAATTTCCCTGAGAGGTGTACCCACTTTTGTTAATAGGAGTTAACATTTTAATGGCTATTTTAGGGGAAAATAAACTTTGCTATATAAGCTGAACACAGGCTACTGTTTGTTGTGCTAAAGCGGAATTATGTCAGTATTGTCCATTGATTTAATATCAGCAGAAACGTGGGTGGGTGTACTCATGTTTTCGATAATATATATATATATATATATATATATATATATATATATATATACTATTGCTTTTCTTTTATCATGAAAAGCATTGAGTTTCGAAATAGCATGCAGCAAAGAGATTTTCTTTTTCCTTATAAGAATAATTATCTAGGGATTAGCTATACGCATGGATACTCGCTTACCGGGCACTTTTGCAGTAAGTAGATGTTGTAAGATCCGCCTCTAATATGATCTTAACTTTGGCCTTTGACCTTGAAAAATTGTCGCTCTATACCTAGGTGTGGGCATGATTGGTCCAGTGGAGTAGCCTGTAGGAAAGTTGTACTCAACGACACACACAAGACCGCTACTTTAGTATATATATATATATATATATATATATATATATATATATATATATATATATGTGTGTGTGTGTGTGTGTGTGGGTGTGTGTGTGTGTGTGTTTGTGTGTGTGTGACTGGGTTTTTAGAGCAATACCGTTTGTTACAAATTTAAAAAATGCTTATTTTTATTTTTTAGGTGCAAAAATATATATTCTAACATTATGTGGAAGTTGTCAATAGGTTATTATTCTGTCTGAATCGAAAACAAACCCGTTAATCATTTCTGTCATGTCCTGAAGAACGTTTAAAAGCTTTTAAAATCCTTTTTAAAAATTTAGCACGGTATAATTATATCTTCTTTTGAGTGATTAATTAATATCTTTTAATTCTTATTTTTTTTTAGCTTAATCTTTTCATTTCTTCTGTTGTAATTTTTGATCCAAGGATTCAGAAGCTACATGCATGTTTATCATAAACAAGTTGGATATTTTTAGTTCAATAAAGAATATTGTAAACAATTCTAACTTTGCTATGTTTTATTTTGTCTAAATGAAAATATACGAATATTATAACAAAATTTTTTAAATATAGTTATTTACAGGCTCTGTTTAGTCGTGTCATTTAGATTCTTTGAACTACTGTTTTCACCTTGAATGTTTTTTTTTCAAAACGTTCAGGTCGTACATCGAGAGAAACGATGTGAACATTGATGTTTTAAGCTGTATCTTGTCGTATTCGCGAATCTTTCTGTCGAACTCGGGAATGTGTATGGAATTTTGCAAAAACAAAAATAGGTTTGAGATTTGGGAATGGTTTTGACTACATAGAAAATTTAATTCTGAAATACAAAAGTTAGTTTTCTAATTAAAAAAATCACTCATTAATTTTAGAACGACCCTCGCACATGTCGTGGTGTGTATTAAATTTATCATTACTTAAAACCTTATCACTTCCTATTAACATTGACGGCAAAGTTCTGTTACTCAGTCTAAACAATAATTAGAGTTACATTTATTATGTACAATACTTTTTATACTCCAGGTTATTATAAAATAAAATTTTAATATAGGCTGACAATATTTCATAAAAAGCCGACTGAATCACATTTACATGATATAATTGCGTTATGTCAGTGGGTTATCTGTAGGACTATAATACACCGGGGTTATACTCAAGGTTACGAACTGATTCTAATTTTCAAAAAATGAAGTAAATGTATAAAAATTTCAAAGATCTACAAAAACAAAGAAAAACAACACAAAAATGCGTAAAAAATCCTCTCTGAAGACACACACACACACACACACACACACACACATATATATATATATATATATATATATATATATATATATATATATACTAGCAAATGTACCCGTCGTTGACTGCGTTCAAAAACAACCTACACAAAATGGACTCTGATTTATGAAAGTATGATAGGTTATGAAATCGAAGTGTTGTAAAGAGATAGATTCAAATATATATATATATATATATATATATATATATATATATATATATATATATATATATATAAAGTTTTTCCTCGCTCTGGCGTTGATGTTAATATAATTTGTCATGGAAATGCGAGCGACTCCATGAAGGTTTGCTAAT
>NC_136499.1:62014581-62067081 GCF_053919585.1 Euprymna scolopes
TTGATTATATAATATTGAATATTATAGTTGAATATTAAAAAATTCTTAATGCTATTATAATCCATGATTTTAACAGGCTTCCAGTTAATTTATTTGTTCTTTATTTAATTTCATTCTTATTTTTTGCCCCTATAAATATAAAATACTCATATCTAATAACAATGTACGCCACTCGTCTGCTTTTAATAAAATTCCCCCAATTATCCCCCTTTGTTTATTCCATTGTCTGTTTCATTCTCTCATTGTCTGTTTCATTGTCTCTTTTCGTGAGAACGGTGAATTGGTACAAGCGAGGTGGTTATTATGGAAACCAGTCATTACAAACGTCTCTCACCAACTTAAGTTTTTATTACGATTTTGAACGCTAGTAAATTTATCATAACTTTTGTTTGAATGAAAGAAAATTGAGAGATGATTTTTTTTAACAATATAGTAGAGGACGTGATCTATTAACTGTAATAATTGTTTGAAATTTTGTCGAAAAACATGGAGCGTTGAAGATTGAAAGTAGTTCTAAATAACTAAAACTGCCACTTAACCATATATTCAAACATTACCGTGTTGTAATTATTTATCTTCAAGACTTTTAGCCCGACATTTACAAAGTTTGTGCCCGGACAAATTTATTCTTTTTTTTTAGTTTTCAATTTCATTTATTTTTTACGTGCATTTTTCAAGTTTCATCACTTGACATTTACAATCTAAAGGCAAGGAATGTGCTCTATAGACACAGCTAAAGACTTAACGGTATTTGTTGCCTAGAACACTAAATGAAAAATTGACGGCCTTATTATTTTTTGTAGGGGATTTGCCATTAAAGAATCTCGTCCCAGCAAGGACGGTCTTTTTTTAATTTTTAATTAGCTGAAATACCCGGCGTTGCCATGTTTTATTTGATCATAAGATATTCCGTCTTCATGCATAATTACTAAGTTGATTAAGCGAAACATGTATTCACAATAGCCTTTTTCCACATTCAACATGTGGTAGGAGAGTAGGTATTTTTTTTATTTTATAGAGGCCATGCTAGTAGTCATAATTTTCTTTCATAGTTTGATCTCTTTTTTAAGCCCTTCTTCTGAAAAAATATAATGTAAGCATTGCAATTATTATTTCATACGTTATTTTATATCTGAAAACTGTTAAATCTGTTTTTGTTTTTATTATTTAATGTGCAATATATATTAAGATTACATTAGTAATCTATTCTATTAATGAAAATATTAAAATTTAGTTTCTAGCAGTGCCTATTTAAAAACTGGTAAATCTTAAGATTCTCTACATAAAAAACACTTTGGATGTGACCTCTAATAGGTGTGTAAATGAAGAGTTTTTCAGGACTTCCAATGCGTGAGCAACCAACATATAACTGGCCATGAGAAATGCAAGGTGTCTGAAGATAAAGTGCAACACCTTTGAAGCTTTGTCCTTGAGCTTTATCTGTAGAATTTGTATTGGGAATTGTAAACGCTTGAACTGAAATAGCATGTCAGAAGGAATAGGGAGAATCCAAGAAATTGACACAGTTTCACCTTTAAAATGTCCAGTTATTATAATGGCTGCCAAACCAATAGTTTTCAAATATTTTGTTGCTAATCATGTGCTATTTCACAGTTGAGGTCGATCAAGATGTCTAAATAATATGAACGAAGCTTCTTCCTTCAATATCAGATTATGATGTGACATTCCAGGCGGTTGCAGTGACTTTATATATACTACAGGATATGTTACTGTCTGATATTCATCAATAACACGGTCAGTAGATTGATAAGAATGAACTAACTGAAGCAACTCTTGTGAAGGATTATAAGTGATCATATCAGCAGCATTATTTATAAGGGCCAAGATTTCTATTTCACAATGCCATTTAACATTGTAGAATTTTTTAGCAATAGTTTGGAAAACTTTAGTCAAGTCACTAACTGGATTTACCAACATTGTTATTTGTGCAATTGAAGATCGCTATTCAATGTTATTGAACCATTGCCAATGGTTGGTTGGTTGTTTTTGCTTTCCGGCATATCAACCTTTTTCAGGTAATTTAATGCCGAATCTAGTTATTTTGAGGAACAATTTTTAATGGAGTATATTTTTTTTTAAGTCAGATTCTATTCAACCCATAGTTGGGACCCTAACAGGTACTACCACTCCGGGTCAGAGTGTAACTGGGAGCAATGGCAATTAAAGGGTGGCTACACACTCGCCTAGGCCCGCAAGGTGGGGCCTCACCATCAGATATAGTTTTAGGTCATATCCAGGACCACTTTTCCAATGGAAAAGAAAGGATATTAGAAAAGTGCTCATCAACTAAATGTGTCGTCATATTGAGGCTAAGAGTTAACTTTTTAACTTTAAATCAAAGATGTGATGTCTTAAGACATGTATTTAGCTCATTATTTAGTGTCTTTAGGAATTACAGGTAAGGTTTGACAAAAATCATTAGATAGCAAAATAGTGACACCTCCCAATAAAGTGTTGTTTTCTTTCAAGTCTTTAAGACCACAATCTAATTTCTGTAATGCTCCTCAGTGAGACATCGTACATTGATCCCAAACGATTAATCTTGTTGTAATAAGCTGGCCATGCTAGAACCATCGCGAAATGTTGCATACACACTCATTTTCTGGTTTCTTGCCTAAATCAATACGCATCTTGAAAGTAGAGTGTGCAGTACGACCCCCAGCTAAAACTATTGCTGATATACCTAGAAAAACAACTGCCGATGCAATGTTTTTCTTTTCGCTCCACCTAAACGTCGACCATAGGCAGCCATTTCACGCCCTCGAATTTACAGATCTATCTGTTTCAACCGCACTTTTTATTCTCTCGACCACGGAGTGTCCTTTTTTTATTTTTTTCCTTTCGCGCCAGCTCACGTTCACTTCCTAATTTGCATATGTGCGTTGTTCGGCTACTATTGTTTATATTCTTGCAAGCCAGCTATCTTACATTTCCCATGCGCTCGCACGCGCTCTGTTACAGCTGATTAACTTTAGGGGAGGATGCTGTATATACAATTATATATATATATATATATATATATATATATTGCATGTTGTATCCACGTGTATTCCTTTTTAGTATATTTAAATATGTGTGAATAAAAAATCAATACGAAAAAAATATATGAATGTTTATATATTTTCTGTATTTATTTCATGCGTGTTGACGTGTAGGAATACAAAAAGTCTTTTGGACAAAACAAGAATGTTTCCTTCAAAAGCACATAATTTTCGACCGATCCTTCGATCTTCCTCAGTGTGATTCACACTGAGGAAGATCGAAGGATCGGTCGAAAATGTTTATGTTTACGAACATGCGATTTGAGCACTATAAAAGTGGTGGCGGGTGTCTATTTAAATTGACATTCCGACGAGTTATTTACGGGCGTCAATTCCATGGTCGGGTGGGAGAACTGCCGACTGTCAACACGACGGTTCTAGACTCAATCCTTGGCTTGGGAGAGATGCTAGTCTAGCGGCACTGATGAGTTGTGATACAACGAAACAGGAATGTATGTCGATGACTACAAATATGTATATATATATATATATATATATATATATATATATATATATATATATCTTACCGTATATAAATAGATTATTACTAAAGGACTGAATGAAATATTTTAGATAAAAACAAATGGTGATGAGCGCGAAGATCAGAACGCACAAGATGAACAAATAAGGATCTTGGATTCTTATTGGACGAAATAATTTCTGACATTCGAAAAATGTTAAATTGAAAAAAAATGCTCTCTGTAAGGTTGTATCACACTTCGCTGGAGTTATCTCCTATATTTTGTACTGGTAAAATTTCAAACACTCATTGTTCTTCAATCATATACACATTACGATTTGCCTTACTAGTGGCGTTGCTCGATAGTTTAACTCTTACAACTGTTTATTGCTTATGCAACGGTTTTGTGATAGGTTAAAACACCTTACGGAGTGAGACAATATATACTATAGACTATTACTAAATACATCGATGTGGGTTTTTATAAGGTTGCTTTATTAATAATAGTCTAGTATTCTATCATGGAGTTATTAAAATATTTCATGAAGAAATAAAGAAACCAGATCAGCTGAATTCAGAAAAACCAATAAAATTCAACAAGCAGATCAACATAGAGACATAACGATACAAGATATACAAAAACATTCAGTCCATATATATATACACCAAGGACCAAATAGCTCACGCACATGATTTAATCACATTCTTAATCCATAGAAATCAGAATTATTAATATTTCTTCTGACGACGTAATTTAAATGCGCATAACATTTTTAGTACAGGGTAAGCCTGTTGACATATGCATGCTTAACTGAGGTATATAATAGACCAATTACTGCAAATAAAGAATGAAAGCTTTGTATAAATATTACTTGGTTCACACACGCACAGTCAACCAAATGTTGAATACTAATATACGGCGTATATTGTTATACCTAATTAACCTTAATTTCATCTCGTGCAGCGCTTTTTTATGAGAATTGCTCAACACAAGGCATGAAAACACTTGATGTAAGGAGCTAACAATAACGCCAAGGATGAGAGTTCATATAGAAACGTTATGTTAACTCGAATGAAATAAAATACGCATAAAGTGCGCTTGAAAGCAAAATCACAACGTACTATTATATTAGTAAGAATCACTAGTGTCTGTAGGTGTTTAATAATTATTTTAGTAAATAATTATTAACTCGTTTCTTATTGTTGAGCATTTTCAGTTGAATTAAAAGTCGGTCAATTTGGCTCTTACGCGCAGATCGTCATACAATGACTCGATGACTCTGACTGACGTTAAAAAAAAAACATTTAATGAAATAAATGTTTCAAATTCAACAACATCTCTCGTGGTTAACGGTAGCCGAATGGATATGGTCTTTGCTAATGAGCGAGAGATGACTTCTGTCGCCGGGTTCAACCTGCACTGAATATTCTCGAAAAGATGATAAACTAGTGTCCGTATGTCTGTAGGTATTTACTTATTATTAGAGTAAATAATTGTATATATATATATATATATATATATATATATATGTGTGTGTGTGTGTGTGTGTGTGTGTGTGTGTGTGTGTGTGTGTGTGTGTGTGTGTGATTACAGTTCTGGTTAAAATTCTAAACTGCACTAAAAATTAGCGTTTTCAGCACGCGCAATATATTTTCCTGAAAAACTTTAAAAAGTATCAAAGAATTAACCCCATTGTTGTTTGAAGTGTAAAGATTTGCTAAAAAAATATAAAAAATATACCTTAAATTTTATTATAAGAAGCATCTTCTCATGCCTGGCTATAATAATAAGACCAACATTGCAACATGTTGCTAGTAATCAATATGTACACAAATCAGAAAAAAAGATAAGTTGCTAAAGAAACGTCTTCTTTCTCACCGTAGCCACCTATAATTCATTAAAAATGATTAAACATCGGATATTGAATAGTGAAAGCAAGTAGTATTTTCTTACAAGAAAAAAGTCAGATACTGTAAAGAGAAATCTTTCTAGACTAAGCCAGCATCAAAAATTTAAATAAACTAGTATATAGTCATCAAAGAGTGCTCAATATCCTGAGAATAGTTTCTTCTCTTTATATTCCTTTTGCCGAAATATCTGGTGGCGCGGTGTCACGTACTTCTTTTTTGGGGGGCGATTACATTTCGTATTTTTATCTGTTTTTAAATAGGATTACTGTATCTTTTATTTTTGAAATTGTTGTGGGCGTATAGACGTTGCCCACGGTGGAGTTGACATATAATAATGAAAAAGTGTTCAATAGCCTTAGTATAGCAGGTGTGTCTAAACGGAACTTCATGTTGGTCCGGGCATCGCCGAGTATACATTTCAATGATGATGCAATTCACTATTGGCATTACAAAGAGAGTTCAAATGAAACTTATACAAAGATGTGGAGCGGATGAGGGCCATTGATAATGTGACGTGCTTTCTGTTTCAAAAGAACCCTTGAGCTGCATCTGGCGGAAGGTCGCCAAAAGTCCTTTGTGTATGTTGCGATGACTGTATATACTTTTATCGTTATTAAAAGCTCGAGGTTATGTAGATAAAACTTTATTTTCGAACAAGACAATTCAGTAATATAGGCAAACAGTATTCAATTCTTGGCGTATCCTTTTTGTTCTCTATATTTACGATTCATAGCGCATTATCAGGAATAGATGAACAAACAAATGTATAAAGATGGAACCTAATTTGAGACAAACGATCTCCACGAAGATGTGTTTAATTTTATGATTGGGTCATTATTCCAACCGAAGTCTTACAAATGCTTGTAAGAATTAAATTATTAAAGTAATTAATAAAACTGGACGATATAGTACTTATTACATTTTACCCAGGGTCATGTTCTTTGAAAATGAGTTATGAATTTCTGTCATAGTCTTATAATGCTGACGAGTTTTTTTTTTAATCTAACATTTATTTTCTGCCCTTCTTTCTCTCTAATAAAATTATGAGAAACTTCTATTTAGTTCTCGCGTACTTACTAAATCGCTTTTTGAATTAGAGCCATTTCTCTAGGGAAATCTTTATTTGGATGAATAAATAACGCGTACAGTCGGCAAGTTGAAATGTAATATATTCATTTCAATTTCCCCGTGGTTCATTAAGTTTGCGCATCTGTAAACTAATCATAGTTAAAAGTGGTTTATGTTTATACTGTTCTTAGCTATCTATCGAGTAAGTTAAAACAGTAGCTTTAGTTTCGATTCTAGCTGATGCCAGCCAAGTCATTTATTAAAACTTTCGAAATTAGTCCTAGATACACGCACAAACACACACACATTTATATATATACATATATATACATATATATATGTACATGATATATATATATATATTTGCAACCAAACAAACACACAAACACACACACACACACACACACACACACACATATATATATATATATATATATATATATATATATATATATATATATATATATATATAAGATTTGTTGTTGGCATTTTGTTAGCGATATTAACAATTTCTAAATGCTATTATATTTTTTTTTCATTTTTTCCCGATACCTTAGCAGTTTTTTCAGAGCTATAAGCTTTTATTTATCTCTCTCTCTCTCTCTCTCTCTCTCTCTCTCTATATATATATATATATATATATATATATATATATATATATATATATATATGAATAGATTGCCCTAATTTTTTGGGACGTATTTATTTATGTATTTTTATGCACGTTAAATAATATTTAATAATAAAATATACACACAGACATATATATATATGTGTGTGTGTGTGTGTGTGTGTATGTATATATTCAATAGAGAATTGACTCTGTAACGGCACAAGAGAAATTTGCTTAAATTAAAATATAGTTAAACGTATTTTATGAGCGGTAAAGTCGGGACGCACTTGTGAGTCTTAGTTAAAGAATGTCAGATTGCAAAAACGCGAATTGATATATCTTTGTGTTTAAGGCAAATTTTCTCACTCCATTCGTTCTATAATTTTCTATCAAATGTGTTCTGTGATTATTTACTAAAATATTATTAAGCCTTTATTAGCCATCTTAATTAGCACAGAACTTAAGTACAGATTTTTTTTTTAATTTTCATCATTCTCCCATTGAAGATTATCTTTCGAATTTAAATAATTTATTCATGACAACTTTATTCGACTTGTGACAAACGCATTATCTGTGTATCAGTGTGTCTGCGTGTGTGTGTTTTTTTTTTTGTTTTCACAAGGTGGTCACCACTTATCAAGGCCCGTAAGCCACTCAGGGATGAGGGTTATTGTAAGTACAGTACGTTAGTGTGGACATTTAAAGTGTCTACTTAAGGGGGCGGTTCATCAGGAATGTGTTTACGTTGGACTTGAAGACATCCAAGTCGTAGTCAGGAGGGAAGCAGGCAAACGGAACAGAGTTCCACAGGCATGCAGTTCTAAGAAAGAAGCGTTGTTCATGGAATATACGTTTTGATTTAGGCATAGATAAAGAGTGGGGAAAGTTTTTGACAGCGGATTCAGCTAGACAGGTGTTTTTTGTAAAAGATTAGCGAGGGGGGACCAGAGATTGGAGTTCAGACGAGCACCTGCCATGGAAATAACGATAAAACAAAGATAGGCTTACAACGTCTCTTCTATGGGAGAGAGGTTGCAGGAAAGAGAAAAGGGCATCCCCCACTAAGCCACGAGGTCTATTTTGTACTCTGTCAAGGCAGGATATGCTTTTTTTAGCAGCTCCTGCCCAGATATGGCAGCAGTATTCCATCCTTGGACGTACTTGGCTTTTATATAGTGAGTTCGTTTCGTATGCACTTGAAAAAGGTTATGTCGTTTTTTTTTGTGAAATTTCACATGAAGGTAATATGTTAGTCTTGCAGTGTTCTTAAGTAGGTTAATGTCGGATTGTTTTCGATAAGCATCAATAATCGAGAATAGAAATAATCTGATGAAAAGAAAGAACAGCGATTTTGACCAAAGTAAACATCTAACAGTCGAACATCACAAGTGCATTTGGGAAGTGTTATTACAGCACAAGCGGAAATGCCCAACATATCACCACACACACACACACACGCACACACACACACACACAGATACACACATATCTATCTATCTATCTATCCATCCATCCATCTTTCTTACTTTATATATATATATATATACATATATATATATATTATGTATTTTAGAAATAAAGTTACGCAAATAGAGTTTCAACCGACATTCAACATATTGAAATATTATTCGTTTAATAAGACTTAACGTCTTGCTTTAATTTCCGTAGGGAAATTTAATAAATTTATAAATGTAGCTTAGGATTGGACAACGCAATTTTTTAATAGATGCCGCCAGCGCAGCTTTATCTGTAATTTATTCAAGAATGTAAATTCTCTGGTAAAAGTAAATGAAAAATCTAGGAATAAAACAACACAGAAAAAAACATATTTCAGGAAAAGATCGTATAAATTGCTTCTGTTATTAAAATAATAGTGATCTTGTGCTAAGATTAATCCTAATACAATGTTGGATAAAGGACACACACAAATTCCAGGTTAGCAGACAACAAAGAATACATAATGTCAAACTTTGACGCACATATTGATCTCTGATGAAACAAAGAAAATACCACGTCGGACGTTGACACATATGTTGACCTCTGATGGAACAAAGACATAATTAGTCGATAAAAGCAAACGGTTCGACGAACAAAGACACGGGGAGTGAGAGACAGAGAGAGATGCACGATCGTTACATCATTAGTCTGTCACCCCCCCCCAACCTCACCTTTCACCCTCGCTCGATACGTCCGAAGACAAAATAATAATTAAATAAGAAAACATTTTTTAATGAAATCGTCTCTGTGGTTGATTGTCAAACGGCTGGAATAAACTAGAGTGCATATATCGCATCACGTATCGTCGTAGAAGTGCAACGAACATGATTATACATGCGATTGATAAAGTGTATTATTTGTTTTATTCAAACTACTATTCTCATTTTGAGTGTTATTCTCGCAAAGTTTAAGCCAATGTAATCATTGATATGTATCCTTTAGACATCTTGAATCTTTCTTTCGAATTTAGGAGTCTAAGCGTAATTTCGAACGAGTCCTTTAATTACTCAACGGGGATATCATGTTCTCGTTTCGTAAGCCATTCCCGTGTAGAAGTCGCATTTTTATTCTGATCACCACCCTTACTGAGGATTAAACCAGAAGAGTGTCACTGTTGATGACATTTACTTCATCTGGAGCGTTCGAAAATAAACGTGCAGAGTCCATTTTCAGTTAGATTAAGATATTGCCGATAGATGTTCTCAATTACCCTGTCGCGGAACAGTAATGATGATTAGTGCGCCTCGGATGTAGAATTGCTAGACGCCATTTAATTTCAAGAAAAAAATTGCAATATGAAAGAAATAATAAAATGGATGATTAAGGTATATTTTTATTAGTTCACCAACCATGCATTACCAAGATGATTGTCATAGGAATAAGCATGTTAAGGTCATAAATTGAAGAATATTTTTCTTCAGTCAGCATTGAAGAAGTTGGTTTGATTCGTAATCTATTCCTAGATTTGTCTGGCATCAATCTTTCCAATTTTGAGGCATGTGAAGAGAACGAATTAGTAAGCCTCCTCAGTGATCATAGTATCGAATCGAAGCACGCACAACTGCCATTGGAAGCGGAAGCCTTTTTGATGTTTGTTATAGCAACTGTAAGTAATAAAAAGCCACCAAATCTTCAACCCCATACTTATGTGAACCGAGAATTTCTTATATAAGCAATATTAAAAATACCAAAATAAAAATGGAATATTAAAGATGAATGTAAAGCGTGGCTCTCTTACATTCTTCCACATATTGCAGGAGTAGTTAGTAAAGACCAGACACAACTATCCCACTGAGTATCACCATGGTTATTCTATACAAGATATTGAACACGGGGTATTCTTATTGTATAATCTTCTTTTTATTTTAATTATTTTTTTGCATAAAGACTTTATTAGTAGAAGATATTTATTCTTGTAATAGGTGTGTCGTTAAAATTTAAAGAATTCAATCCTGGGCCGCCATGTAAATATGGTATAGTTAGATCGTTAGCACCGACAATTAGCAACAGCGAAAACAATAATGTAGATAATTCAATTTCATTTTTCACGAATTCAAAATGTATGCCATTTGAATAGTATCAATTATACTTTTTATTGAATATCTTACAGTAGCACACCGTGGATGCGCGGATGCAAATCATCATCATATCATCATCACGAGAAGAAGAAGAAGAAGAAGAAGAAGAAGAAGAAGAAGAAGAAGCAGAAGAAAAAGAAGAAGAAGATGATGATGATGATGATGATGACGATGATGACGATGACGATGATGATGTAAATACCGTGTATGAAAAAATACTATAAGTAGAGCGTCTGCACAGACCGAGGAGGCGTTCCTCACGTGAGAGAGAGACAGAGCACATTCAAGATCACGTTAGAGACGTGGATTACGTTCGAGATCACCTTACAGACGTGAATGACTGTCGAGAGAACAGAGATTAGAGGATAGGAGCATCGTGGTTTTTTCGGGGGAAATACCGTGAAATAAATGTCGCTGTAACGACAAGAAAAAGTGAGTTTATTTATTGCGGACTATTACTCCCATCTTTCTTAGTTGTTGTTTAACGGCGTTTCGGCCAACTATTCCTCTGGCCTTCGTCAGGTGGTAACCGCGACGGGATAGGAACTCGAATCTCCTAACTGCATTCTCAGCAATTACTGCCATCCATGGTTGTTGTCGTATTACTACGGTTTGGTCAAGTAAGCCTCTGACCGGTTTTGGGTAGGATTAAAACGGCTACCTTCAGACAATTCTAACCTGAAACGGTAGCGATTCAACGCAGACAATTCTAACCTGAAACTGTAGAGATTCAACGTCTCTATCAAGTGCGCTACGGGCCCCGAAGGGCGATCAAGGTTGTTTTTTTTGTTGTTTTTTTTTTATAAATCCCCGTTTTTTATTTATCTGATCTTCCGTGGTCGGGTCCGTACCGAATGGTATACATATATTATTTAATTGGAATTCATTATTGAGATTAGTATTATTAACTAATTTATTTATTACGGACTATTATCCTCATCTTTCTTAGTTGTTGTTTCACAACGTTTTGGCCAGCTATTCCTCTGGCCTTCGTCAATTAAATAATATCTATAAGAAAAAGGTAGTTCGAGTTATTATTTTTTCTTAGTCTTCGTTTTCGATGTAGACTGCATATAACGTGTAAGTCCCGTGTGTAAAGGAAACGTTTCATAATAATGGGGACTAATGTTTGAAATGTAACTTTTGAATAAGGACTACGTGATTTGGACATTTGTTGTTTTTTTTTATCCAATCATAAAAATTAACCATAACCCGATGGAAAATCTAAATAAAATTAAAAAGAACCCAATCCTTACAATATAATAATTTAAATATAACCTACTCAATAAAAACATCTTAAGCTTAACTTAACCTTGTCCAAAGGCTTATAATGAGTAATGCCAATTTCTACATTAATTGTTTATTCTCATTGTAACTGTACAAAAAAGATGTTTTTATATAAATTACTATATGATCACTGTTTTTTTTCTCGATTTAAAAGTAAAAGAAGTAAAACGTTGAAGATCTACGAAGACGGGATTATTATCACTAACATGAGCGACCTTTTGTGTTTTAGAATTTACTCTCTACATATTCAACATACTTTGACATGGATTTTTACGATGCTCTTTTGATTACTTTGTCGGAAAAGTCCAGAGCGCGATTTGTCGATCACATCTTTTTCCCAACTCTGAAATCGACGCGCTAGTCTCTTCACTAGAACAACAAATTTACATTGACATTAGAATAATAAATTTGCAGAGTAAAACACACATCGTTTGCATAGCCATTAGCACAACTTATTTGTATGAGCAGTTAAATATCACATTTGCATAGCCATTAGCACAACTTATTTGTATAAGCAGTTAAATATCACATTTGCATAGCCATTAGCACAACTTATTTGTATAAGCAGTTAAATATCACATTTGCATAGCCATTAGCACAACTTATTTGTATAAGCAGTTAAATATCACATTTGCATAGCCATTAGCACAACTTATTTGTATAAGCAGTTAAATATAACATTTGCATAGCCATTAGCACAACTTATTTGTATAAGCAGTTAAATATCACATTTGCATAGCCATAAGCACAACTTATTTGTATAAGCAGTTAAATATCACATTTGCATAGCCATTAGCACAACTTATTTGTATAAGCAGTTAAATATCACATTTGCATAGCCATTAGCACAACTTATTTGTATAAGCAGTTAAATATCACATTTGCATAGCCATTAGCACTACTTATTTGTATAAGCAGTTAAATATCACATTTGCATAGCCATTAGCACAACTTATTTGTATAAGCAGTTAAATATCACATTTGCATAGCCATTAGCACAACTTATTTGTATAAGCAGGTAAATATCACATTTGCATAGCCATTAGCACAACTTATTTGTATAAGCAGTTAAATATCACATTTGCATAGCCATTAGCACAACTTATTTGTATAAGCAGTTAAATATCACATTTGCATAGCCATTAGCACAACTTATTTGTATAAGCAGTTAAATATCACATTTGCATAGCCATTAGCACAACTTATTTGTATAAGCAGTTAAATATCACATTTGCATAGCCATTAACACACTTATTTGTATAAGCAGTTAAATATCACATTTGCATAGCCATTAGCACAACTTATTTGTATAAGCAGTTAAATATCACATTTGCATAGCCACTAGCACAACTCAACTGCGTATCCCTTGGCCCAACCCATTTGCGTAACCTGTAGCATAGCTCATTTGTATAGCTAGTAGTGCAATGCATTCACATAGGCAATAGTACAAACTATTTATACAAGAGATAATAACACAACTGATCTACATAGCAGAACCCATTTGCAGAGCCGGTACCGCACTATATCGTCTTATCTAGGAGCACAACTAATTTGCATAGACATTAGCAGAACTCATTTGCGTAGCAATTAGTCCAACTCATTTTCATAACAAATACCAAAACACGTCAACATAGCAATTAACACAACTTATTTGCACTGTCTCTAAAATAGATTTCCTAAATATTTCGACTATTTTCTAACACAGACGTGTTCTCGAGTTCGTACAATCGTCGATCGTTTCAAGATCGCCATACTTTCCCTAGAGCCGCAGTTACTGCAGCAAGACGGTTTCTCCATTCATCGTACGATTTTCAGATTAAATTAATCCATAAAAATTATACTGCTATATTGACGACGACAGCGTCTTGTTTTATTCCATGAGCGTCCACAGCAATATTGTTAAAGATAAGATAACAAAAAACTTAGCCCACAAAAAACGACAATAGCCAATTCTGTTTGATTTCCAACTTTATTAAAAATATGCCACTGAATTGATCATATACTAACTAGTATATATTTAAAAGGACGGAAAATGTAGTAAAATAAAGAGATAAAAGAAAGAAAAGTTTCATATTAAATAACATATATTGAAAGAATACGTTACATTATAAGTTTTTCTTTTTTCTTTTTTGCCTGGAGATGAAATAACGACAGAAAGGAAATCGATATTGAAATTCTATGTGCACTACATTGTTTATATCCTTTCCTCATAATAACCCGAGCAGGTCAAAGCAAGTGCTTCAATGGCTGCTAGATTTATATTAAAGAATAGTGTCGAATTGCTTGCTTTAGAATGAAGGCGGTCCAAACATTAATAGAACAAAATATAATAAAATTTAAAAAGAAAATGAACTGCTTTACACATTTTCGAAAGATCTTTCAAAATATCACGTGTAATGATATATTAAAACATCACTCGAAAATATATAGAAATTCTCTGCGACAAAAAAACTTCAAATGATAATATGAAATTAGAATACTAGGCATTCGTAAAGATAAGGTTATACTTCTTAAATCACTGTTGGTGATCGCACATCTAGCTTAGAGGCAATAATTCAGCTTTATTTGAATGAAAGCAAAATATGTCTATGTTACTTAAATTCAGAGATTTGATCTTTTAAAAATGATTTATAGATTGATCATTCTCTTCATATATTCCTTTAATATATATATATATATATATATATATATATATATATATATATATATATATATATAGTAATTTATAAAACATATATGGCGATTAAGCTACACTGAATATTCCGCGTTTCATCCACTCTAGGATTATTCAGGGTTATGCGCGAATTTTGTGGTTGTCTATCGTTTTTTTATGGAGACGGACAACCACAAAATTCGCGCATAAGCCTGAAGAATTCTAGAGTGGATGAAACACGGAATATTCAGTGTAGCTTAATCGCCATATATATTTTATAAATTACTAACTAGCTCTACCTACGTATTGAGCACTTTTAAAGTAAATACTTAAAGTTTACGCATAAATTTATACTTTCGTATATTAATTTTATGTGAGTAAATGAGGTAGTTATATATATATATATATATATATATATATATATATATATAAAATATTATGTGGAAAATGTCTAATTATTATATCTATATGACGCTTTCTCTCTTTCTGTCTATCTGTCTGCCTGTCTTTCTCTTTCTTTCATACTCTCTATCTCTCTCTCACGGTTTTATCTTCTCACAAACGCCATGTCATGAGAGTAAAAAACTCATTCTATTCTGAGAAGGCACTATGAACCAAAATTAGATTCATACACAAATAAATGCTTGTTTATTTGTTAAAACAAAACCCGTGTTTGAATTGGGTTATAAAACCTACATTTTCCATTAAAATTTAAACAACGCTTTTTCGGGTAGAAAAATCTTCCTTATTTATTACGTATGTATTTTGATTTGAATATTTAAAACATCCTCGTTGAACTGAAATGCACTGATTCTTACCCTCTTGCTAAAATATGTTACGGGGGAAGAAAATATGTTTCTATCCTGACGAAGGCTCTATGACAGCCGGAAATAGATAATATATACAAATAAATATGGGTTTTTTTTTCTAGACAAAAGGAAACTACACTCTTTGATTTTGTAGCCAAATTCTTCTTCTCTTTTCTTTCTACCTTCAGGTTTCAACGTCCTTCTTTCTGTCTTCTTTATTTCATTTCTAAGCTAATGTTTTAAGCTAGGATTTCTGTAAATATATAAACCTGGCTCATATTTTTATTCTCATGAGAAGCATTTGGCTTTGAAATGTCATGACTTAAAGATTATTTTATCCTTTTCTTTATTAATCTAGAGATGTTATAAAGTTTATTTTTAAATTTGATTTCTCCTCTTTTACTTATATTATATAATAAACGGAGACGATTATTTCCTTCTATAAAATGGCATTATAGGGAAAGAAACACTGGACAAACACCTTATTCCAAAATGGCTAGCCCCATTGCAAATATTTGATGTGTGTTTTCCGGGTGTTATTTAGTTCAATATCCTTATTTCCTACAATAATTCCGAGGAGAAACACTCTCCAAAACCAGTCATCCGTATAGATGGTAGCCAGATACTTACCTCCTCTTTTTTGCGTCCTTCTTTTGTTACGTCCTCCTGCTACTTTAGTTTCCATTGTTATCAAACATTTAATAGAGTTCGATTTGACACGTGTCCGTGATTATTCCATTTAAGTCATCTAATAAGAGTTTAGTATGGAAATAATTGGCGCTTCCTTGAGTTTCGTTTTCTTTTCTTCCACCAATTTGATTGGTTTCTCAGATCTGTTTAGCAGAATATCTTTTCGAAACGTTTCACATTGTTTCTGTCCTTTTTCGCTTCGATAAAAACAACATTTTGTCATTTCGTACAAAACAAAAACAATATTTATTTTGTAATATCGCACCAAAATACCAATCAAACATTGTGCTTCTATGTTCGTCGAACAAACACAAAGTAAGCACAGAGGTGACTTAATTTTCGCCAATTATATTTTACAACATTTCCGTCATATTAAAACAAAAATTAACATAGTGGTTTGTTTTTCGTAGAACGGCCTTGGCCGCTCCGATAAAAAAACGTTATTGTTTTTGGAAAAAATAATGGATTGAAAACTAGAAACAGCTGATCTCAGATTAATTTTTTTTTTGTGTTTTTGAACTCGAAAAATACAAAACATTCGCAGTGTTGATTTCGCACGAACATAACACACATTACATTTCGTACAGTTCCCACCCATAATTTTCTATTTCAATAATACACAATCATATCTTAGTAAACAATCGCTTCGTGTAATTTTGCACAAAAACACCTTTTGGCGCTATATTTTAAAAAAAATTTGTCAAAGGTAAATTCCAATACGATCAACTAACTATGGAGGCCCCGAAGAGAATGAATCTATTTTTCTCTTTAAATTTGCTTAAATTCTTTACAAGATAGAACGGCATATTTTTCAGTTTCAAATTTACTTCTAAATTTCATAAATAATCGGTAAGTTGGGTTTAGTAATTTGACAGGTAGAAGTACAGGATAATTACAAGAAACGACACTCCCCGTGGTAAGAACTGGTTTCTAATCAATAATATTGAAATTTTCACACGGTAACTGCCTTGCTGAAGCACAAGATTTTATCATATGCATTTCGATGCTTAATAAAATCTACTTTATTAAAAAAAAAATATATGTTTTGTTAAAAGAACGACAAAAAAAAAACAGTTTTTAAACTATTCTGTAAATTTACCTAACATGTTAATGAACAAAATATAGTTAACTAATGCAATTTGTTTACTAGTATACCGGTTTCCTAATTCGTTTTATTTAAATCAGTTTCCATTTTGCTTGTTTAGACGAACAGCGGTATATATATATATATATATATATATATATATATATATATATATATATATATATGTGTGTGTGTGTGTGTGTGTATATATATATGTATATATATATATATATATATATATATATATATATATATATATATATGTATATTAGTGAGGAGACGATTCACATATTTTTCACGATTCTAATACAATTGCCGATTCCATAGTTAATTCCCGATTCCGATACAAGAACCGATTCCAATTCCGATTCTATATAAATCTCTAAATATTAAGCTATAGACTTGTTATTTTCCCCCCGATAAGCGTAAAGACACATGTTAAGTGTGCTGATATTTTCCTACACGTAAAAACACACACATGGGGCGGTGGTGATTTATCGATCTTAGTTTTACTCGTTGTTTAACATTACTCAATATTTACTATTTTATCATTATTACCAGCAATCGTAGATTTTGCTTTAAACAGAATAAAATCAATTTTCACATAGGGTCGGTCAGTATAATCATTTGGGTGTAATGCATTGTGCATAGTCATGAACTTCCTGGTCGAGATGCCACAGGTCTTCTTTCATCCAACCTATAAACGGTCGAGAGTATCACTATATCACGATAACTTTATACTGTTTATTACGTATCTACTATATATTTTAGTTTTGAGGAGTGTTCCTATTTATCTGAGGTATTTTGTTTCAATTTTCTCTTTCATTTCTGTTGCTTTGATGGTATCTACTTCCAGAACTTCCAATATATCCTGTTAACCTAATTCCTTCATCTCTGTTTGGTTGGGTAATATTATACCTACCGTCGCTTTCAGTTTTCCCCTTCTCAATGCGCAGTTTTCCATACCAAATTTTATTTGGATATTCTGACTGAAGATTTTGGTTGTGTTTATTATTATTATTATTATTATTATTATTATTATTATTATTATTATTATTATTTATTATTTTTTTACATGGGCATCACCACTTTTCAAGGCGAAGAGGCCATTCGAGGATAAGGCTTAAAGAGTGTACAGTAGAAATTGGACAATATTGTAATCGTTAATAATGGAAATTCGGTAAATATGTTAACGTATATGGAACAGCTCATCAAAAACTTGTTTACGTAAGACTTGAAAGCAGGAAAATGGTAGACAATTCCATAGGCATGCAGTTATAAAAAATCAGCTTTGCTCATGGAATCTTCGTTTAGGTTTAGGCACAGATAAATAGTGGGGGTAATTAGTGATAGTGTTTTCTGCTAGACGGGTGTTTCTTGTAAAAGTTTGGCGAGGGGGGACCATAGATTGAAGCTTAGCCGAGAACTTGCCATGAAAATAAGGATAAAGCAAAGACAAACACGCAACATCTCTTCTGTGAGAAAGAGTTTGCAGGGAAGAGAAAAGGACATGCCCTACGCGGCTAGGAAGTCTAATTTGAACACTATCAAGGCAGGATAAGTCCTTTCTAGCAGCTCCTGCCCAAATGTGGCAACAGTACTCCATCCTAGGACGTACCTGGTTCTTATATAAATAGAGAATTGCATCAGCAGTGAGATATCTACTGGATCGATAGAAAGATCCCACCATTTTTCCAGCGGCCTTGGCAACGGATTTAATGTATGTGTTCCATTTAAGATCAGGAGTAAAGGTCAAGCCAGAAGCTTGTCGAAACATGAGCCCCCCATGACGAGATCCATTCATTTCAATTGATGCCAGATAGGGATCAGAGCATTGATGCTGTAAAGATAAAGGCTTTGTTTAAGATGCATTAAAAGTAACAAGCTACCACTTTCCCCATGTAAAACTTGCTCAAGATCAGAGGAGAGACAATCAGAGAGAACGTGGTCGTTTACTGTCTTAGATGTGTTACCATAGATAGCAGTGTCATCAGCATAAATGTCTACAAATGATGTAAGGATGATTATTATTGTTGTTTTTGTTGTTGTTGTAATGGTGTTGATTTTCGTTTTGTTATTATTGTTAATACTTTTAGCTAAATTACTATTTTGATTTTTTATATGCTCCATAGTTTTTGTTTTTCTTAATAGTTAGCTTATTATTAGTAGTAATATCGGTATTAGTGGGAATGGTAGTAGTATTAATCATATTCTTATTAATGTTTTCTTTTGACAAATATTACTATTCTTATTATGTTCAATATTTTCTCATATTACAGTTTCAAATATTCTAATGATTATTATGTGTCTTATAGGTATTAATGTTATTTAATTTGTTGTTCCATTTATTTACATTTCCTTTAATTTGTTAATGGTACTATTTTATAGCTACATTTAGTTTTATTAGCATCATTATGAGTATTACTATCAGTAGGATTATTATTATCTTTATTTTATTTTTTTTAGTATTAATATCATCATTAATATCATTAGTAATAATAGTAGTATTAGAACCTCGTCACTTAATCTCATATCCCGACGAACGCTGGAAAATGGGTAAGCTAATTCCTTACATATATATATATATATGTATATATATATATATATATATATATATATATATATATATATATATATATTCTTACAAAAAGCCACCTCGACATCAAATACTGTATTATTATTCTGTTAGTAGTATAGAGTAGGTATTTGATTGCCATGCTCTGACTGAACGAGAATCCACGAAAATCCAGTATTAAAATCACTATGGAGAGATTCTCTTTCCTTGGTCGAGGACGGAGAGAGTTACATGTGACCGCGGAACAGTTTCTACACTACGACCCGATCTCGGAAACAGAGAAAAAAAAAACACTACGGATTTCATCACCCACAGAGAGAGAGAGAGAGAGAGAGAGAGAGAGAGGGAGAGAAAAGAAGAGAGAGGAAAAGAGAAACAGAGAACGAGGGAGTTGAAAAACGTTCGATCGACGTTAGCACCAAACACCTCCCACCTCCTCCAATATGAAGGCAAGTGACAGGTCCTCCCTAAGTCAACACACGTAGTGACCGCGTTTATGCCAAGAAGCAGAAAGGAATCAGAATTTCG
Source organism: Euprymna scolopes (assembly GCF_053919585.1). NCBI lineage: Eukaryota > Metazoa > Mollusca > Cephalopoda > Sepiida > Sepiolidae > Euprymna > Euprymna scolopes. The sequence goes on from NC_136499.1 coordinate 62,034,897, forward strand.
TCAATTCTATGTTTAGAATCAAGGGGCGAAACAGAGAAAGGAAAAAATAATAATTCTTTCGTGTGCGGGGAGTTTTGATCAAAAGTTTGACCGCGTAAAACGTGTTCCAGGACAATCAAAGCGATATGTCACATTTCCGAAGTTGGCAAAGACGGAGAAAAAAAAAGATAGCTAAATTAACCCATCGATGAAGCTATTTTGGATAACACAAAACGGATGCCGACAGGCATGTTTAAAAAGAAAAGAAACAAATCAAAAAATCTACAAAGTCATCGTTTGGAACTTATGTCTCCCACGCGGAACTGGAATGTGTCGCACGGCGTTGAAAGACTGAATTTGGTGATTGAAACTTTCTTCCCTCACAAGAGATTTTATTTAGACTAATTGTAGCAATTGCAAATTGTCAAAAGAAAAGAATTGAACTGTAGGTGCAAAATAAAACAAAGTTTACTTTCTTTCTCTGTCGAGCTGGAGATCGGATTTTTCCTCGTGTGGGCCGGTTGTTGCCGTATACCTTTAGTCTTTCTATTATAGGATTCTTTTCAGTTAGTATGTTAAAAATGTTCCCCAATCCCATTAGCTTTGAATATATTTGTTTTTGTTACAGTTTCTTTCCCCTTATCATTAATAAATTTAGTTTTATATGATTTGAAAGTGTTTTTTTCGTTATCTCTTGCAAATCTTATTGTGTTCGTTTTTTGTGTTTATTTTGTATCCGCCTGTCTCACAGAAAATAATTGTTGTTTTATTTGTTTCAAACCTTTTTGTATAAAAAAAGGAAAATCGAACCCAATCTGGGACCTATGAACATACCCCTAATGCAGAAGAGTTGTCTGCCTATGATAAGCGTTTGCTATCCATAAATGCCCATCCATATACATATAATCGTTAATAATGGAAATTCGGTACATATGTTAACCTCGTCCGGAAAATTGGGCCAAACAAATTTTATACATCTTATTGCACTAAAAGCTAAACTGAGCAAAGAACAATTGAAAAAGGAAACTTCAACGAGACTAATAACACAGAGCAAGGCATTTACTTTAATAAATGCTTAGTATGGAATTGCATTCCCGTTTGCTTTCTTTAAAAGATCAATCTTTTTAGACATGCTCTCAACCAAATGGAACACTGTAAATAGGAGATACTATTCTATTCGCTTTGAGCAGCTTCCCACAGTTGGTCACCGCTCGAAAAATGCTTCCAGCTAATGCACGAGATATTATGGACCAAATATTTTCGATTGGGTTTAAATCGCGGCTTTGACCTGGCCAAAGCATCACATCAATTGAATCATCATATTTAAAAGTAATGTTCTGAGATATTCCCAGCTTCTGTATACTAGGTAACAGTCCTGTTTCTAATATTCGAATGTATTCCTTTGCATAGATTGACTTCTCACATCTAATAAGTTCCCCATCTCTTGCTGCAGTAAAATTCCCATACCATTATCCCTCCACTGCCGTGTTTAACTGTCGTTTTTATGCAACTTGGCAAAAATCTTTCATCAGTTCTTCGAGTGCACAGGAGCATCACTAACAAGACAAATCTTGATTTATCTGACGAGAATACATTTCTGAACCAGTCTGTATCTTTTTTGCCACAACACGAGAAAAATCTCTATCATCGATGTCTTTTTAGATAAAAATGGCTTCTTTTCAGACCATTTAGAAGTAAATCGCATTTCTTTCATTCGACTTAATATCGTATAGATTAAAAGAGAATTTCCAGCCCCTATTTTGGATTCTTTGCTATGGTCTCTTTCTCTCTATTTTTCTTTCTCCCTCTGTCAAGGTTTTTTTTCGATCATTGAAAACAGTCAATGTAAGCTTGTGATCGTCCTTCTAAGTGAATGCTCTAGCGCGACCAGATCCAGATTTCCTTTTTAACGAGCGTTCGACTTCAACCCTTTGACCAATTCGCGTCACTGCAGAATGAAATGTTTTCATATTTTCTTTTCTTAAAATATAAAAAAAAATCTGCTTTTAAGTCAATTTAGTCTGTCTTAATCCTGCGATTCGGTTTGTTATATCCTCGCCAAGATGCGGTCTTACCATGATAAATGTTTCCACTTAGTATTATATATTCTTCCTTCTTTACTTCTTGGTCCACTTTTTTAGTTCATGGGTGCATATAATACCATTTTGATAATCTCTAATCAACACTGTCATCATTGATTGAGATTGTCGGACTGACTTCCTCATCTTGGTTGTTATCGTCACAACTCGGACCACTCGGCCATATGTCCTAGTGACATATGACCGAGTGGTCCTAGACGTTGTATCAAAGTTTACAGTTACCCAAATGTGCTGAGTTCAATCCTGAACGAAGGCAGTGAAAAAGTAACATTCAAAACAGAGAATCAGCAACTATGTCCCAGAGCCTCGATGGAGTCCGAACACGGCACCCCCGTAATAATAATAATAATAATAATAATAATAATAATAATAATAATAATAATAATAATAATAATAATAATAAAGGGTTGGGTTCGAGACTCCTAACAAACGGTTCCCCAGTTCGATACAAAACACCTGATGAAGGCCGGAGAGCAAAACGGCCGAAACGTTGTGACGATAACAACCAAGATGAGGAAGTCAGTCCGACAATCTCAATCAATGAAAACACCTCATCTCAAAAATACAGACAATTACTACTCTGTTATCATATTTTCTACTTCGAATTTAATATTTGAAATGCAACAAGTTATTATAACCATGTGTTTATATTATATTTCTACTTGCCTGATATACATCTAATAACCGTTTCTCCAAATTGATTATGTTACCTCTTTATGTCTATAATGTTGATCTGCTGTACAACCCTCTGATATATACACTTATGTGTCGATCATGTATCTAAATAGTATTTATACTTGCCTGATATACCCTGTATAAACATTGATCTTAGTAGATTATGTTTAGAAACTTGAGTTGTTGTATATTTTGTTTTCTTTACGTTTGATCTAATTATATTTAAGGTTACTACTTCATGTCTTACACTGCTGGTGATGATAAGACTTGATTCAAATGAAAAAATCCATTGCCTCAGATACGATCGAACGCTGATGAGTTGTTAATGTTAAGTTTTTGATGCCGAAATAAATTCTAATTTTTTTAAATCATTTTTGTTACACACACACACGCACGCACCCATGCACCCCCCCACATATATATATATATATATGTTTGTATATATATATATATATATATATATATGTAGCAAAAACGCCGATAGCGTAGTGGTTGGGAGCATTGACTGTCGTATAGACGGTCGGGTTTCAATCCTGGCTTGAGGTAGTTGCCTGTCTAGCCGCACTGATGAGCTGTGAAACAGCGAACAGTACTATATGTGGATGACTATAATGCTCCTCATCTTGAGTTGAGCATATTGAGAAGTAATACACGAATTACCAATAACATATAAGCGATGCTCTTTGTGTAAATCAATCGAGCGCAGGTATTTCGGACGATGTCAAAACATCGTAAACTCACGACTCACTCAACAGCCGCCGACAGCGTAGTGGTTGAGAGCCTTGATTGTCGTACAGACGGTCGGGTTGGGTTTACATCCTGGCTTGAAGTAGTTGCCTATCTAGCCGCACTGATGAGCTGTGAAACAGTACTGTATGTGGATAATTATATATATATATATATATATATATATATATATATATATATATATATTGTTGTGTGTTGTGAGGGCTGTGTGTTACAAAACATCAGAACAGTATCTGTACTGTCGGTTTCAAATCTTAGCAAAACGGACTTATATTTCGTCGTTTATTTTAGACTTACTTTAGTCCCTGTTTATATGTGTATTCCTGAAATGTATCGCTCGTACGTTAATGCATTTTAATACTGAATATCTGTTGGCAAATTTGCTTATATTTATGTCGGGATCAATTTAGGATATTTTTTTCGTTTTTCCTTGTTTCATCAATTTACATATGTATCAATTGTCCCTTCTTTACTTTTGCTCTTGTTAAGTTAAGAATTAAAACGGAAGATTTGAACTTATAGACCCAGTATCATATAGTTATATCTCAAAAAAAAAAAAAAGAAAACACGAATAAACCTAGAACCCCATCTCCAACGTAGACCCCTACTACCATGTCTCATTCTCCAACGTCAGGGGTCTACGTTCCAACATTACAGAGGTTGAAACCCAATTACAGGAAACGAAACCAGACATATTCGTTCTAAGCGAAACTGGAATAGGGCCGACCACCTCACTAGATGAGTTCATAATTAAAGGATACTCTAACTTAACATCTAAATCTGACCCCAAGATCGCCAGGGGCATGAAATATGGGCCTACATTAAAGATGGCTTCCCGTGTGACAGGGATATCTCCAGCGAAGACCCTAATTTACCTTATATGTGCTTACGAGTTGCACTTACTTACACCACTGCATTTATATTTGCACTCTATCGCCCCCACAACAGCGTAGTTACTATCTTTAAGAGTATGTCGGAGAAAATTGACCACATCCTGTCTGCTCATCCCGCGGCTAACATTAACATTTGCTGTGATTTCAATGTCCATAATGTGGAATGGCTGACCCACTCAAATAAGACTGATGATGAGGGGAGGTTCTGTCATGATTTTGCCATTGCCTATGACCTCACTCAGATTGTTCGCGAGCCCACACGTGTGCCGATACTACCTGTCAGTACGCAAGCCTTTTAGACCTTTTTCTTTCCACTTCCCCTGAGCTATGCTCATGTGCCGTTCTATCTCCTCTGGGATCCCCCGACCACTCCGTTGTATCAGTTGAGGTAAAAATTAAATATAATAAATCTACAGACGTACCTCTCCACCGTAGTGTATACCGATACTCTATGGCTGACTGGGATAGCTTCCGTACATTCATATCTGATCTAACTCTCCATTCCATGTTTAAAAAGGATATGTCCTCTATAGTATCAGACCTGACAGAATGGTTACTTGTAGGCATAGACCAATTATTACCATCCACAAAATTCCAACAAAAACCTAACAGCCAGCCATGATTCTCCCCTGAATTTGCTGCTGCCATCGCACACAGAAATAACTTTTTCCATAGCTACCAACGTAACAGATGCACTGAGACTAAAGCTGCTTTCAGAACCGCCAGCAATCACTGTAAAAGAGTAATAAAAAATGCAAGAGAACTATATGGTCAATCCGCTACATCCAAAGTAGCTGAGCAGCGGCTTGGTTCCCGCCAGTTCTGACAAATAGCAAATAGGATCCTGAACAGAAGCGTGCGTTCTATCCCAACCATTATCAATGGATCAGAAGTCATCTCGTCAGCATCCGGCAAGGCCAAACTATTTGCCAAGAACTTTGCAGCAAATTCTACCCTATGCGACGAAGGCCATCAACTCCCCGCATTTCCTCCTACAACACGCAACAAGCTAGGTAACATACAAATATCTGTGCGCGAGGTCGCTAAGCTAATCAAGAACCTTGATTCCAGTAAAGCAACTCGCCCTAACGGTATTCCAATTATAGTGTTAAAAAAGCGTCAACCAGAACTTCCCCCATATTTACCAAACTGTTTAAGCGTTGCCTTAAGGAGAAGTCCTTTCCAGCACCCTGGAAAACCTCATCAGTAATCCCTGTATTTAAGAATTCAAGTGATAAGTCATCCCCCCTTCAATACAGACCAATAAGACTCCAGTGTGCCATGAGTAAGTTGCTGGAATCAGTATTAAATAGAGAAGTAGTCAACCACCTCAGAAAAAATAACCATCTTAGTAACAGGCAATATGATTTCCGTTCTGCTAGATCTACAGCAGACGTGCTAACGGTTATATATCATAGAATTTACGAATCTCTCGATAAAGGCTTCCTTTCTAGGGCAATTGCTCTTGACATATCAAAGGCCTTCGATACGGTATGGCATAAAGGCCTACTTCACAAGATTTCCAGCTACAGTATAACTGGAAATGTTTTCTCTATCATTAAATCATTTCTCTCTGATAGGCTCATTAGAGTAGTGGTCGATGGACAAAAATCAGAGGCCTTCAGTATTCATGCTGGAGTCCCTCATGGATCCATGCTGGGCCCAACTCTCTTCCTGATCTACATCAATGATCTCCCAAAACACATACTAAACTCATTCGTTGACATCTATGCTGATGACTCGACTATCTATGACATCACATCAAAGGCCGTAAATGACAATGTTCTCTATGATTCTCTCTCCTCAGATCTTGAGCGCGTGGTACAATGGGTGAAGAGGTGGCTGGTTACCTTTAATGCATCTAAGACCAAGCTCCTATCATTACATCATAAACTCTCTGATCCCCATCGGACATCGATTGAAATGAATGGCTCTCGTCTAGAGGAGGCCCCGTGTTTTGATATGCTTCTGGGTTTGACCTTTACTCCTGATCTTAAATGGAACACATACATCAAGTCTATGGCCAAGGTCGCAAGGAAAATGGTGGGATCCTTCTACCGCTCCAGAAGATATCTCACTAATGATGAAATTCTCTTTCTATATAAAAGCCAAGTACGTCCAAGGATGGAGTACTGCTGCCACATCTGGGCAGGAGCTGCTAAAATAGCCTATCCTGCCTTGACAGAGTACAAAATAGACTTCGTGGCTTGGTGGAGGATGCACTTTTCTTTTCCCTACAACCTCTCTCCCAGAGAAGAGACGTTGCCAGCCTGTCTGTTTTATCGTTATTTCCATGGCAAGTGCTCGTTTGAGCTCCATTCTCTGGTCACCCTCGCTATCTTTCACGAAACTTTTTCTGTCAATAATTTTCCCACTCTTTATCCGTGCCTAAATCAAAAGGTAGATTCCATGAACAAAGCTTCTTTCTTAGAACTGCACGCCTGTGGAATTCTCTGCCGCTTGTCTGTTCCCCCTTCCCCCGCCCGACTTCAACTTGGATGTCTTCAAATCCAACACAAACAAATTCCTGTTGAACCGTCCCCTTAAGTAATGACACTTTACCAAACCTCCAATACTAACTATTACTACGATACTATCTCATTGATTACTGTACACACAATAACCCTTATCCCCGAGTGGCTTCTGGGCCTTGAAAAGTGGTAACCTCCATGTAAAAAAATAGTACCTTAGATATTAAGTAAATTGTAGTTCAAACATTTTCGGGAGGTTGAAGCTTCAATCCTCAGATTGGTTGATACAAGGAATACAATAGCGAATAAATTAAGATTTCCGCCTAATCCTTGCTGACAAAACAAGACAGCATTCTATCAGAATGGATTAAAGTAAGGTTTCCGTCCAAATTCTGTTAAGACTCCCTGTTCGATAAGATACATGTAGAGGAGTTTGGAGGTTACACCAACCGAAACTCCAATACTAACTATTACCACAATGCTATCCCATTGATTACTTTGTTAGGTATACATTCTTTTGTTAGGTCCAAGTAATATATATATATATATATATATTTATATTTATATATATAATTATATATATATTGAATAAGATGATTGATAATTTATAATTAACATTTATAATAAAAACCGGTTTCACAAGGAAGAACAAACAAAATCAATACATTGTACGATCGTTTCGGAAACGATGTTTTTATTGTAATAAACAATAAGTCCAGCACAATAATTTTATAAATTGTTTTTTGAAACAAAGTCTCCTCATCAGCAAAAATATTAGTGGCGTTTTTATTCCCATGACACACACACACACATATATATATATATATATATATATATATATATATATATATATATATATATATATATATAGCAGTAAAAAAATGAGAAAAATAGTGCGCATGATCTAATTATAAAAAATATCAAGTTTTTTCAAAAAAACAAACAAATATATCAGAAACTAGAAACTTATTTTAATTTTACATCGTGTTAACTGGATTTGAATTTCATATAGAGCCCAAGAAAAATGTGCATAAGTATCGTCTTGAATTCATGAAATTCATGTTAGTCATAGATATTCTGTAGATCAACCAGATTGCTAGTTTACTCTTCGAACCCTGAGAAACTGTATTGCGCGGTTTCATACGAAGTCAGAATAGATTCAGGACACATGAAAAAATAATGGTTACACATATCTCAACGGCCTCAAATGTTTATACCTATGCCACTGCATTCTTTCTTCTTTTTTACAGTGTGTGATTCCCTTAATGATGAAGACGATAAACCATGGCATCAGTGACGTATACGACAATTCAGGTTTTATATTGCGGTTCAGGCCTTGTCTCTTTACTGACAAATTGATGGCACCATCACTCAAAATATTCAGATAAAAAAAAATCATTAAGTCTCTTTCCGTGCGAGTGTGTGTGGATGTGTGAATGATGGGAGAGGGAAAGAATGACTTCGTTAGTGAGTAAAAAAAAAGAAGAGAAGGTTGATAAAGAGAGTAAATATTAAAGTGCAAGAAAGACTTGTAAAGTGACAAAGAGAGAAAGCATATGAGTTAATGTGTTTGAGAGAGAAAAACAGAGGGAGAAAGAAAGAAGTACAAAATCTCAAAAATACTGCCTACAAGCTTATTATAGATACAGATGGATTCAACTCCCCTGTCAAAACGATTATATCTTATGTTCCTCCTATGTCTATATGGCGGTTACAGTTTCCCCAGCTGTAAAAAAATGGCACATTAATTATATATCACATTAAATTATGTACTAAAATGTGTATACTAAATTCTTTGGAGTACAAATTTTTTAATTAGTTAAATTGTTATTATTTTTAATTCTTTTAATATAATCATGAAAGTCAAGCATTCTTCTGATTTATAAGTAATTATCTCTTCTTATAGAATAATATTGTCAGACAAGATCTCAATTTACCTTCAAATATAACATTTTACATTAAAGTATCTATTAAAGATAAGGGCAATAATTCAATAAAACTTCATAAAAAGATGACACACTATTTTTATTTTATTATATATAAGATATACATATATATATATATGTTTATCTTATATATATATTATCTTATATATATATATATATATTTATATATATGAATGAAAATTCAGAATTAATTTCTGTAAATTAAAATATTTACGATAAATAAACTATTCGACAATGAATACAAAAAAGTTTTTCTTTTTAATCCATGGATTGTTAAAAAATGCTCATCTCATCAGAGGAAATATTTTAGCAAAATAATGTTTATAGACAATTATAAATTTTGTTATTTAGCACATAGATTGAAACACAAAAACCTTGCATGAAAAGTCTTAAAGAAGCCTAGATTAAAGAAGGATATCCCATTAAGAAACATAGAGGCAACAATCGTAAGAGCTACGATAATGAAAGCAAATATAAAAATGGACATTGTTAATGTTCGAATCTATGCATATGCAGCAATCCATAAAATGTAGCAATCCATAAAATGTAGCAATCCATAAAATGCAGCAATCCATAAAATGTAGCAATCCATAAAATGCGATAAGGTAAAAATCCATTCCAGATTGTACGATTTTCACAGACATACAATAGGAAAGATTTTTTTAAAAAGTTTGTGAAATAATATTTTCTAGAACTTTATTGTATTATTGATATATTTTAGATTAATATATTAAAATATGAAGATAATAAAAATTCTAATAGAATATAGGCCACTACGAGAAAGAAAAAGACGAATAATAGTAATGATGTTTAATAATAGCACTTACCTATAACTTGATTATATCACCAGATTAATAAGCACACAATAAGAGAATAAAACATTTTTGCCATGGTATTTTGAAGCGTATTGAATATTCTCAAATATAATAAAGTTATTTGTAAATTGTATTTGTCAACCTTTATTGGGCGTTTTAAATTACTCGTTTTACAAGCGTTGAATTTATGCTATCTTGATAAGTTTACTTTGTTAGATATACATTCCTTTGTTAGGTCCAAGTAATATATATATATATATATATATATATATATATATATATATATTGAATAAGATGATTGATAATTTATAACAAAAATCGGTTTCACAAGGAAAAACAAACAAAATCAATAAATTGTACGATCGTTTCGGAAATGATGTTTTTATTGTAATAGACAATAACTCCTGGACAATAATTTTATAATTTGGTTTTTGAAATAAAATCTCCTCATCAGCAAAAATATTAGTTGCATTTCATCCCCATGACGTATATATATATATATATATATATATATATATATATATATATATATATATATATATATATATCTCGATGAATAAGTTTTTTCTGGTCTTATTAAAATAAATTAGTGAGGATATATACATAATTCGAACCTCAGGTTTTAATCACTACTAACTGATAATAAAATTCCAATGTCTTACACAGAAATGTGTGCAGAGATTCGAATGAAAATATAACGTATATATTATTACCTTACATAAAACGTATAAGGAATTTAAATTTGATTAGATAAAAACAAGAATAACAGTTTGAGATGAACTTTCATCCTTTTCATCAGATACTAATATACAGAACGAATTGTGGAAAAAACAAAAGAAATATGTCTGCACAAAAAATTCAATTAATAACAAATACATGAATGCATAAATAAAATAATTTGAAAAACAATAAAATATAAATAATAAGAACAAATAAAAATGGTAATAAAAATAAGGACAAGCCAATAAAAATCCCACAAATATTTCTTTTTACACGGTGGGCACCACTTATCAAGCCCGGAAGCCATTCAGGGATAAGGGGTATTGCAAGTACAGTACATTAGTCTGGAGATTTGATGAAGTGTTTACTTAAGGGGGTGGGTCATTAGGAATTTGTTTACGTTGGACTTGAAGACATCCAATTGAAGTCAGGTGGGAAGCAGGCAGACGTAACAGAGTTCTATAGGCGTTCAGTTCTAAGAAAGAAGCTTTGTTCATGGAATCCGCGTTTTGATTTAGGCACAGATAAAGAGTGGGGAAAATTTTGCACAGTGGATTCAGCTAGACGGGTGTTTTTCGTGAAAGATTGGCGAGAGGGGACCAGAGGTTGGAGTTCAGACGAGCACCTGCCATGGAAATAACGGTGAAACAAGGATAGGCTCGCAACGTCTCTTCTGTGTGAGAGAGAAAATTGCCCTAGAAAGGAAGCCTTTGTCAAGAGATTTACTAATCCTGTGAGATATTACCGTTAGCACATCTGCGGTAGATCTAGCAGAACGGAAACCATATTGTGTGTCACTAAGAATATTGTTTCCGCTGAGGTGGTTTACTATTTCTCTATTTAATATGGATTCCAGCAACTTACTCATAACACACAGGAGACTTATTGGTCTGTACTGAGAGGGAGATGACTTGTCACCTGAATTCTTAAATACAGGGCACACTGGATATTAAAGTAAATATTTATTTAATGCAGAAATGGTTTGCAAAATTTGAAAATAAATCTATTAGCGCCATAGACCGACTAACTAAAGTGAATGATATTGTGAATAAGTGACTTTATAATAAAAAAATACAGAAATACATTGTTAAGTAAATATAATAATAATAATAATAATAATAATAATAAGAAGAAGAAGAAGAAGAAGAAGAAGAAGAAGAATAGTATCATAATAGTTAACAAGAAGGAAAGTTCTGCCAGTTCCAGCAGACAACAGAGTCTCCTTGATCTAGAAGATAAAGGAGACTGAAAAGCGGATCAAATAGGGATCTGAAAAATTAAGAAAGCAAACACAATAGCACTGATAGATGGAGGGCTACGTATGACACAGAAAAGAAAACTTTTAAAAAAGAATGGGAGAGATTGGAATCAGAAAGACGGCAGAAACGATACAACAAATTTCAAGAACGAAAACTGAAGAAATATTAAGAAGACCCCTTGAATGTGGCGACTAACAATAAATATAAACTATATACAAACTGGGCAGAGAAACGGCTACACATGCAAATTATTAAGTAACATTATATGGAATCATGAAAGTATAACTGAAAAATACAGCATCAAATAATGAGGGTCAAGGAAGATGGAAAGATTGAGGTAAAAAAAAAACAAAAGCCAGACCTCCGCTGGCTGAGTTCAAAGAGAACTTGCAACCCAAATTCCAGCCAACGAGAAATCAATGGTAAGCGGCTGATGCAAAAACGCATTTTTTTTTTTTTTTTGCAAAAGTTATCGAAAGAGGCGGAGAATACTGGAAATCTGAGGACATTTTTTGTAACTCAGACTCCAAGGGAACACCACTAGTTGTTATCAAAGAGCAAGCTTTGATGATGGCTTACGTGACTACTCCTAATGAATAAATAATAATAATACTCCTAGTGAATAATTATAATAATACTCCTAGTGATTAATAATAATAATAATAATAATAATAATAATAATAATAATAATAATAATAATAATAATTATAAAGAGAAAAACTGATGAATTTGTTGCTAATTTGCTCGAATCCTATCACAGAAAATTCTCTTTCTATGTCTATCTATCCTTTTTTTCTCTCCTCTCTCTCACTCCTCATTGTTTCTCTTTCTCTCTCATTATTTCTCTCTCTCTATCTCTCTCTTTATATATATATATATCACTATATAGTGTGAGTGTGTTTGTGTGTGTTCGTCAGTGTTATTTCTCTTCTCTCCATGATTTTAGGCACGAAGTCAGATGTGGGCTTGATGAATGAATTTTCTATAGATTTGGTTTGGTTTGGTTGTTTTTGTTTTACGGCATATCAAACCTTTTCGGGTTATTTAATGCCAAAGATTTTGAAGAAAAATATTTTTAATAGAATATATTTGCTGTTTTCACGTCGGTTTCTATTTAACCCATAGTTGAGACCCTAACAGGTACTACCACTTCGGGTCAGAGTGGACCTGGGAGCAATGGTAATTAAAGGGTGGCTCCACACTCACCAAAGCCCACAAGCTGGGGCCTCACCACTGGATATAGTTTAAGGTCATATCCAGGACCCCCATTGAGGGACTTTTACCCTCCTGGGGGGCAGTCGGCGTATTTTAATGCCCCACCGACAGGGGATTTTTCTATAGAATGAACTTGATTTGAACTTGTCTGTGTCGTTAATCATTTACGCACCACCACTTCTCAAATATATGCATTATGTATATATATATATATATATATATATATATATATATATATATATATATATATATATATATATATATATATATATACATCGTGGCTTCCTTCAGTCCAGACAGACTATGGACACCCACTGTAAGGGTGCCTGCGCAGTATATTTATGTGGCAAGAGTTGCGCAATCTCCAACCACGTCTCTCTTGAGTCGACATTGTTGCATACCTGTCGCAAATGGAGGTACAGGACGACTGGAAACAGTGTCGACATAAGGGAAGAGCGCGTACAGCGCCTAGGCTGACAAGAAAGTTTTCGCGATTATTAACTTTTAAATTCGGATGCACATATCTCGGCTCAAATACAAAATTATTGATCGAAATAAGCACCGTCAGAATCAACTTTTTCTGTTGACTGGGACTAGGTGTTGTTGTCGAAGTTTCTGATGCATTTCAACCGTTTATTTACAGTACTTCAGCGCCGTAATTGTTTTGCCTTCATTTTTAATACTGTAATTGATGATATCGGTCACACCCAACCAAAAAGTCAGCATAACCTTCTTTTGTAGCAACTCTGGCTTCGGGAAATGTTTGGAGCTTTGTCAGCGTCTAACCACTGAGTCATATTGAACCCACTTTTAATGGCAAGTCATAGTCGAGAAACGGGTCGTTCTTGTTGCGTAAAAGAAAAGAAGGTGGCACCTCATAACGGCGATTCTTTTGCGTGAGACATCTATTTATCAAGTTGTTTTGTATTTCCAATTTGTCTCTAAAGGTTGGAAATTTTCATATACGTTACACTTAATTCAAAAGCAAGTTCTCAAACAATTGTACGTGGATTGGCTTGAACAAATGCTCTTAATTAATCCTTGTCAACATCCGATGACCGTCCACTACGCTTATCTTCTTCAACACTCTCGTAGCGCTCACAAAATTATTTAAACCAACACTAAGCTGTGCGTTTAGTTTTAATACCTGGGTCCAACGCTTCGTTGATATGGCGAGCTGTTTCAAAAGCTTATTGGCCTAAGTTGAATTGAAATAAGAAAATTATGCGACTTTGCTTTTTTTCCATCTTGTATTCAATTGTTTTTAAACAACTGTTATGTAAACGATTTAACGAAGCAAAAGAAATGCTCTTTGAGACGATATATAAATAAAGGTGTTTTACCGAAAACTTATTTTAAAATCCATCATTTGAAATCAAAATTTAAACATTCGCAAGAAATTCTTCTCAACCTCATATATCTTCATTACTGTATCTTGATTCCAATACAAACATATATAATAATGATGAAGTATCAAATTGTGCTATTACTTGGGATTATACTACTAGAATATATTGCATATTCACCTTTTTCTATTGGATCACCGAAGTTAAGCAACGTTGAACCTGGTGAGTACTAAAATGGGTGACCACTTGGGACTTTTAGGTGCTGTATGTGCTCTACGCATTGTTTCAGTCGTTCTGGACGACCCTTTGCCACTGAATTCAAGCGGTGCCGACTTAGAGAAGGCCTGACTGAGGCTTGCGCAACCCTTACCTCACAATTAAACGCGTAGCTACCTTTACAAGAGGTATCCATTGTCTTTTAAGACTTGACAGAGGCATCAAATTACTAGGTGGGGCAACATTCCTTTTATTAGCTCGTGTATATCCATGCCGAAAGTACTATATTTGAGTTTTAGAACATGTTTTAAATATTTGCTCAAGGTTTAATTGTGATATGAAAACTCACCCAGTAAGGTTTGCGTGACAAACCTTTTATCGATAAACCGAAGAGATTCGAGTACTTCAACGTAATTCAAAGTTCCCAATATGTCATTCAATATGTTTATGTATGAGTATAAAATATGGTGTTATCTAGCTCCACGCTTCTGGCATGCTGGCATGCTGTGATGCCTTACGAATAACAGTTCAACATTCAACCTACTATAAAGACCGAGTGTATGCACAAGTTCTTTTTTTCATTTTTTACCCCAAACAAGGCACAGTGCCACTTTGAATTAGGGGGCTACTATCAGGTATATAATTTGCGGGGGCATTATGAAAGGAGATGAGTAGCAAGATGTGTGTTCACATTATACTTGAACGTCTCCATATCAGTACAGTTGGGAAAGCATAATCCCGGGAGGGAGTTCCAAAGACTTGCAGTAATGGGGAAGAAACTATTGGAGTAAAAAACTCTCTTACACCTAGGGATCTCTACTGTAAAGGAGTGGGACTTAGTTGCTTGTCGGGTTTGTCAGGGGTAGTCACGTCGAGGAAGTACAAGTGCTTGCAATTCATCAGAGCATTCACCATTAAAGTATTTGTAGAACTTGCAGAGGAATGCAACATTTCGTCGATGGGACAGAGGCTAAAGCCTACTTAACAGTTCAGGGCCTATCAGGTTGGCGACTCTCTTTTGGACCCTGACTAGGAGTGATATACAAGCAGCAGAAGCACCAGCCCAAATATGACAACAATACTCCATACATGGGCGAATGGTGGCCTTATAGAGTACAGGATTCTTTCAGGCGTAAGTAATTTTCTAGCACGATAGAGAGAGCACACCTTCTTTACAGCAGCCTTGGCAATGCTCTCAATGTATCTATTCCAGTTCATGTTCCCTGTAAACGTTAGGCTGAGGAGTTTAAAGGAGGTACTTTCAGGCAATGTGTTCTTGGTCATTGCCATTGGTGGTAGAGGTTTCTTGTAGTTTTGACAATGGTACGATCGTGTAACCGACTCTTTATTTGCTATATTTTTTATTTCTAATATATTTTGTTCTTACTAAATAGTGAGTTGTGTCTCCTTAAATACCCCCACAACATATCTAATCATATTTCTTATATATCTAAATGTGTTTCCTCATATTCTAAAGGGACTAATCACGTCCACATCATTTTCGTATGTAAATGTGTATTTTAATCTTCCATCTTTTTTGTATTCCTTACTTTCACGTATTTTTTTACCCTTTCTAAAGAGCGGACTTCTTATTGCCTTTAAAGTTTAATTACCTGAAAGCAATATCTGAATGAAATGAGTTGCATTGTTCCAGTAGAGGTCAATGTGACCTTCTTTGAGTGTATATATCATAAACGTCATAACTGATACACATGTCAGATAATTAAAGTAAAAATCCCACACGGGCGTTAAAATTTTCTAACATATGATATTATACGTTTTCTATTGACGTTCCTGAATTTTTAAGATGAGGATTGGTTATATGTATTATTATTTATCGGAATACTGTTCTCATCTTGAGTGTGATTTTCACAACGTTTCGGTCGATATAACTCCCGTGAAGTAAATAAAGGGTTTCGCCCGAAATTCCGTCCAAATTCCCAAGTTCGACAGAAACATTCCCGAGTTCGACAAAATACACCTGGAGGAGGTTGGAGGTTACATCGACTGTTGTGAAAGGTCGGACAAGATATACCTGAAGAAGGTTTCGCCCGAAACGCTGCTAAAATCATGCTCAAGATGGGAACAGTAGTCCGATGAATAATAATACATGTTTTCTATTTATCTAAATACTGTTTAATAGGCATCTCCTGTCTTTGCAATAATCCTATATCGTTCTTGTTAGTTATTTATTTCAAGTGACTTCACGACTGTCCCAGTCGATTTCCAGAAAATGAACTTTATTTTATGATATGTATGGATTAGAAGGAAAATTAGTTGCATTTTTATTTAATAATGAAATATCTAATATTAGTCCCTTCAAAATATGAAGTGATTAATATTATTGTTTTATGATTAGCAATTATAGAATTGTGTTAATCGATAAATAAATAAAGCAATCTATACATAAGTAAATACAAAAGATATCCTTTACGCCCACGTTTAGTATACATTTTCTGTTAATCCATCACAATTAATTTGACGGTTATATTTCACTGTCTAATACTATTAACTTACGAATATCGTTTTCTTTGGTGTATCACACTTTAAAATGTTAGTTTCTATAATTAGTCAGACGTAAGTTTGAGAAGATTTAGAATTTATATATCATTTTTATGATTAAAATAACATTTTTGATGGAAAGCATTTCAGACAAGACGGAGATCCCTTGATATAAAGAGAGAAACAGGACTGAATAATATTATCGCAAATATAGTAGATGCGTATTCTTCTTAGTCTTTAAAAGTCATGAATAACGGTTATTAAATAAAGCTACTTTCAGGCTAAATAGTTCTGTAACAAGTCCCACCGTCTCGGTTTAAGTAAATTCCGACGTTTTCCGAGCTAAAATAAAATCCACAAACGAGTTTTTTTCGGCCGTCTCTAATTTGTGTAATAGTAAACGAACCTTTTTCTAGTCCGACCTGTTTGCAGTCAATACTTAAAATCAGTATACTGACGAAAATAAGCTTCAAATTACATTTTCAGGCCCGTAGCAAAAATTGTCAATCGAATTCTATATTGAATCTTGTGAAAATGCGGTAGTATTATCGGTGGATGCATTAGTTTTTACGACTTGAGTAAGCAGCCTTTTATGTGTTGTTGATTTTCAAATTGCTGGTTTCTAACCTGAATAGTTGCTCTTGTTGTGTTGCATCCGACCGCTCTGGTGTTCAAATAATTGTTGTTATCTTTCATCTGCGAGTTTCTGGTGTTCAAATAATTGTTGTTATCTTTCATCAGCGAGTTTCTGATGTTCAAATAATTGTTGTTATCTTTCATCAGCGCGTTTCTGATGTTCAAATAATTGCTTGTGATGTTTGTTGTTGTTTTTTTACAATGTGTGTGGTTCTTAAAGTTACAGTTTTAAGAATTATTCTAGTTTGTTTTGTAAAGGGTCCATTTTTGTATGAATAGTAAAATACTGAATTTACAGAAATTAAACAAAACGGGTTTCAAATTAACCAGTTTTTAGTACTTTAGAAGTAATGGGAGAAAAGGAGCAGTATTTTGTATCTTCAATAACGTTGAAAATACTGTTCAACTCCTTGGAAAGAATATTTCTTCAAAATAGAATGTCTTTTGCATAGATGAGAAAACTATTTATGTATACTTATCGACAGAAATATTCAATTTTTAAAAGTAAATGCCTTTTTTTTTCAATACAACAGAAGCAAATATAAACCGTGACGAAAAAGTCGAAAGCCGCATGTACGTTTTTTAGTACCCCCCACCACCAAAAATGTTCGCTGGCAAACTTATTTAATGATGCGAGAAAACAGCACGAATAATTCCTATTTCTCTTTCTTTTGTATGTACTCGTGCGTCAAGATGTCGTGTCAGTCCCGGGCACGGAGAGAAAAAAAACGTATGAAAATATTCTTACTTTCCACGAGTTTGCAATTGAAACTTTTATGTCCACGAACTTATTTGGTTTTCGCTAGTTCTCTTTATTCTTTTCTGGATACTTGTTTAGTTTAATGCAGTTTTTCGTCGTGAGTTCTTTTGAATGTTGACCTGTTTAAAATTTGAGTGGCCTCTGAAAGTTTGAACTCCGACGTCGCTACTGTTATAGCCGTTAAGGGATACAAAGAAAAGCATAACGCAAAAATAAAGTAACAAGTATTGCAAAGCATACAATAGGTTTGTTATAGCGGTCGAACGACCCAAGTGTGTCTACCATATATCGACCGACACATTACGTCTTAGTCTTCCAGTAATTATTAAGATTGGAATAGTTTATTAGTAGGTAACATAGGTTAGTTTCGCCCAACAGTAATTTATATTTTACTAGTAGATATCACCCTGCCTTGCCTTGAACTAAAATACGTTTACTTATATTTTAATTCAGACAGATTTCTTATTTATTATTAAAAAACAAATTCTCTATTAAATATTATATACATATAGTGCTGATACTAAAAGATTTTAAACAAATGACTTTAGTATTATCATCTAGAAGGGAGACCAAGACATTTAGCGCTTTAGCCGCCTTCCTTCTAGTTTGACATATTAATTTACCAACATATTTCTGTATGCGTTATTCATGTGTCCCAAAATAGATTTTACTTGTTATAAAACATCCTTGGTGTATGATTACTATTTCTTGTTTATTGCAGTGTTATGTGACTAGTAGTTTATCGGTTTAATACGTATATATGCTTATCGGTTTAATATTTACAGACAAGCACACATGCATGCATCTACTGTTTTATTTATATAGATTGTGCCCGAAATTTTAAGATGAGAATTATTTAGAACCTCTTCACAGTCCTAACTGGCGGAACGAAAGCATCCTACACTCGTTGATAAAATGTTTCCGTTCGAAATTACACGCTGATTCTCGAGTATGATACAAAGATTCCCGAGTTCGATAAAAAATTCGATAAGATGTACATGAAGAAGGTCGGAGGTTACATTGATCCATACGTTGTGAAAATAACACTCAAGATTAAAAAAATGTTGACCGCACACACACACACACACACACACACACGCACACACACACAGGAACCATTTTTATTTATTTATGTGCTGATCTTGACATTTCAAACACAATCGGCACAGCATTTGAATTATTGAAAAATTGAATAACAGTCTCTTATTACTTGGAATCACATCCATCAGAATACATTTCCACTAAACCTTAAGAGCTATTGTGGAATAGAAGCTATATCTACAATAGCAATCTAAGTGGGGAGTTGAGTAATGAGATATTTGTTTACATTAAAGTATATTGATACGGCAGAAAGGTAGTTCCAAAGGCAATTTTCAAAGCTGCAATTCGCCCATTAGTTTCCACATCTGGCGTGTGCATTTAGCACTAGTTTCTCATTCTTTAACTAAATCCCCAAAAAGCTACAAGTCTAATAGGTCCTGCACTATCGGCCAAGCTTCAATTGCTGTATCGTCGCCACAGTGTTGCATCCATATGCCCGTTTACAAGTACCTTAATAAAATATGCGAGATGAACTCATAACACCTGTTCACCCATTTGACAGATACACTTCCGACGAACCCAACAAGTAGCAACACTCCACCCCTTTATTTTGACGTCCCCAGATATTGAAAAAGACTTCGTTAATGATACTTTCTTGGTCTCAGACTGATAGATTCTGGAATTCCCTCCCTGTTTTCTGTTTCCCTAACTATAGTAACATACGGAAATTTAAATGTACTGTGAACAAACACTTAGCAGCTCCCCTCCTCACAATCCACTTTTAAACACGTTTCCATTTCGTTCCAAGCGGTAATATGCCTCGTTTCGAATGAAAAAGGGCAAGCAGTGAAAAAGGGTTATTGTAAGAGTAGAGAAATGTCCGGCATATGCTAACCTTAAATTGTTCTCATCACACATAGTGATTAGAATATCTCTACAAGGCTTTTAATCGTGTTCACACATTAGCAATTCGCGTTTCAGAAGCTGTTTACTGAAAACCAGCTAATTCAATTATATACGTCAACTAAGCGCCTATACCTTCTAAGATAACAATTCTACAATATGCATTTTCTTTGGAAGCTTCAACGTTAATCAGCTTTATTTTTTTTTATCTATGCCCACATCTCTATCGAGAATAGATAAAATATAGATTAAACCTGTGACTACCTTTTTGCAACCGTTCCGATCAGACAGCGAAAGGAAAAATGCTCCAATAGTTCCCTTTATCAATCTGATATTGCGCAAATTCGTGAAAGCCCATGCGTGGTCTTTCAAGCAGTTTATATTTAACGACATAAAAGTTTAAAACGCATTACAAAACAAAAATCTATGGGAATAAGCAGCGTTGAGATAACTATGGTAGAGCAGAAAGCAAATCTCATGAGAAACAAACTGCAACATGTAGAGAATAAGACAAAAGAGAATATAAAGATATGTACATGAAAAGTGAATAATAATAATATCGTGGCTCGCAAGAGAATAACAATGAAAATAAAGAGAACATACACGTGTTGTACTAAAACGGTCTGCCAGTGTAAACAATCATAGTTTTATACATTTTAGTGTGTTTTTTTTATACATGCGTATATCTATATAATTATAAAACTCAAATTATCTTGTAACGAGCGATGTAACTCACTTTCCGGTTTACGACATCCGGTTACGCATGCGCGCATAAACATTAACCTATAACAACGTAAACAAATAAGCACAAATATCTACTGTCGCAGAATTTGACCTGCGCACTGAAATATTAACGTTATTATTAAGAAATTATTATTTAATATGGGAAAAGTGAGGATGTTTTGCAACTATTCTGTATTGCAAGTATACTGTCGCAATTTTCTTACAAATAAATCAACTTTGACCCGTTGACAACGTATTGTTTTACTGTGTACGTTTTCAGCGTCTCAATTTTTTTTTCTCGTTTAAATTATCTAAATAATTGTTAATACTTTCTGCATTTTTTTACATCGTTCATTTCCCCATTACGTTTAAGTAATTTTAACGCAATTTTATTACAAATAAATCTACTCTAACCCTTGACAACCATACGAGCATTTTACAACGTATTGTTTTACTGTGTACTTTTTCAGCGTCCCACTTGTTTTTTTCGCATTTAAATAAAACGATATATCAAAATTTGAATATTGCAGATTTACCTAGAAGTATGGCAAACTACTTATAATTCAATGGCTGAAAGTTTTTTTTATGAACAGTTATAAACAGAACGCTCATAGAAATCTATCTATATCCTTTTTTCATTATTTATATACTTTCATAGAAATGTTTCTGTTATGTCACAAAAACTATTTTCTTTACGTCACAAGTGTCACGCTCATACATTAATTCCATAGCTAATATATCATACTGACCCAACGGGTCACGGGTAGTGTAGTATCTTCATATTACTGCATTAATGTTTGCATAAAAACAGACTGCTGCAATCTTTCTGTTTATTAAATTGTTTTGCTATATTCGTAATATAATGTAGCAATAATATTATTGTAAACAATAGACATTATACCTTCAATTTGCATAAGAAAACCGCACACTCACACAGGCACACGATATAGTAACTAAAATGGGCAAGATTATATACAATTATAAACATTCAAGGGTCTGAATAAATGCTTAATATTAAAAGCTTAATGTATCAGAAAAGATAAATAAATTATATAAAATAAAAGTGTAACTAACTTATCACGGAAAACGGAATGAGCGGCTAACGAAGGAGAGTCAAAATATGGAGAGACAGCTGACAGAGGATGGCCTAGCCTACGACACGCATACACACAGACTTTTTCTTACTTTGTATTTTGTATTTTTTGGCTTTTCCTTTTGTAATTTGGTTTGCTTTTCATTTTTTAAATTTTGGCGTCGTGCAATATTTGAAATCGTATCGCAAAACAAAACAATCGTCGTATTTTAGAGCGTAATATAAAGTGTATCGTCGTATTTAAGGAAATCGCATGATAATGCATTCGTATCTTAAGGCATTAGTGTCATTGTTAAAAAGGATAAATTTCGATTATTAAATAAATACAATTCTTTTCTAATCATAAAACATAGTTAAATCAATAAAAGCCTGCAAATACCGATCAATTTCTGTAAGCTTTCTGTTCTTAAACTAAGACAATATGATTTATATTCTGCAAGAAAATTTATTTTTAAAAAGTAATCAACTGACGGCAATATTTTAAACTGATGTACCTAAATCGTTTCTCTAGTGCTTAAACGTCTACTAATCTGTAAATAGAGTAGCTTGATACACCTTAATATAGAAGTTACGTGAATCTAATATATTCAGAGCTGGTAAACGCATATGAATAAATTTTGCTTTATTAATATCTCTGCTTTGATTTATTTTGTTTAAAGTTCGTATCATATGTGTTATACCGGCCATAAGGGCAATTACACCGGTTATCACTATATATATATATATATATATATATATATATATATATATATATATATAGTGCCAGTAATGTCTACACCGATGCAAAGGAGCGACAGTACTCCATTGCCTAGCTGAGTGCTTGTCAGTTATACCCGTATTCCTACCTATGGTACCTGTTATGTTAATACACTTCGTTTGTTGAACCAACCTCGACTTAGTTTTCTTCTTTTACTATTGTGTTACGACACAACAATATGTATATAATATTCTAAACTATATTAGTCTATGCGTAATCTGTTAAATATCTATATTCAATATTTACTAATTGTCACGACAATAGGCGATATTAATATTCCATTAATATGGTTTAGCTCAGTTGTCCCATTTAAGGAAAACTGGTATTTCGCAGAGACTGTAAATACGGTTACATCTTAATATCGTAGCAGTTAATTATCATCGTAGCTGGTAACGACAACGTATATATGCAAATTAAGAAATCAAGTAGCTTGGCTATTGATACGTACTTTTATCTCTTAGGCTGAATAATCTATCCTGGATAGTCCTAGGTTGTTCAATTCTCAAGGATTTGTTTTCTTTTTTTTTAGCGTGAGGCAAGCTTGTTTTCTCTGCCTGATTTCTATCAAGACATGCTAACAGAGGTATCTTTGTAATTTTTAATAAGCCAGAGTGTTCCATTCTTTAGGGCTTTGGTTTTATTCTGCTCACCTTCCAAGTTAGTGCCGCATATTTCTACGAAGAGTCATAAGTAAATACTGTTATTGGGGGCAGACATGGCTCCAGATTCATGAGGTGTACTTCTGTAACATATTTTGTCAATACGCTTTCTGTTAATTATTCCAACGTATTTTTCTTGATTATTAGCGGTTTGCAAGGCTACAGAACTTAACTGGCATCATAAAACTCTTATAAGTAAAAACTACAGAGAGTTCAAATAACATAATAGCTAGACAAAAAGTGAACGAGACGGGATTTTTATACAAGTTTAGGAAAGAAACTCGCTGGGTTTTGTAAAGGTCAGTGACTCACGTCAATAAACAGCGACTTATCTTTAACTGGTAAAATTTTGGATATCATAAATTGTATTAAATATATAAACTATTACGATATTTATTTAAAAACTTTTATGTAACAAAGCCACTGACACGTATGTAAATGGCCAAGCCGTGGCGCAAGGGTTACGTTACTGAGAGATCTAAGAAAGAGAAGGGAAAAAAAGCCGCGAGGAAAAAAGCAGGCATCGACGCGGGAGAATAAAAAGCTCGTATCGACACAACATTGTTTTTACTACATGATGGCACGACAATATGCAGTCCGAATTTTTAACTAGATGGCTGGACAACCGTAAACAATGGAAGGAATTACACACATAACAGCTGATTATAGCTGCAGACTAATCAACTAATCGACCATATTTTCGCTAGCTTGGAAAATACGTGCCAGAGGGCTTCGTGTGGAAACGACCGGTAAGAAACGCATTTTCTTTCAACTGAAGAAAAATCATGTCGAAGTTCATTCCTATGTTTTCCCCAAGAATTTCATACGCAGCACCCATTCAGTGTTAACATGTAACTACCATGTTACAATTGGAGTATCTTATATTTATTTAGAAGTTTAACCCTAAACCAACCCACAACCCTGACTATGTATGGAATAAGTTTTGCCTTTATTAAGTTACGTCAGAGAGGTTTGTATTTATATACCTGGAAAAATTTAGGTTCGCTCCAGTTTTAGTGACGTTTAGTATGTGTCACGCACTGAATATAGCATTGAACATAGCGGAAGGATAAAGTTTGGGAATCGCTGTATATATATATGTGTGTATATATATATATATATATATATATGGTATTTCGCAGAGACTGTAAATACGGTTACATCTTAATATCGTAAATATATATATATATATATATATATATATATATATATATACGACGATATTCTAATTCTACCAAATATAGCACTACTGTAATTGTTTTTATTTCCATATGTTTTCTGATGATTGTTTATTTGTAACGCAAAAAAATAAAATAAAATAAACGTGATGATTAAAACCGATATAATTCGAATTTGGGAAAATGAAATATATGTTATTATACGAAATTTGATTGTTGGTTGTTTTTGCTTTACGGCATATCAACTCTTTTCATGTTATTTAATACCGAATCCAGTTATTTTGAAAAACAAAACATTCTTTAATAGAATTTTTTTTTCAAGTCGGTTTCTATTTAACCCATAGTTGGGACCCTAATAGATACTACCACTCAAGGTCAGAATTGATCTGGGAGCAATGTCAATTAAAGGGTGGCTCTACACTTTCCAAAGCCCGCAAGCTGGGTCCTCACTATCGGATATAGTTTAAGGTCATATCCAGGACCACGAAATCTGAACAAATCAACGTTAGTTTTCCTATAAACTTTTGCAACACAGGTAAGCTAATATGTATAATACTACAGGGAGATGATCGCACAGTTCAATGTTAGTATTGAACAAGGTGTAATACATGTGAACATCCATTTGATGTTCTGCATGGTTACCATACAGAGATCAAATAAATTTCCTTAACGGGTTGTGAAAAGAATTCATATAAGAAAGAAAGCTATGTTGAAAAATAAATCAAACCAGATTGCGGAAAGTAAATAAAGGGTTCCGTTCGATATTTCGTTCAGATTTCCTTGTTCAGCAGAATCATTCCCAACATGTATTTTATGCTTTGATTTTATGTTTTAATTAATTCAAAACAATCACACTGAAACGTATTGGGCTTCTATAAATAAGGTGTCAAATTTATACGGTTATCCTAATTTGGAAATCGAGCAACGATAAGTTTGTTCGCATTGGATTGGAATCTTTGAATGTTAGTATAGTCAGAGAAACTGGGTAATCAAAATACTAGTCGTACGAGGACAAAAGTTTATTTAAGTAGAAAACTTTCGGTTGCTGATGTCCTATACAGTAAATGTGTGGGATTGAGCTAGTTGTTGGGGCGGTCGGCGACATTTACATTGAGGCGACAGCGGGTTAGCAATATTGTTTGCTTAAATTTTATTGAAGCATTCGTACATACAACACTAAGATGAAACAGGTCGGCAATAAGACAGAGGCTAAATATTGGTAACCAATATGGGGTCTATTATATTACTGTCTCTTTTCGTCCTCTATCTATGGGGAAGAGATTAGAGTTGGATAGGCCATATATAATAAAATGTCACATGAATTGGAGAATGGTGTCTTTGGAGATATATAACTAGAGCTGTGACAACAGCATATTCTGTTCATTGTTTCGACCCTTGAGTATATATCCGTTAATATCTTTTATGTTTTTATATAGACTGATGTGGTTCTTGATTGATTGTCCGTGTCTTACTGTGTCTTACTGTGTCGGATATATACTTGCGAGTCAAAATAATGAAACGCATATTCTTCTGTCATAGCTTTATATATATATATATAATATACTGTCTAGTAGAAGGAGCCCCCGTTTAATTGCAGCACGTTTCACTTTGTTTGCATAATTAATTGTAAAATGAACCATACATTTAATAAAATTGGTAACATTAGTTTGATTCTTTGTCCCGTGTATTATGTATTCTGATATAAGTTATTTCCTTACCAACGCGTTTAATAAGTAACTGAGTCCATCAATTGCACAGATGTTTCATACATTAATATTTCAATGAAGATCTATGTACACTATTTTCAGAGGATGATTAGCTATAATGTATATCCTAACGTCTAGTAATACGATCATACGATCATAATTATCTATATGATAATTAATAAATTAGTGATGCTGCTAAAACGCACCCGTAAAATCCAAAGGATAAGATTCGTGCAGTATGCATGGACGTATAATCCATGTAGCATTCTATAGTAGGATTCAGTTGCAACCTAATTAAATGATTCTTATAAAATTTGAAACATAGCTTCGAAGAATAAAAGGTAATGTTCTATATACTGTTTAATACAGTTGAACGTAATGGGAAGCCAAGAAGTGAAACTCCTTGATGAAAATACTGACACTTCCGATTTCTATGAACTATATGAATAGATATTAACTATAATTTGAGAATTATCCCTCAATTTTCAATGTGCTGGGAGTTTTTAAAAAGTTTTGTATGGCATAAAACAGGCATAACTTTCCGTTAGAAAATTCTGATATTTCAGATTTGCATTGAATTTTATCGATGGCAATTAGCAAGAAATTGGCCATGAACCATCTACTATTAACTACTATTTTACCTTCATCCAAAACCCTAGACATGGTTTATTATCAGATAGTAAGGGATTTTGATTGAAATTGCAACAAAGAGTGTATATATAAGATTAATTATATATATATGTGTGTGTGTGTGTGTGTGTGTGAAATGTCAAAACATCGTTAATTCATTACCCACGCAGCATCAGCTGAGAAGCCTTGACTGTCATTTGGGCGGTCGGGTTTTGATCCTGGCTTGAGGTAGTTGGCTGCCTAGCCGCACTGATGAGCTGTGAAACAGCGAAACAGTACTGTATAGGGATGACTATATATATATATATATATATATATTTATATATATATATATGTGTGTGTGTGTGTGTGTGTGTGTGTGTGTGTGGGTGTATGTGTGTCTGTGTGTATATATATAAATACACACTTAATCTTATACATATGTACACAGTCGGATTTCGCCGCAATTTGCTTAATATGTTGTAGTTAATAGACTTTCGCGTGTGCGGGGTTTTTCCTCAGTTGGCAGAGTGCTTGCCTCGCATGCAAATGGCTCGGGTTTCGAATCCCGAGTTCGGGTATGTCCTACTGATGAGCAAACTGAGGACGAAACTCGAATCTTGAAGTTCCAGTTTGTTGGCTGCCATGCCTCCTGTGAACGTCGATGTATTTATGCTGCGGAAATAATTATATATATATATATATATATGTGTGTGTGTGTGTGTGTGTGTATGTGTGTGTGTGTATGTGTGTGTGTGTGTATAGATCGTAAAACTAAAGTATATTATAAATATGAAAGAATTAATATTTATAAAATAATCTCAACCAGATGTAAAAGCTCGATAAAACCAAATAGGATATAGAGCTTATAATATTTATCATACATTAGCTTATAAATATTTATAATATTTATTATTTATAATTATAATTTATTTATTTATTTTTTCCATTTAGTGTCTTTTAATATCTCTTGCTGACATTTTTTAAGTAATAACCTGTAAATTTCATCTGGCGTCTTTTTTGCACTATATTTTTTGCACCTTTTAACATTATTTTGTCTGGGGCATTTTGACATTTGCTTTTCTATTTTATATTTAATTCTATCACTGTTTAATTTTTTCCTTCTTCTTCACTGTTGTTTTCTTCTTCTTTACCAATTTTTTTCTCTTTTACTTCACGTATTTTCCTTATTACTTTTTGTCTCGGTAGCCGTGTCAAACGCATATCTTATTTTTCTTTTATTAATAATATTGGATTTT
This sequence comes from Euprymna scolopes, assembly GCF_053919585.1. NCBI lineage: Eukaryota > Metazoa > Mollusca > Cephalopoda > Sepiida > Sepiolidae > Euprymna > Euprymna scolopes. The sequence goes on from NC_136499.1 coordinate 62,063,104, forward strand.
TCCCCTTTTCCTTGTACATATTTGTGAATTATTCCAAGGATTTCGGCCTTTTGGATTATTTTGGACTATCTTCCAATTACGCGATTTCCTTGGATTTTACTAATGAAAATTAAATTTGGATTTTGCGAATGAAAATTAAATTAACTTTCTTGGATTTACATGTTTTCGATTTTACCGTCATTGGATAATTTACATTTCACCAGACTATCCATTCACGTGAAATCTCCTTTCATTCACCATATTCCCTATGCTTTGAGTTATTTGCAGTTTCATCAAATACTTTTGTATGCAAAATCCGATCCCGCATTTTGCTAATTCCTACTCTCTGATGAGAAGGAAAGTATTTCTTCGAAACACCGCGGATTAAGATCTATCCACTTATTAAGTGTTTTCTTTTCAGATTAAATATGTTTTTAACTATTTTTCAAAGTGTTTTTTAACATGTCTTGTTAACTATTTGCTCTCATATATATATATATATATATATATATATATATATATATATATATATATATATATATATATGAGTAAGTCTTCGGCTAATTCGATTTTGGGGTATATTTTATTTTTATATGTGATTTTAGTTTTTTATAAAAGATAACGAATAGAAATATATTTACATCATTTAGACTATTAAAAATTAACATGTTATGAGTAAAACAATAGTGTGGTCTTCATCGCAATGTTGTTAATATTATTTTTCTTGGATAATCAAATATTTATATTTTATGATTTAGTGTAATGGTAGTTGCGAAAACTTCCGTTCAATCCATAGACGTTATAAATCATTTATCTGACGTTATATGGGTACTTTGTTCGATCGAGCTATTATAGTAATACCACTTGTGTCTATGGTGAACTCCAATTTGCTGAAAAGTAAAACCCAAAGAAGCAGTTTCACTGTATTCTCAAGGGAGTAATATAAAGGGTAGGAAAGAATACCATCTGATGGGAATCATAAAAAGTAAACGTGTAAGCGTAAAACCCATCAGGAAATTAAAAACAAACTTGAAGAACTTCTAACATGGACACGTTGCCTTAAATGTTTCTTTTATATAGTTGTACCACTTAAATATAATGTTACTTTTGGGAGAGGAACAGGCTTGCAAAATATTGTCTTATGAGCGCAACTAGTTAATGCAGAATACAGTTTCTAAGCTTGAAGAATGCCTAGGTCATAAAACGTGTGCGGATATGAAGATTTACGGTCCTTTCCAGACATATTATTAAGCACGTGCTTTCCAAGTTTAAGAGCTTTTTCTGTGTTGTTCAATAAAAAGCATGCGATAGTAACGTTTGCATTGTTATTCAGTCATATTAAGAGTTATCTCCCCTTGTGTCTAGAATTTACTTAAAAATGATGAAGGTATAATAAACCCTTCATTAACCCAAACACTAATCACAATTAGGCCGCATGTAGAACTTGTGGGCATTCATTTACGATAGCGACGCATCTACTTAGACCTAATCCTATCATCTCTCTAATAAATTATGATATACGACCCTTTTACCCTTTTTAATACGAAATCTGACAGCCTAACAACACTAAATGATGTGATACGTATTCAACCTTTAAAATATATTAACTGTTTGACCCTGACTGAAAGATATAAAAAAACGGTTTATGTAAAGCATTATTTTAAATTTGATCGCGTGACATTTCTTTTTTCGAACCTGACTGTTTCCCCTTTTTATTAATTTTCTATTATAAACAACTGACTGAAATTAATTTCTGTTTTGTTTTTCTCGTAATATCTGATTCCAGACGAAGCGTAACATTTCTAGATGTTTCGTTAATTTATGTATATATATATATATATATATATATATATATATATATATATATATATATATATATATACATACATATATATATATACATGCTTGTATGTATACATATAGACATGTATGTATATAATATAGACACCCCCCATATATATATATATATATATATATATATATATATATATATGTATATATATGTATATATATATATATATATATATATATATATATATATATATATATATATATACAGAGTGACCAAAAAAAAACAAAAGCTAAATGGAGGCCATCTAGAACATATACTGTAGAACGGAGAAAAAAAGGCCAAGATCCTAGTGGTTTGATGTGATGTTTTGAATACAATAAACTAGTTATGACCAAAGTTTCATTTCATTCGGACAAAACACTAAGAAACGGGGCCTAATTAGAGCTGGGGGCCGTTTTTTGGGGGTCACCCTGTATATTCAAAATGGCTTAATAAATACATGTTAAATGTATTTGCAGCTTCTCGTCCAATTTTCGGATTTTAATCATGTCAAATGACACTTTATTTCCTGTTGACGGATTAATTGTTGCTATATCTTTTGATGAGTTACGGGCATAATAGATCAATTGTTTGATATGATAATTAAGTGATTGATTTTGCGCTACGTAACAGACACTATCAAGAATTGTAAATGTCAACTTAATTAAAGGAATAAATTATAAGATGCTCAACATCATGAATTTTGGAATATAGTTTTTGTCATTTATTCACTATATTTCTCTGTAATTACATTGAGCTTCTTAAATAAAGATTAGTATATATTATAAGAAAATATATTTCTACAGATCTCTCTCTCTCTCTCTCTATATATATATATGTATACATACGTATATTTATATCTATCTATCTATCTATTTATATATATGTGTGTGTGTGTGTGTGTGTGTGTCTGTGTCTGTGTGTATGTGTTGGTGTGTTGGTGTGTGTATAGGTGGGACAAAAACCTCTCACATTTCACTTTTTGACTGGAGTTTCTGTGAAAGCCGGTAACTCTAAAGTTTTTTACCAAAAGCAGCGCAGTTTTCCGACCAGAAACAGGTTCGCGTCTTCTCAACTGGGAATGGTTTCTGATTTTTTTAGTTTGCAGTTACAAATCCTCCGTTGGTGAGAAAATTTTCCGCAATAAATACACAGTGTTATCTTGTCCTAGACATATCGAGGCATCAAAATATTTAATAATTCACCAGTTTTTCTGCAAAACAAAATGACAGTTCATAAATAACATAGAAATTAACTAAAACTGGGTGAATAAATTTGTATAAAACAAACGTCTTTATTTCTTAAAAAGAACGAAATATTTTCCTACCGCCCTTTTTTGGCGCAGATATATTGAAATAATATATATATATATATATATATATATATATATATATATATATATATATATATATATTAAAATTTCCTTAAGGCCTTATCGTCTGACCCTCTAAGAGGAAACGTCAGAATGATAAATTAAAAACTAAGAAAACGAATGAGGGAAGAGGGGAATTTTGGTTTCAGTTGGAAGAACAGTGAAAAAAAAAAAAAAAAATTCTCACTGTTCAGGTGGTTTTAAATCAATGAATATCTCCAACTGATGTTTCAGAATCTTTTATCTACACAGGCTAGGTCGACAACTACTCGAAAAATGTAATTCAATCCCTTTTTTTCCAATTAAAAGAGCAAGGTTTCATTAAAAAAAACAAAAAAAACAACGTGTTATTTAAAAAAAAAGAAGGTTTTCAACTTCGGACTTTACAGGTAAATTTCTAAAAAACACTACGCTATTTGTTTTAAATTTGAATATATTATTTATTGACCTTTTCTCTTCAATTTGTGATACGTAACACTTTGATGAGTAAATTAACTATTTTTTTTTACAAAGGAATCACCACATTATCAAGGCCCAGAGGTCACTCAAGGATAAGGGTTAAAGAGTGTACAGTAGAAATTGGTCAATATAGTAATCATTAGTAATGAAAATTTGATAAATTTAATAACTTATATGGAACGGCTCATCAAGAACTTATTTACTTTTTAATAAACATTACAAAATGGAAGGCGTGAATTAATTCGATCCCATGTCTTTCTAAGCTTATAACTACTCGAAAAATGTAATCCAAGCCCTAATTTTTTTCAATTAAAGGAGCAAGGACCAAGGTTTCATT
>NC_136499.1:62069581-62167081 GCF_053919585.1 Euprymna scolopes
TATATATATATATATATATATATATATGTACATCTAAACAAGTAAGTTAAAACGTTTTTAGAATGAGTTGTAAATTTAAACAATAAGTATTGCGCGTAACTACCTTTAATACCATTTAACGTTATGACGCGAATACTCGAACTAAAATTATACGGGACAAATACATTTCCAAGTCATGTATTCACAATCCGGATTCAGAAGAGGTCGTCCTTGCTGTTAAAGTAGACAAATCTTCCATCTGGTTGTAATCTAAGAAGCCTTTGGTTGGTTTCATCGAATCAACCCACGGACAATGTGCGCTGAGATGAAACGGTGATAATCCTGTGCGGTTAACTTGTTTTATGAATGATTTCTCCCGGTAATTCGGCCATCGTTGGTGCGTGAAAGCAGAACGATTATCAAAACTGTAAGACGAATCGGTAAACAGATTTGGATTTATATCAAAGTAGATCATAATTGTATTTTCTAACAAACAGCACCGGCTCGAAGGCGTAGGTAAAATTAGGAATTGGACATTGAAATAATAGTTGTATAGAATGACAATACATATATGGGTATGTGAAACGGAAATGTGGCGGTTATGATTAGGTAAAGTTTTGCTGATCTGCTTTATTGCTTTTATGACTTTCATTTTTATTCAAGTATACAGCAGATACTGCGTTAAAAATTAGTAACAAAACGCAATACATAATAATCATGTATATAATCAAATAATATCATTAATAACACCGTAATGCGAGGAAATACCGTAACCAGGGACCGGAAGAACATCGTATTCCGCATCGTAATCTGAAAAAAAAAACGTATCCTAGGGCTACCGTATCCCGGGTTTCTACTGTATTTTTATTTAAGGGCAGAAGAAAGCGGACGCTGTGTTTACTTTTAAAAGTCGTAACCTTCACTTTCTTTACGTTGTCCTTTATTCCCCACTTTCAATGTTTCAATATTTTAGAGAAAGGGGGATAATTGCCCTTTTCTTGTTCGAATCTATTTATATAATACTAATTGGTATCTAGCTTTTGATCTTGAAGTTGTTGTTTTTTTAAGTTTCCTGAATCCAATGGCTGCCTACCTTGTCTGAAGCGGTTTCCATAAACATGCTACATATTTATACTTTACGGCGTATCGATAGGTGTTATGGCATAAGTGGATGGTTATTCGTATCATCTATGTTGTAGAATTTTTATTCACTACTCCATAGGTGATTTTTTAGTGACATTTATTATTCTATGAAACTGAGTCATGCAATCAGGTCTGATTACGCCTCTTGAAGAATGTTGTGTATTTATCATGTAAATATGTATCTAAATCCGCGTGTATGACTATTCAGGAAAGTTCACATATACAAGGGTCGTTCCAAAATAAGACCGTCTATGTTTTAACGCAAAAACTACAACGTTGAGGAGCTATGAAGACGGAAATGATACGATTAAAACAAGCGACTTTTTGTTGCCACCATGCTCAGTGCGCTTTGTCAGTCTCTTTTGGTGCCTCGTTCGTAAATGTCTGAAGCGCTCTTAAAACTCACATCTTTATCGCCACGTTGAAATCGACGAACCCATTTTATAACTGTGCTGACACTAATTGCACCAGCTTCGTAGACAGTTAATGTTGACCGGTTCAATTTTTTTCTACATAGGGGGTTCAATAACGTATCTCTGCTTCTGACGATGGTTCATGGCGGGTGTTATTTCTACACTGTTAATAACTTTCTAGTGATGAATGTTCAGCCAACAAAACAATGTAATTTGCAATTCGCTCTGAATCTGAAGACAACAATAAAGATCGCACTTTTCTCGTCTTAAAAGACTGTGCGCATCACTTTGCCTGCATATATCTACGTCGTAAACTTCTTTGTGGGGAGCGTGAGTGGTGCCATTCAATCGACTGCCGTTTGGACTCTGGTTAGTAGTGGTGAGACCGCGTCTCGTCACCAGTAATAATGCAGTAAAAAAAATGTCACCTTCGGCTTCGTACTGATTCAATCAGTCCTGAAATTCATCTCGTCGGTGTTCCATTTAGTCCCGCGTGAGCATTTATGGAACCTGTCTAGCACACATATTGTTGTATCCTATAGATAACAACACCGTTTTCATCAACATTCACTGTACGCGCATTTAATTAAATGGCTTTCGCCGATCAGCACGCACGAGTTTGTGGAACGGAACCGTATTTACTGTAAGGGTGACTATGTATGCGCGTTCAGCGGGCGGTCTGTCACTAAAATTTCTGTAGTCAGTTTGGCATCGATAGACCATCTCGTAGCAGTGCCAACATAAACTGCATCAGTTTTGTAGATTTTTAAAAAGCGCCTTTAAATGTTTATCGGTTAAAGTTTGTTAGCATGGAGTAATTCATTAACGAAGCCCTTTTTCAGACGCATGTCCATGATAGCGGTTGTTTTCTTGAAATCTCATACATTCAATATATGCAGCAGGTAAATAAAAAATTCAAGTCATTAATGCATAAGTTCAGTTATCAAAACGATGCAATTTGCAATATCCTATCGGTGTTTGTTCATAAAAATAAAATAATTTTGAATTCAAATCGTAAAAAATATGTCTTCAAGAAGTGTGCTTTTTTTCTTTTAAGTGCCATGATACTGTTAATATTTTGCACGTCGGCAGATGGATTTCGAAGTCGGTGTTTTAAAGTTCCATACAGTGTAAGTGCCTGTCGTGCGCATGTGTAAAAACATGTGGGAAGTCCGCTGTTTCAATAAACACTGTTTATGTGGTAATTTAAATTTAAACGTATTTGGAAAACCAGACGATTACTAAAACGTTTATGGTTCGAATTCGATTATTGTTTATGAAATAAAAAATAACCTTGATACTCGATTGATCTTTAAAAAAAAATTAAATTTGAAGTATATACAGATACATATCTGCAGATATGTATATACAGACATATATATGCAGATATGTGTCTGTATATACTTCAAGTGTGTGCGCGTAGTTATGTATGAATATGTATATATTATATACACTCCTGATCAAAAATTAAAAATCACTTGACAATCTTGAAAAAGAGACCCTTTTTAAAGATAAACTCCCCCAACTTAAGGTTACCAATACTACAATCTGAAAGGTTGGTGCACAAAACGCTACATTCCAAACTTTGAAAGGTTGAGGAACAAACTTTGAAAGGTTGTGGAACAAAACGCTACATTCCAAACTTTGAAAGGTTGAGGAACAAACTTTGAAAGGTTGTGGAACAAAACGCTACATTCCAAACTTTGAAAGGTTGTGGAACAAAACTTTGAAAGGTTGAGGAACAACCTTTGAAAGGTTGTGGAACAAAACGCTACATTCCAAAATCTAGAAATTTACATTTTTATTAAATTATGCAGTTTACTCTTGATCAAAATTGTAAACTATAGGTAAAAATTCTACGACATTGTACAACAAGTGTATGAAAACATTCAACAACCAAATTTAACAATAAGTTCTACCTCCATTGGTTTTGATGACTTCAAAGATTGTTCGGTTCATGCTAGAAACAAGCGTTTCCATTAAAGTGCGGAGAATATTGGTCCTGCTTCTGAATATGGCTTTATGAAGTTTATTTTTTGCTGAATATTGTTTGCCATTTCGATGAACAACTTTAGCCGTTCGTCCCTGAATATTTTCAATTGGGTTCAAGTCCGGTAAGCATGCTGAATTCCAAGAGATCGACGCCATTTTCTTGCAGAAAACTCAAGGTCAGTCGTGCAGTGTAAACTTCAGCATTATCCTGTCGGAGTTACTATCCATCCCCATACCAATGATGCTTCCCCGTCATCAATTATGCTTTATCTAGCATGTTAACATAATCAGCCAATGTGTAACGACCCTGCCCCATCTGGATCTCAATCCTCCCTCTGTAAGAAAAGGCAGTGCATACCATTAGGAGTCCTCCACTGCTATGATGTGTGGAGAAAATTTCAGGAGGCTGTTTTCATTATTTCACTATTCTTGGAAGCTATCAGGACCATCTAAATTGAATTTTTTCTCGTCAGAATACAGAACTTCTTCCACGTCTAAGCGTTCTTTGTTTGATATTCACGATCAAACCATAGGCAGTCAACTTTGTGACGTGGAAGCAGGCGAGGAATTTGTTTACGCTTTTTAATTACCATGTCCCTTTGCATAGGTATCGTTTGATCGTTACGGACTGCAATCAACATCTGTGACTGCCTTAATTTTACTAGCGGGAAGCCCCTGTCTTTTGCATCAAACCGTCTTATACTCCTACGCACTGCAGGAGAAATAGTTGGGGTCTACCAGTGGATTTTGTAATTCTATAATTCTCATTGTGCTTTAGAAAGTTGCAAATTACAGTTTAACTGCGATTTACCTTAGCTGCGATTGCCTCCTGCCACAATCTTTGCTTATGGAAATCTAGAATTCGAGTAGGCTGAACTTCGGTAAGTTTGCTTGCTTAAGGCATCGTGACACCTTTGCAGAGCAATTATTTATCTATAACTGAACTAAAAAAAAACAATTTATATCCTTGGTGTTATAATTTCGATCAATGTAAAATGCCTGATTTATTAAAATATAAACTTTTGAATTACATATTGAATGTAGCTGTTTTTTCTATATTTTTTTGGTTATGGCATCGGTAACCCTAAGTTGCTGGAGTTTTAATTTTATCCTTAAAATAGGTTTCATTTTAAAGATTTTCAAGTGGGTATTGAATCTTTGATCAGGAGTATATATATATATATATATATATATATATATATATATATATAATGTAATCGTGTGTTTTCGTTGATATGGAAAAATATCAATTTATTCCCATTTCCCGTCTTCTAAAAGCGATTACCCATTATTAGAATTCTTTGAAAGAAAATAAAAGAAAATGCGATTAAAGAAACGGTTTTCTTTTGCTTAAATTCTGTCATCTGACAAGGCCGGAGACAATTCACTTGCGAAACAGGAGATAAAAATTGTATTGGAGTGACATTCGATCGAATATATAATTAACTTCGTTTTGCAGTTGCATAGAAGCATGTTTAAAATATGCTCTGTCCATTGAGCTCTCTATTGGTCTGTCACGCATTTGCTTGAGAATTTCTTCGCTGAATCATCACATTTAACAGACGCGTCTTTTTCTATATATATATGTTCGAATATCTGTTTGTCAAACTTACATTTTAAATATATTTTTCCTTTTTCTACCCGCATCCTGAATTAAAGCATTTTAATTTAGATATGCTATAACATGTCTAAAAGCCGGCGACCAATTTCCTGCTTTAAAAATCAGTTTGGTAAGTAAACTCACGGATTAAATAGAGGCATGCTCATAAAAAAATATCCCTGTTTTGTTTGAAATACAATTTGTGTCGGTTTGTAAGTGTTACCTTTAAAAGGACGTCACATCGTTTTTTTTTGTTTTTTTTTTAGCTTTCGGTGTTAAACGATTGAGTTTGTTCTATCAGTTTAGTATGCGTCTACATATCTCTATAAAAAGGTTCTGTCAATTTGCCAGTTTTCAATGAAATATAATAGTCAGAATTATGCGTGCACATTAAAATCTTTTAAATACCCGGTACTGTTTCTCCGTTTATATATATAAACGTGTTACGTAATGCATTTTTTTTGGTTCTATATGGATATTAAATCAACTAATTTTTATCTTGAAAAAGGGTCTAACTATGTAAATCACGATGTTCTGAAAAGAAAATGAGTTCCGGGAAAAATGAACAGAGATAGGTGTTGTGTAATGAAATATGTGATAAAAAGTAAAAAAAAAAACGTCAGGAATTGTGGCATCGGGAGAAACGAGTATATTCTGATCGGTTTGACTATAAAGTGTGCGCGATAAAAATAGCTGATAATTGAAAGGGAAATATTAAATATTACTCTTTCTAAAAATCTTTGTTTACTGGGACCACCCCTTCATCGTTTATGAGAAAAACTAGAAGAGAGACTCGACATTACCTAAGATAAAATAGGCGTCAACGACTGTTACACAGCATATTCTTATTGTGTTTTAAAATCGGTGAAATTGTCCATTTTTATTTCAATCAAATCGATTGCTTGCATTCCATAATGCACCGGAAGGAGTCTCCACATGCTTCCGTATTGACAGTCCAAAATACATTGACATTCTAGTTTATAATGTACTCCACACAACAGACTTGTTGATTTTATTTATAAGAAAAATTTCTTTATATAATGGTTTGAATTCAAGATTCTCATGCAAAAGTCAAGCATCTTAGTCCAATAGTGGTCTATACAAAAACATTAATTTCTTTTTATATATAAGTAGAGAAAATAAAATGCTAGTCCCTTTGTCAGGTATGAGCTAATAATGTCTAACCAATCGCCTTGTCTGTACACGTAAAAATGTATTTGGCCAGCTCTACTGAAGACGTATAATGGAAATGCGAAGAACGAAAAACATAAATTAATACAACAATCACGATATGAAACTAAAATGATGCCAATGAAAACAATAAAAGTAAGAGAAGAAGAAAATAGTAAAAAGTAAAAATCTATGTCCATTACGCACATATCAATAATGAATAATAAAAATGAATAATAAAAATGAATAATAAAAATGAATAATAATAATGAACAATAATAGTGAATAAAAATAATAAATAATAATAATGAATAATAATAATGAAATCTATGTCCATTACACACATATCAATAATGAATAAAAATAATACATTATAATAATGACTAATAATAATAATGAATAATAATAATGAATAATAATAAAAGATCTATGTCCATTACACACATATCAATAATTAATAATAATAATAAATAATAATAATAATGAGTAATAATAAAAAAAATGTATGTCCATTACACACATATCAATAATGAATAATAATGAATAATAATAATGAATAATAATAATGAAATCTATGTCACTTACACACATATCAATAATTAATAATAATAATGAATAATAATAATGAATCTATGTCAAGCTAGTATTTAATCGGGAGGCAAAGGAATTGACACCTGGGTGCTCTAAGTTCGAATAAACTTCAACAAAAACAAAATTACTTTTCACTTAGCATGCTTGCAACCTTCTCGTGGCCAGATGTCCTTCTAAAAATAATTCTTCTAGAAAAATATCTCGGGAAAACCAATAAAATTGTTGGATTCATACGATATAGTGATTGGTATTTAATCATTATTATTTAGTTACCGTTATTTGAAAGCCCGAAGCGATTTACTGCTTTTTGCTTGTCACAATATCGTGTATACTGACTAGTTTTTATAAATTCCATCTTTCTGTACTATATTTAAATCTCAACAATATATGACTAAAAACCTAATCGGTTGCTGCCATCTTTAAAATGGTGTGAACGAATAACTATAGTTTATAATCTTTTTTTATTAAAAAGTTATTTACCCAACAACAGAATAGTATTTACCTACTCTATTATAATAAATTCGTAATCTCTGTCTATTTTTTATTAGTGCAAAATGTGATCAATATATACAAAATGTGCACTGTTTCACAAATATACTTAAATACTAAAAACTGACTTTTATATAATTTTATTCCTGCATTATATATATATATATATATATATATATATATATATATATATATATATATATATAAATCATGCAGGAATAAAAGTATATAAAAGTCAGTTTGGAGTATTTAAGTATATTTGTGAAACAGTGCACCTTTTGTGTATATATATATATATATATATATATATATATATATATATATATATATATATATACAATTTATCCTAAAAGAATCAACATTCAAGAGATTATGTCATTTGCATATTCATTAAAAAAGCTGTTTTAATAATTAGCTTTGAATTTTTAACGGAAATTTGCAAATTAATTCTTTTACGTATTCTATTTAAAAATATTTTATAAAGTTGATTTAATTAGTTTATTTTTTATTAAAATAATATTTTATTTAAATTAAAATTTTAAATTTTATTTAAATTATATTTTATTTTATTGATTTTTAATTATAAATATATAACCAACATCAGCTGCGTAAAAAACGGAAGATAACTTTCCTTTTTACTATGAGTTATTTCCCTTAAAGCCATGGGAATTTATTTCCGAATTTGAATTTGATAGACGAAGCTAGCTATGTGTCTTGCTTTTAAAAATTTCAAACATGGTCAGCTTTCAGGAAAATCATGATAACTTTGGATATGTGGTGTATCTTTAATAGAATGTGACTAAATCCTCAGTCCCGCAACATTTTTATACCGGGCAATGACGGGTATGTATAGCTAGTACTGCATATTAATGAACTAACTTTGCAACCGATAATATTTTATTACCAATAAACGAAAATTCTATGGGAAATTATTAGATCAAATTACGTCGTATATCTCACAGCCGAGTTTTCAATTATGGTTACGCTTCAAAGTCCGTATTACTGGCATAAATAGGAATGGTTCCAATTTTCTCTCGGGGATGAAATTGATTTGACGATACGCGGGATAGTTCATTTAATATTCCTTACGTATTAGAAATTTGCGCGCGAGTCTTTATAAGCAATGACCTGCTTATAAATCCTGTGGTTTACCTGGAGTCTGAATGACTCCGAATTTCTAGTATTTCCCCTTTTTCAGTTATCAGACAGTATCTTATTATTTTTAAAGCCAGAATTCGCCATACATAGATTATTGTTGTCTCATCCGCGCTGATGCATCTACCACTAGTCTCTCTCTCTCTCTCTCTCTCTCTCTATCTTTCTTCCTTCGTCTTACACAGCATCCAAAAAGAGTTTCAAATTTAATGAGTCCGCTCCATCAACTATGGTTCAACCTCTTTCCTGTCCATCGGTGCAATGTCTCACGCCTGTGCCTGCTTTACAAGTACTAAATGCATAAGCTTTGAAGCACTTCTGACTCCTCGAAGTACATAATATCGATTAACCTGACATGCAACAAAATCACCCTTAACGTCCCTAGATGCCGGGAATCCTTCTACACTACTAGTTTCTTTACCCTTTATCTGATCCTAGAAATTCTCCCCATGTTTCCTGCTCCCCTGACTCTACAAATATGCAGTAGTTTAAACATCTCGCTTCTTTCTTTCATACAGTCCCCTATTAAACACTACCATAATAGTACCCCCTTACGTTTCAAATGGCATTGCGCCTCGTTTAATGGTGAGAAAGAGTTATCAGTGCTATTAAGTTGGCGTACTCGCAACAGCAGTTTATCAGATAATTCTTGCAGATAATGTTGGAAGTATAGTGTTTATACGCTTCACTAAATTCCAGTCTGTGGTCTTCCCTGGAAGCTGAGTGACAACTAGTCTCCCCAGGTTTCCAGTACTCTCCACCTGTTTCGGTAAAATCTGCAAATGAATTTGCATTATCGCAACAGCTGTTTGCCATTGATTTCTTGTTGACAGCGGCTATTGGTCTTTACTAAATTTTGAGTTGAAATACGTCTCCCCCAAGGTTCCCGTTCTCTTCGCACTTATCCGGCAGAGGCCTGGCCAGTTCGTCGGTCTTTCCTTCTTCCTTGACTCTACTTGGTTATTTGGTCTCACTCTATTTTTGGGAGGGACAGTGATTTGGTAATGGGAGAATGGGTTATGGGGTGGGTTAGAGAACTTCAGTGTCCTTGGTTCCATGTAGTGTTTCATGTTTTGCCTTTGCAGCAGTTTGTCTGGCCTGCGCTTGTTGCTCGTGTATGTTAGTTTCCACATTCAAGGGCTTTCCTTAATATTTCAGCTGTTTTCATTATTGTTGTTCGTTGTACTTTTCCAGTCATTTCTTTTGACTCCAATTTCTTCCATTCTTTTTTTCAAAGTTTTTCGGAATTGTTCCTAGTGTTCTTACTAGTATATTATTTTGATTTTCTTCATATTCAATTATTATCATTATTATTATTATTATTATTATTATTATTATTATTATTATTAATAATAATAGTATTACTATTATTGTTATTATTATTATTGCTATTGTTATTATTTGTATTGTTATTATTATTGTTATTGTTATAATTATTATTGTTATTATTATTATTATCATTAATATTATTATCATTATCATTATTATTATTATTATTATTATCATTATTATTATAAATGAAGATTGAGGAAAGAATGAGAAAGTGCTTGAATGGTGTTGGAAAGATTAAATAAATAAGAAACAGAGTTAAGCAAGGACAGGAAGACAAAGACGAGCTTGAAAGAGAGTACGATTTGACGGAAAGACGAACGATGGCAGTTTCAGCAATGCTGAACGAGTCGGCCCGTGCTACTGATGTAAAATTGGGATCTTGAAAATGTTGCTTTTCGGCGAAAAGAACCTGTTTTAGAACAATCGGTCTCAGTTATCTAAGGAAGAGGCTGAAAGCTAAGAAACTGGAAAGAAAAGTACTGCAAATGCAGTTGAGCCTTCGAAGTTTTTGAATGGAAGTTGGTTTGTCGGAAAACGATACAACGATAAATATATATGATTGGAAAATGCAGGAGTAAGATTCTAAGTCATGCAGCAGAAAAAATACGTTATTTCCCCTTGCCGATGTAATGCTTGGTATTGAAAAACATGTCGATCTGGAAATCACGGGATCCAGGTGGAGTAATGCGCTTCTTGATCAGGCAGTTCCAATGTCTTCATTCTCCAATACCTTCAGCCCTGTAAAGGGGTGTTTAACTCGAGGCATGGTTTCTGGTTGGCTTGTTAGGCGAGATGAGCATTGATTTGAGAAAGAGCATGCAAGGATAACGGTTGCTAGCAATGGTTGCTAGCAATTACAAGCCAACTGCATGTCTGCCACTAACGCGGAAACTGTTTAGTGGAATATTTACTGACAATGTTTATAATTGCATTTTTAGCAATTGTGTTCTTTCTCGTGAACAGAAAAGGCGTCGACGCGGGTCGGGAGATACAAAGTATCAGTAACTAATTGATAAGAAAGTGTAAATTATAAAGCTGCCTTGTCATAAACAATCGACTGCAACATATCAATCAAGACAACAATGAGTTTTATTTGAGCATATATGAATTAATATTTTCATCAAACACAATTTTTTAGCAGTGGTTATCTATGAATTTAGTTTATAAGCAGATTTAATTTTATAATTCATTCCCTCTAATAAGTTGCTTATATATTTCTTATTTCGCGTCTACTGGGGTTAGTCAGTCTAGTTGTTAGCTTGTTAACAAAACCTGTTTTATGGTCGTTTAGGAGGATATACTTTTCTTAAGTTTCTAATTTGCTAACTCTATTGCTTATTAATAATATGTCTGTTGCTATTTTACTATCACGGTTTTTCATATTAATAAGATCCGATTTTGATTTTCTATAATTTTCAGTAATATTCGGTTCAAGTAGTTTCTGGTATATCTGTTTGGTGAGTTTATAAAAATTTGTGTATTGTCTCCTTAAACAATAATGTGTTTAGAAGTATGAAATTTTCTTGACGGTAAGATCACAATTTTCTTTGCAGACAGTTTTTAGTTTCGTGGAAAGTAACAAGCACATAAACACACACACACACACACACATATATATATATATATATATATATATATATATGTATGTATATGTGTGTGTGCGCGCGCGTGCGTGTGTGTGCATATATGTACAATGACCGTATAGATTAGGTTCCTAGATGCAAATCCAATGAAACCCGCGTGATTATTAAAGAGTGTTCATGGGAGGACAATGCTGGTGCATAGTCTGTTTAATCTACAAACATTATTGGTTACATATTTGCATACATGTTTCAGTGGAATCCTAATTCAAAGAGACCGTTTCATCAGACGAGAAAATAAGCGATATTAGTTCTAATATCGCTCTTTGTTTTTGTTTGATACAGTGGTCTCTTGGAACTGGGATTTCACTGAAACATATATGCACATATGCAACCAATAATGTTTGTATAAAAACAGACTACATATATGTGCGTGTATATATATATATATATATATATATATATATATATGTGAATAAATAATTACGTAGTTTACGTCAAAACTAACTATATTATAGACCAAACGAGTTATATTAATTTAATTCTTTGATACGGCATAACATTTTAAAATGCCGTATATATCGTAAACTGAACATTTTATTTTAAGTTTACCTTTATGTGCCTCTTGATTAATGATAAATTATGCATTGTCATATTTTCTTATATATACGCAATATTTTCATTGATTGTAACACTTGAGCTTTATTGCCTAGAACGGAAATAAAATTTAGTTTCAGCCAGAAGGTATATTTTTTTATTGTTATGTATTTTTAATTAATGAAAAAAAAAAGTTTTTATGATATCGTCTTTTAATAATTTTAGTGACTGTAGTGTAGTATCGTGTGCCTTATTCTAAGACACCTTCTCAGGTATTACCTCCTCGGCTTTTAAATAGGTAATAATCACAGGTATTATATAGCTTTTTAATAGAGGTAGCGTAGAATATGTTCTCTTGTCATGTAACGATATTTGAAGCGACTACCTATTTATTTTGGAGGGTGATTAGGTAGTAGCTATTAAACTATAATCACAGGAATGAGTTACTCTATAAATGTAGCGATTCTTTTAACTTGTATTCTTGCGGTATAATTTCGTTTGTATGCATTATTATTATTATTATTATTATTATTATTATTATTATTATTATTATTATTACTATATTATTATTACTATTGTTATTACTACTTTCCTAGTGTGGGGAAGATTTTGTTCCCCGGAGGGAGGCATTGGATGGGGCATAGGTATGGGAGGGGGATGATAGAAGGGATGATAGTCGTTTCAGTCATGAGGGGGTTCTCCTCCACTGACTGAGGAGGGAGCGAGGTGTTGGAACAGATATTATACTATGGTTCTAGGTGTCTCCTAGTGTTGTTGGTTTCGAGGTTAAGTAGGGTTGGTATTGTTCAGCGTGTTGTATTAGAGATAGGGGTGTTATGTCTGTGTGTGGTTGTATGCGCGCATGTGTGTGTGTTTTAATGTGTCGGTTCTGATTTATGTGTGGATGTGTATATGTGTATGTGTATGTGTATGGGCGTGCATGCGAGTGTACCTTGCATTTCATGTTTTTGTGTGATGGTATTAGGTACTACTACTGCTGCTACTACTACTACTACTACTACTACTACTAATAATAATAATAATAATCATAATAATAATGAAAGACACCGTATACCCTATGGCGGTACAATGTTACCTTTTTAATTCGTGTGGATTAAATTGAATGTTAAGTGCAATGCTGATCATCTTTACTTGTATATAAACCATTTTCTTTTGGAAATAAAAACATTTAATCAATGTTGTTCCGTTTTTAAATGACATCTTGTTGCTTAAACGATATTTTGTGTATTTGCCTTGAAAAATTATCATTTTAAAAACGTAAACATTATGGGCTGAAATTTAAAGCGTTTATTAATGTTTTTTTTTTTTTTTACATCGTAATATTTACTTCTCCCGTTTACGGCTCCACGCTTCGAATTTCATCACCTTCTCGTCATAATTAATCGGAAAACAACATGGATTCAACATAGGTGTTTGATAATTGAAATTGTTAGAGATTAACTATTAACTAGATCATGTTAAATGTAAATATTGGAAATTATTCAATCGTAAATCGAATAAACCTTCGTCGTTGTACATTTTATGACCATCGTTCACTCTTAAGCGAGGATACCCCTTTGTACATGTCGATATGCGTGTAATTTTAGAGCCTAGGTTGCATAATCTTCAATCAAACCTCTTCTGAATTGACACTGGTTGCTTCCAACGGCGTTCTATTACGATCATGGCGCCCTGATTATATATATATATATATATATATATATATATATATATATATATATATATATATATATATATGTGTGTGTGTGTGTGTGTGTGTGTGTATTTATATATACATACATATATATATATATATATACTAGCAAAAGTATCCGTCGTTGACTGGGTTCAAAAGCAGCCTACAGAAAATGGACTCTGATTTATGAAAGTATGATAGATTATGAAAAGGAAGGGTTGTAAAGAGATAGCTTCGAATTTGGGTGTATTAAAACCAAAGCAAAATATGATGAAAGTAAAAATAAAATAGATAAACCCCATAATGTATTATATCATACCTGTTCACACTGAAACACCTATCACAATATTCTGTGGGTCCATATAAAAATCTTGTTAAACTTTGTGACAGATTTACATCCTATGGAGGTCAGGCGCGAACGAACACCCCATAATTTTATTATACCATATTTCTTCAAACTGAAACATAATTATCAAAGTATACTTATGCAGATAGATATAAAAAGTATTTATTAAAGTCTGTGCCTATTTCCATTCTATGGAGGCCAGGTGCGAACGCAGACCCCACAATTTTATGATATCATCCCTATTTAAGTTAAAACACACTTATCAAAGTATTCTTATGTACATCTATATCAAAACCATTTGTAAACTTTTTTTTTATTTTTTTATTTTTTATTTCCATACTTTTCGGACCAGGCGTGTACGCAGACTCCACAATTTTAATGAATCATGATGATGCCAGATCAAACATACCCATTCTTGTGTCTCGATACATCTTCTGTAAATTATATGTGATCAGTTTTCTACAATGGTCCACCATATAGAAGCCTGTTCGTGACCAAACACACACACACACACACACACACACAGACGTTCAGCTTTATATTATAGATATATATATATATATATATATATTAATGTTAGGACGATTACTCGAAATCAGAATTCTGACAAATTGAAACGTTTAAGATATCGACATCAGAAATTTTTTTATGTAATATCCGATTTCCAAAGTGATTTGAAATTGTTTTCTTGTCAATAAAAAGTTAGATAACCAAAATGTAAATTGTGAACCGCTTAGTAAATGGTTTGGAATGTTCTATATATTATTTAAGACGCATTTGCTGAACGTCTATATATTAAAGCATGGTACATGTACGGTATACGTCTAACGGTCAAAGACCGCATGTTATAAATATAATTCTGAGATTCAGCTTAAACTCTACAAATCCAGTTCATGTTTTTTGGGGAAAATTACAGGAAACAACGTAATTATTCATGAGTTCACTTACCTCAGTCTCTTAGTAAAGTGTTTGAAATGGTCAAATATCTTGGGATTTGCTAAACGTCTATATGATGACTCCCATGGAGTTTAGTTATGCATATATTTATAGAAAGGGAAACTGGCCTACTAGACCGATTTTCATGCGAATATTTAATATTGGGGTGCATAGATGTAATCTCAGTCGACCACTTTAACACGACAGATTACTTTATCTTAGAACTTATTTGGATTTTATATATAAATAGATATATCTCAATACTTTTTACTAGTCTAGTATTTTATTTCATAAATATCTATACGTGGACTGCTCCTTTCTGTTTGGTTCATATGCACAAATTTGCAAATCACTTCTTAGTTTTTGTCGCTAGGAAGTTTATTTTTAAGATCATGTTTTTCATTCATTGTTAGAAATTATTATTTTTTCAATATAACAGATGTATGCCAGCTCCTAGCCGTTCAATTGGCGCCTCATTTATTTCTATTTAAGTATTTTATTTCTATTTTCTTAGTTTTAATATATATATATATATATATATATATATATATATATATATATATATATATATATATGTACAACTTCGTAAATAGATAAATCTATTTTCTTCCAAGCCAGTTGTTTTAATACTCGTTTGCACTTGCCAATGCGAATATGCGTGCGTGCCAATATTAAAACGTTTAACGCTACACCAGTTTACACATGCGTTAACGTGTAAACACCCGGGACCCAACACATTGTAGACTCAGTCGTTTAGAAGACAAAGAACAGAAAAAAGAACTTTAACTCCGGTTTCTGGTTTCAGGAAATACCATAATTTCTCATTCTTTTGCTATCCATGATTTCTAGTTACGGCTGTGACATACTCAACGTCTCTAAGGCGAATGCCTTCTGCAACCCGTTGCTTCTTTCAGACCGCTGTCATCTTGACCGTCACCGTCGGTCTGTGCACAGTTTTTTTTATAGTATTTTCTTAGCTTTACGGTTTCCTCATTTCGTATACGCTCGTCATTTTCATACGCGCGTTCGCGCTCTATTACAATGGGACAAAGACTATAAAATAAAGCTAGTGTTATATATCTGTGATCGACGTGCCGCTTCGTAAATGGCTCCGATATAATAATGAAAGATTTACTATCGACGTGGAAATCCCATATCTATCAGTAAATTGGCTTCAAAAAGAGAACAATGGCTACTTCAATGCGTCAAAATAAGACAAAATAAATATCTGCCCTAAAATAAAAAAAAAAATCTTTTGATTCAGAGCTTTTGTGTCGGGAAATGTCTTGATTACATGCAAAGGTTGAAGGTCAAAATGTTAATCATAGTCTCCAATCTAATTCGCGGAGGGCCGACATTTATAAAGACCGCTACACGTTTTTACATGCCTTCTGATTCAAATGATATAATTTAACAAGACCGACACCAGAGGCACGGACAATAGACGGTAAAAGGTAATTAGAATAGTTGCATTCATTAAACTTGCAAAGAACTATAACGTAAAAAATAATAAGCATGGCATGAGGAAAATTTTAATCTATAATTCATAAACTTTTAATAGGTAAAAAAATGTATCTATCTTTATTTATACATATATCTGTCTATATATCTATAAAAGTGAGAATATGTGTGTGAGGACAAATCTCAACCTATATACTCACGAATTTTTACCTTGAGACTTGAAAGTTATTATATAGGGGATTCAAACATGTGAAAAATGTTTTAATCAGATTTCATCGGAAAAATATGGCTGCTAAATGTGTCAAAAGTAAAAAAATAGTACTGTGGGGTCGTCGGATTTTTATCTGATTGTCAACTGTTTTAGGACTGCGCATGCGCGGATCGTTCACAGGACAGCTTCTTTATGTAAATAATAAGTAGGTTTCGAAACACTTTTAAAAAAAGGTGTAAAGTTGGCATAATGGTTATTGTACTAGACTCACTGTTTTTGGTTTAAGTTTCGATTTCGGTTGGAATATTTCTTCTTTTTTTTTACTTACAAAAAGTGAATAAAAAAAACCATAATACTCGCATACACAGTTTCTTCTCGTTTTTTACTTCATCTGTTAAGGAATTAAACGTTATGCTTGATACCGAGTAATTCAGGGTACATTTGTCAGTATATATATATATATATATATATATATATATATATGTGTGTGTGTGTGTGTGTGTGTGTGTGTGTGTGTGTGTGTGTGTATTGCTGTTATAATAAATTATAATTCAAGCTAAGCCGAAAAGCTGCTGAAACAGCTCGCGGTACCACTGAATCGTTCGTTTGGCCCAACTAAAGAACGCACAGCATAATTGTATTTTAAGAAATTTCGTGGTGGCGACGAGAGTC
Source organism: Euprymna scolopes (assembly GCF_053919585.1). NCBI lineage: Eukaryota > Metazoa > Mollusca > Cephalopoda > Sepiida > Sepiolidae > Euprymna > Euprymna scolopes. The sequence continues at coordinate 62,086,945 of NC_136499.1, forward strand.
TTGAAAATGCGAACGGCTATTTGATGTTAACAACGACCAATTAAGAGCCTTAGTCGAAGCCAATCAACGCAAAACGATTTCCAACCACTTGAGAGAAATTTATACGACAAAAAATCTTGATAAATTGATGTCTCACGGATTGAACGACAACCAAAAGAAATGCCGTTATGAACTGTCATCTACCATTATTTTACGTAACAAGAGCTACCCATTTCTTGACAGGGTAGTGACTTGCGATAAAACTGGGTTCTTTACGGTAATCAGCAACGTATAGCTCAGTGGTTAGGCGCCGACCAAACTCGACAACACTTCCCGAAGCCAGAGTTGCACCAAAAGAAGTTCATGCTGATTGTATGGTGGTACACAACCAGTCTCATGCGTTACAATTTTTGGATGCAGGCGAAATCATTACGGCGGAGATGTAACTGTAACAAAATGGATGAAATGCGTAAAAAAACTTCGACAACAACATCCAACATAAGTCAACAGAAAAAGCTCAATTCTCCTTCACATCAATCCCCGACCGCTTGTTGCTAAACCTACAGTGAAGAAGCATCTCAACAACTTTCTGCAAAATCAAAAGCGTCTGCAGCGTTTTCATCGCCACCAGAGCGCAAGATGTTTACGTTACTGGTATAAATACATTTGTTTTGCCTTGGCAAAACTGTGTTGATTCTTACGGTGCTTATTTCGATCAAGAAACTTTTGTTTTAGTTGAAATATGCGCATCTCAATTCAAAAGTTAAATATCACAAGAACTTTCCGGTCAACCTGATATTTTTTTATTCCATTTATTCTCGTAGCAATTGGTTGGTGGTCTGGGGGTAAAGGCATAGCAAATGGAATCAAATATAGCTACGTGGCTTGGTTCGAATCTCCTAACCGGTAGGTATTATCACCTCTACACTGATGATTGCGTAAACATAAAACACTAGTATCTGTAAGTATGAAAGAATAATTATGAAAGTATAATGCCTATATATATATATATATATAATATATATATATAACGATCTGTATTTATATGCATATTATATATATATATATATATATATATATATATATATATATATATATATCAAATCGTCTTGCATAGTTGCTTGTTTGCTTTGGTGTTGAAACCATACTTCCGGTTTCGATTTTTTAGTCCGGTTTAGGATCTCCGATTTCGCGCTAAACTTTATACGTACAAACGGTATTGGCGAGATCTATTAAATAACAATAAATAACGATAAGATATTTGTTTCAATAAAATATTTTTTTACAAATGATTAATTTACGTGATTTAAAAAACAATTGGTCGATATATATTTGTGCGTGATCAAAACGTATTTTTCTCCAGTTATTTAGTCCAGTTTAGGATCTCTGGTTTCACGCAAAACTAGGTAAATAAATTGTAAGAGGATTGCCGATCGTTTAAGTGCACCTAGATATTTTTAAACAATATCTTCTGTACCCAAGATTTGTCGTGATTAAAACTAAAACTTGATTTTAAAAAAAGAATACGTTTTTCGTGTCCAAAATAATTTACTTACGAATATTTTATTTTTATTGCAAAGTGGAATTGTTTTCAAACAAAAAAAGCAAAGCAAATATGTTTTCTAGCGTAAAAAACTACTTGATCAGGTTATATATTTAAAACAAATATTTTTTACGACCTAACCCAACGTAGTTTAGCTGCTAAAAAAATCGAAATCTACTTTTTGGGCTAATAGGTTTCAACGGCATTTAAAGATAATATAAAGAATGATATTTTTTAAATAATTAAATTGTAGCATTTTACCGTGGGGGATTACTTTTCTATATAAATTTATCGGATAATGAGACCCCCACTTCTTGGTTACGTAGCGAGACATGTTACCGTTAGCAGTATGTCAAGTTTGGTGGCGGGTGTGTAGGAAGAAAAAAGGAATGTGGCATGAATCATAAATCCAAACATTTTTTTAAAAAATACGTAAAAACGCTTCAAAACGTGTGGGGAACATTTTATTTTTTTTCAAGAGTTGCTATTAAAAAGTCTCATCGTTAAATATTACTTGATCACTTAATTATTACTCCTTGATATTTTTAAAGCTGTTAACACACACACACACACACACACACACACGCACACAAAACTAGAGTGGACCTGTACAGTGAACAGTCCCTCCTAGTATTTTTTTCTCTTCGTTTTTATGTCAATTTTTTCAACGGATTATACCCCTCTAATATAAAGAAGTTTTTATTAAATCCAAAGAAATGATGTTAAGATCAATATCATCCAATGTATTCCGTATTGTTTTCACTGGTCGCCATGTTTGTATTCGCGCGTGCGGGCATTTAATTTTTGTGCGCGCAGAATTGCGTATTGTTTTCGCTGGTCGCCACGTTTGTTTCCACACGAACATGTATTCAATGTTTGCGTGTTTATACATTAATTCTGTATACTCATTGCACATATATACATCAATTCTGTATACTCACTATTCCATAGCTAGCTATAGCATATACTGACCCAACGGATCACGTTTAGTCTAGTATTTATATATATGTATATATGTTATTCTAACCAGTGCTTTTCATACGCTTTATCAGCGTTTTATCTATAAAGCTCAGCGTTATCGGTTTGTTTTATCGATGGTTATTTGATAATATATGTTAACTTTTGCTATGGAGATTTCAATTTTTCTATCTCGTATCAACTGCATCGAATGCAATTATATAAATAATAAAAATGTATAAGTATTATTGTACGTATGGTATATTTTCCTCATGTCAAATAAACTAAAACGTCATTTCATTAGAACATATCGCAATGCACATAATGCAATTGCCAGAAATGCGCCCGGATGTCTGCCTTACTTTTAAAAATGCCAGATAATTTTTCTATAATCTATATCATATTTAATCAATAAGCAATATATCACATCATCGCACAGGTAAAAGCAATTCTTTTAATAGAACATATACAGCATAATCATGTTGACACCTTGAAGTTAAGTAACGTTGATCTTGGTCAGTATCAGATTGGTGACCATTTAGGAATCCTAGGTGCTATATGTAAGACGACGTCCGCATCTTCCTGCAAGAACTGCAAAAACTTATAACCGTTATCTTCCCTGACGGGTATATGTATGCGACTTGAGATCGCTAGTGAATTTGATATTGCCCATGAAATTTCTTCCTTCAGAGAAATCTGGTTCAACCCTCCTAGTGTGAATGCTGCTGACAAGTAATTTGCTTTAGTTTTTTGGCCATTCCAAAGATAAAATTCAGCACATAATTCTACTAGTTTTAATGCCTGGAATATATATTCAAATATTTATCAAGTACATTAGATAATATTGATAATCAATGGATAGAACAATGAAACGATGTAAGACTTCATATATATAAAGACGAAAGTAAAATGCATGGATCCTGTGTTAATCGGTTTCTAATTGCTATGGATTAAATTTAATGCAATTATAAATTTTATATTACAATTAGTGGTTGATTATATACCCTTCTAAATCGTTTAGAAATATCGTAAATCTTCTTAAATTAAGAAACATTTATTAATTGATATTTAATACCTATCGTTCAAATTTTTCAAAATATGAGTGAAAATCTTTGCATGCGACTAAAGAAAATTGTGCACACATAAAATAGGAACATGATACACGTATTATTATCTCTCAATATTTATTAACCTTCATTCTAAGGCATAATGAGGCACAAGATCAATTTCTGGAGGGAGAAATATGCAGTCATCGCCAAAAATTCCACTCGTATTGGAAACAGACATATCTGTACAGCCTTGGTGAAAACTCCCCGTAGTCGCATGGCCATTGTATCTTGTATTTCATTAAATTGAATTCTGATACAGAGAGGCAACAAACAGTATGAAATGCATAACGGACTTAATCGCTCAAATATTGTTTTACAATGATCTCTAGCAAATTGAATTGGCTTAATGCTAGCAATAGATACTTGTTCCTGATTTCTCGGTGTGGGGTCATGAACCGTTTTCGGTATCAGAGAGCTAGTTTTGATCGTTATAGAAGAGGAACAGCTTATTTTCTAATTATAAGATCTGAAACAGTTCTTTTTAATTTGTCTTTAAAGTATTGGATATCCGTTGTCGTGTTCTTCACGTTCTGGAAAAAAATTATTTATTGTTTTGTCAAACAAATAAAACCGGGTCATCCAATAAGTACTGACTAGAGTTTTTAAGAATTTTATGGACTAAAACTAGTAGTTTTTTTCGTAAACCATTTAATGTTATACATTTATTGTTTCGTGTTTGTTTTCCATCATTGGATTTTTAGTTTTCTCCCTGTGTGAGGATTAATGATTAAAAGGTCTGAAACCGTAACTAGTTGCACTTTAACGTTTTCATTTTGAATGCTGACTACTACATATTTTCGTAGATTCTTCTCTGCTTTTTAATTTCAGCTAGCTATGCCTGACTCTGTTTCTGTAGTTTCTTGCGTTTATATAGTACACTGTATTGTGGACAATTTTGCCCCTATTGTTACAAGGTCTGTTTCGGTAGAAATAGTTTGTCGTCCGTTATTGTACCTCGCAACGACCGCATGGGGCTAAGGGGATGTTTTTATTTTGTTTTTGAAAATGAACGACTATATTTCACTCGAGAATAGACATATAATTTGCCTTCACTTCTTTGTCCGGGGAAATGATATTTTTTCGCTTGTATCCTATTTTAATATATAATAAACGAGACTCATCAATAATTTTTAATCGCTTTTAATACTGATTACCTGCTGGTAATCTTCGGCTAGTTTTTTTTTCAGCATGAAGTTTGATTCACTTTCTAGTCTCGCTCGCACTACGTCTTATATTCGCGTTTTTGCGGTAACAAGCCTTTAATATTTAGCATCTGAAGTCGGCTGCTGAATATTCTAACAATCGAACGTCGTCACACTACTCATAATAGACGAAAATATAATACTATTGTTTGCATTCATTTTCTTTCGATAAGTTTAAACACTTCTATTTCTTATAAAATATAGTTGTGTTTGGACTAAATAACTTTGACAAAAATTTTAATGTTTTAAAGAATTGTAATTCGATAGTTTTGTTTGGTAGAATAGAGTCGACACATTTACTATGCTGTGCTGTTTTCAATATTTTGAAAAGTATGCGTATCTTTTCAGCGCTGACCAAAACTTATAGTTTACTGTAAAACATCTTACTATTTTCTATAAAAAGCATTGCATGTTTGATCATCGTGAATGTCTTAATAAAATTCGAAATTATGTTTTAAGAAAATACGGTGCTATTTTCCTTAAGTCTATTTTTACTTAATGCCTTAATATGGAATTCTTTCTGTTGTTTCAGGAATTGACAGAACAACTATTATTGCTTATTCTGCTGACGTTGTAGATTTTCTTGTTTTTTTTTCTGTTATTAGGTTCTTCTATTGTCTTCTATTGTTCTTTCTGTTGTTCTTGTTACTATAGCATGCATTCCCCGGTTTTCTGTAGGTGCTGCGCGTTCATAATTTGCTGGGAAAATTCTCGTATGCAATCTCTTTTACGTTTATCCTGCAGAAACAAACGGAATAAAAATACCCCCCCATTTTGTTTTCAAAAATTGTTACTTATAAAATATAGATGGATATTCAGTTTTTTAAGGTATTTTTTAAATATTAATCCCCATGTGGTTCAAAACCAGATTAGTGTTGATGTGTTCAATGTAAAAATTGTTCTCAGGACACCCAGGAAACTAGTTGGACACCCAGGAAAATAATTGGTACTTATAAAATATAGATGGATATTCAGTTTTTTAAGGTATTTTTTAAAATATTACTCCCCATGTGGTTCAACATCACATTAGTGTTGATGTTTTCAATGTAAAAATCGTTCTCAGGACACCCAGGAAACTAGTTGAAGGCTTGAGAGCTTCTGTAAAATACTATTTCTATAGAATGTACTGATACTATACAGACTGTTGAAAATTCGGTTAAACAAGTAAAAAGTATTTTTGACGTGACCTCCACAAATGTATAGCAATATTCCATTTTTTCACAAGATTGGAGAAGGAAGAAAATCGTTTAAACATTGTAAAAACTGTATTTTACTGTATATAAACTTTCTCTTTCATAAGCGGTCGGAGATTAATGAATTACTTGTATTTAAAATACTCACGAACAAATTTATAGCTATGATTTTTTAATAGTATTCTTGAGTTACTGATTTGTACAGTTTCTTTTTTGTCTCCTTTAAAATCCAACGTCCGAAAGTGTTTTCTTTCTATAATGCTATGTGGAACCCTGAGATTTTTCGTTTTGTTCGCAGTTGTTAGTAGAACACGGGAACATTTTATATTGCGATTTCCGTCGTGAGTTCTCGAATCGTAGTTACCAGTTGTTAAGGTACTAGATTAATAAAAGGAATAAAACGAACCTGGATATTAAGTCGAACAGTATCTTCTTGGTTAAACATCGTGTATTAATAAGTCGGGTTACGACAGTAATTGTTCTCGCCTTGTTCTACTTCTGCCAGTCACTTATGGCTTCCTGATATTTACGTTTATGCTACCGTTAAAGGATGTGACATACGATCGGAAGGTGGGATAAATAAGCAAGCGCCCGTTAACTATGAGCACTCTCTTCCTGCAAAACATAAGTCTGAGTAAACCTGTCAGCATTCGAGATGAGCGCACCTCAGACAACAAGCGAAATACCCACTCCCCCTCCGAAGGCTTGGGAGAAGGTCTTGGAAGGTGGAATCTCGACTACCATCTTCCACTCTCTGAGTTGGTAGCCGTATTTATTAGGTATAGACGAGCCCATTCGTAGGTATGTATATCTCACCATCACTAAGCAACGCGTAGCAAGGTAGGAGGAGATTAGTACATAATCTTTGAAACGTTTAATGAATTAACCAGCATCTATAATATAAATCTTAAATGTCTGTGCGTGCGTTTGAATGTCTACTAAAAACTTTTGAAATTCGCGTAGGAACGTGACGAAACCGGTATCGTTTTAAACCTCGAACTTTCGGACGACAAACATCGAAATATTGGTCAAAACATTAATTCCTTCGCCCTCAAGTGGACAGTCTTCTGCAAGGAGCGGTCGCTTTTTTCTGCAGATATTCCGCAAGTCATTCACTCTTTTCAATTAACTAATCTTAATTTTGACGTACGGCACTTCCGGTTTAGCGATGGGTGCAATAACAAAAAACGTCTCTTTTTTTTCGCGTTCTTTTCTACCACTTTGTTTTTGGTCAAGCAAAACCTTTACACACACACAACCAAACACCCGGGAAACGCTGGTTATTCGGGCTAGTTCTTCATAAGGCTGGATTATTTTTATCGATCTAAGCAGATGCGAGTCTTTACTTTTTAAAAACATACATTCAAACAAGGCCTAATAACCAATAGTGGATGGCATCTATCATCCTCTCAAAATAATACGAAAAATTATAGCTCATTTATCAATTTAAAATAATGGTAAATTGGTTGTTTTTCCAGCATGATAGTACGATGAAAGTGTTTATTTCATAAAGAAACGCCCGTATATCTCCATCATATCTTTAAACATTTGCTGTCGAAGCACTCATAAATTTGCTAGTTTTTTTTTTCTAATGGAAATTGATATCAGCATTTTTTTTCTTTATAAAAAATCAATATCAATTCTACACATAATCCGTAAGAAACACGTGACATGGAGTCAACGGTTACTGACTTGACATAATCTTTCCCCTATTAAATCTTTTCTATTTAAATTTGGTAACAAATCGATAATTTACAGTTATTGTTTATTGATAATGGCAAAGCTGAATTTATCAGAACAAAAATAAAGCAACTGTATCTCTATAATGGAAATTTGCTGTCTGCATCTATTTTTAAACAAAGTTCGGAATTGTATTTAAGAGTAACAAAGTGTTATATGACACCGTAAAACTAATATAATGAACGTTATTCGTTCTTGTATTATTACTAAAAATCAAAATATAATTCTAAAGGAATATTGTCATTATATTTAATTACACTGATAGAGTAAACCTTCTGTTTTATGTGTCGACGGATAAATAATTATCCCATGTTTCTGTACCGCTAACCGAAGCGATTGGTCAGTATCTGCCGTGTTACAGAATGATAGTTTGCCTCTAGTTTTATCATCTTTCAACTAAGTCGGTTCTTATTTATACGTCTTAGTGAAAGGTTTGCTTTTTCAATTGGACAGCCATGTAAGTGCAAATCATATATTTCTCCTTGAGTTTTAAATATGATTTAAGACTAATATAAAACTATTTACTTAGAAATGAAATGACCCATTAGATCATCCATTGAGTTCGGCTTAGATTGTTTGACTTAGAAAAAATAGGATTTACAACGCCAGTCTGGTTTAAAAAATATAATACATAATTTAAACGCGGTATTTCTGTTTGGTGTATTTCAACTTCCCTCTTTCTTCTCTCTTTTCAGATATAGCTTAAATAAATTCTAATTTATTTTTGTAGTCAAACAATCCAATCCAAGGATAGTGGATTTCCGAACGGGTAAACTTTTTTTCTAACAAATAAATACTTTGTATATTAGTTTATGTCTGTTATATCTCCATCTCTCTCTGTATTCTCTCGCTTCATCTGTAGGTTAAATATTATTAATACGCATGGTGATAATCCATTGTTTTAATCATTATTTCAATTTTCTTACTTATAGTTAATTTTAATACATTCGAAATTTACTAAACAGAATGAGAAAGAGTTAAGGAGCGAGTGTCGAAATCGGAGGTAACTGGTATTGTATAATTGAAAGTAAAAAGTTAAATCATATATAGTAAGAAAGTGGAAAGTGAAATTAGTGAAAGATATTTAACTTAATGTGTAAACTAAAGATTACTAATTTGATGAAATAGAAATTCTGCTTAAAACATTAGTCCATCACTAAACTTGAGAATATTACGTGTTTTGCTTGATAAAAATATACAGGAAAATACAGGCAGATAAATAAATTTATAACCCAATCTTTAGTTTACTAATAGTTTACATTAAAAATGTTTTGTAAGAGATGTGTTTTAGTAGAAGGAAATTAATATCATTTGATGCCGTAAAGTAATAGCATCATTGCTTTACAACAGATTATTGCTTAATATTACAATAGAACCCCGGGATACGACATTAAAAATAAGTTAAAAAAAATACAGTACAGTATAAGATACAAATGTATTTAATCAAATCACATAAATAACATCGTAAGGCGGGGCAAATACCGTAACAAAGATATGTAAATTCAGTAACGCAAATTGTGAATTGTATTTATAGAAAAGAGTTCAAGTAACCCATGAAGTTGGAAAAAACATTGTATCCCACATAGTATCCTAACAAAAAACGTATCCTAGGGGTAGGGGCTCTACTATATTTGGATTCTTCGGACTACTGTTCTTATCTCGCTTGCCATTTTCACAACGTATCGGTAGATATAACTTCAGACCTTGTATCTCGCCAAATTTGGGAATTTTCTTTTGAACTCGAGAATCTGGGCAGAATTTCGAACTGAATCTTATATTTACTTCACAACGATAGCATGCTTTAGTTCCCTCAGTCAAAAGTGGATAGAGATCCTAATTAATTCGCAATCGTATTTTTCGGTTGGCTACCATTATTGCGCTTGTACCATAAACCTTTCAGGAGAATACCACTTTTACAATTAATGTTTCAAGTTCTTTAATCACTGCGCCATGGGTTCCTCGAATTCGACAAGACACACCTGAAGAAGGTCGGAAGTTAAATCGATCGAAATGAGCCCAAGTTAAGAACAGTAGTTCGAAGAATCTAAATAACCAATCCTCATCTCACAAATTCAGAAACGCAAATTGTGAATTGTATTTATAGAAAAGAGTTCAAGTAACCCATGATGTTGGGTCATCCGATTGTAATATAACTTAATTATTCATAATAAAACGTGGTAACATTACGATATTATAAATATTATATGGTTATTAGTTCTTTGTTAATTGCTGATGAGAATTTTCTATAACACAAAAAAAAGCAATGTAAACGATGTAGGCAATTAGTATTCTTAATTCCATACGTTTAAAGGATGTTTGCAGCTAGAATACTGTTACGGTATTTTTCTGTATATTTTTATTCAGTATTAAGGGTATATGGCGGAAAGATTTACTACAGAATTACATGAATTAAGAAGGAAGTAACATTTTACATAGTTGGTGAGTATCAGTGCGATGCTTAGGATATCTAATTTTCATGTTTATCTGCACGCCAACAGCGACGAGAAAATTGTATTTGAAAGATCGGAGAAATTAATGACAAAGCCAACTATCTGACTGGAAACTGTTTTTAGAATCAATAATATAAAATAACCTATGTAGTTTGCAATTATGTATTTCTAATTCGGACACAAGGTAATAAATAACATAAGTTATTGAGCGAGGCATAAAACAATTATACAATAATCAAAGGAGGGATTTATAATATATGAACTCGTAACCTATCATAAGACTCTTATAATTGTGTTAATTTTGAACATTAAATCTGGTGGATTGTTGGGGAGGAGCGTATGAGATGGGAATGCCGCTCGACGTAAATACCCCCGACAAACCTGACAAGCAGCTATATCCCACCCCTTCACAGTAGAGACTCATATATGTAAGAGAGCCTTCTACTCCAGTAGTTTTTTCCTCAGAACCGCAACACTTTGGAATTCCGTTCCGGGTTCCTGATTCCCCAACTGTACTGACATGCAGAAGTTCAAGTGTAACGTGAACCGACATCTTGCTGCCCAACTCCCCACATAGTACACATGTAGCTTATGTCCCTGATAGTAACCTCGTACATCAAAGTGGCAATGTGTCTTGTTTGGGGCGAAAATGTAATAAACAAAATTTTAAATTAATTTTATTAGAAAAGAAAATAGATAGCATTTATCATGTCAGTAGCGTAATAGTTTGGTAACAGATTCACGTAAATAAACTACATAAATAAAGACGAAAATAAAAATTTGAAAATATAGAATATCGTATATATAAATCGTGATATAATGTTTAAGACTGGGAGCGTGAATACTGTGCGATTTTCATTCATTACTAGGCAACAAAGATGCCGTATCTGTTATTATTATTATTTAAAAAAATACAATTGAAAAAAAGAAAAAAAACATTGTATGAAAAAAACCAGCAACTAAATATTGTCGCAAACTATTTAGACTGTTAGAAATTAGTATGGTCTAACAGAAAAAGAAAGTAGTTTATCCTTGAAGGTGGTTGTCTTCCGAAATAACGCAAGTTAGCAAGTTTCCACTGAAACAGTGATTCAATTAACATAGCCGTTATACTGAAAATAAGGAGAAATAGAGTAACAGTGGTTTTCCTAGTAAAATAATTGGTTAGAGAATAAGGTCATAATAGTACGAACCACGTAACATAAATTCTAACTGAACGAATGAGCCTTAGGGGGAGTATACCCTTGTTCTTGGCACAAGAATAAAACCACAATATAAGGAATAAATTAACAATGGTTTAAAATTGAAACTGCTTCATAGAGGTAGTCATATCTTTGAGGGGGAATAACATCGCAATTGCAAGAACAGGTTAATAATGCTCTTTTTATTTTTAATTAAGCCAATAATTGACATGTGGGACGTCCATGCCCTTGGCAACAGTATAAAAAATAATTGATATAACCGTGTAAACGTGAAAGTCTCAGTTTCTCCAACCAAGAATGTTGTCTGCTTTCTTTGATATCTCCATAAGAAAAAAACGTTTTTCTTCAAAACCTGCGCCTCAGACCCATTGACTTTGGCGCTTCTTGTCATCATCTATTGCCAACTGTGTCAGTATCGTTACCTCTTTTTCTACAATACGAAACCAAACGTGTTCTGAACAGCAGTACAAGGAGCAATATTTCTTGTCTTGCCTAAGCCATAAATCGATTTCGAAATCAGATTGATCATGATCTCTTCTCATCTTTACAGGCCGTTTCTTACAGACGAGACGTTATTTCATGGAAAGCGAACGACTTATTTCCAATCACTCTTACTTACCTGCAAAACTTTTACAGGAAGAACCCGTCTTCTTAACAAATACTATTTATCCTTACTCTGTGAGCGTTAAATCGAAAAAATTCAATGAATATAGCTAATTTTTAAATAAACATTCGATATTTGAAAGACACCGTTACAGAAATGCTTTGCTGCAAATTTCAAGGTAGTCATTTTTAAATCAACGGTTAACAAATACATGTCGAGAGATAATCCTAAATAATTAAAATTCATCCATCCTATTAATCGGTTTCAAGCCTCGCAAACATTATTCCCCATCCAATTGGCAACATATTAAATCATATACAAAAGTGGCTTTTGTGCGTAGTTGGACGTGATTACAAAATTTTGTTGTAATTAATGTTTATGGGAATTAATATTTATAAACATGCGTACACTATATTTATTAACATTTAAAAATACCGAAATGTAATATTGTAATTTACAAACCTTAGTCCTGGGTATGACATTAAAACATGGTCAATGATAAAGACCCATTTATAGATTGTGGGATGGCAGAGTATTCATCGTTGCTCCTATGTCTACTTTGGCCTTGAATGGTAATACCAAATCAACCATGTGGTGTTAATAGTTCAACCTATCATAGGATGCTGGCTTCCTGACCGAAGCATTGATGTGTTTTACCGTGCGAAACTGAATCATGTTCTGCAAATCCAAAAACGAGGATTTTCTCATACTAACCATTCGACCTAAACACCATGAATAACTATTTGAATATGTAAAGAACGTGAAGGATAAAATCTTTTTTTTTCTCCCAAATTACTGAATTCGGCATTAAATGACTTCAACACGCTTGATATATATATATATATATATATATATATATATATATATATATATATATATATATATATATACACACAACAAAACTAGAAAACCAAATTCTATGACTAAACATTTGAAGATATAAACAAATGTAACTTGGGGATAATTTGCTATTATACTTTTTTACCATCGTGAACTGTATAAATAGATGGATAGAGTTCACATGGTCCATTAATCTTGGACCATCTTCATGGTGTTGTCTGAGTATGAAGTTGTCATGAACATATCGTGGTGGCATTATTTGCTTTAGATATGTTGATCCTAACCTCATTTCCTTTATTTATTCCATATATATATTGGCGAGTATTGGGGACAATTATGATTCGGTTACCAGACTTTCTTTCTCCCGGTATATATCCGATTCTATCGCAAAATATGTAGTTTTTACAAAGAAATAACATTTCCATTATATTGTTAATTGGGATCCAAGTGCGTTCCTTCAGTGAAATATCTTATTCTATACCAGTCAGAGCCTCAGTGGGTACTTTTGTGTACAGACTCACTACTTATCTTCTAGTTGGAATGAATAGGAGCATTAACCATCAGATCGTATTAGATCTGCAAATTAAGTTGTATAATTATCTCTATCCATTAACACTGTATGATTATCTTTGTCTACTGGCAGTATTATGATGTAATCATCACTGCCTAGATACCTGATAGCCAACACATGTTTGGGTGGTTAGAGGTTGGAGGTTTTGAATTCTCAAATGCCTCTCTCACTTTCAACTTTCGAGTTCGGCAGAAAGATTTTCGAGTTCGACAAGATACACTTGAAGAATGGCCGATGTTTAACTGACCGAATTATGTGAAAATGACACTCAAAATGAGATTAATGGTCAGAAATATCCAAATAATACGAATATTTATTGTTTTAGAACTGCATTAATTATTATAAGGTCATTGTCTTAATAAACAGATTGTTTCGGCGCAAAGTATATTGTTTCTGATTTCGAAGATTTTATAATTATTTAAAATTATCGATCTAAATCCAAATTGATTTTAACACATCTGAATTATGTAAATCGTTCTCTTACTAAATCTTCTTCTAATTATTATTATTATTATTATTATTATTATTATTATTATTATTATTATTATTATTATTATTATTACTTGAGATGCTTTTAAAATCCTTGGCAATATAATAGTATCCAAGATACAACTCATTGTTAAATAAAACTGGCTTTCATGTTTAACCAAAATATTAATGCTCAATCATGAGGCAGAATGAATATCTTATGTAAGTGTTTTCTGAGCTGTAATTCTAAAATAAGTAAGAATATCGCAATCTCGATGGTCAACTCTTGTGGATTTGCTTTGGTTGTGTTCAGTAGTATGAAATCAAGTTCAACTTGAAAGTCTTCCACATTAATACCCATTATGCCATGTTTCTATAAGTGTTGGTTGGTTGGTTGTTTTTGTTTTACGGCATATCAACCCTTTTCGGGTTATTTAATGCCGAATCCGAAGATTTAAGAACATTTGTTGTTTTCACGTCGGTTTCTATTTAACCCATAGTTGGGACCCTAACAGGTACTACCACTCCGGGTCAGTGGATCTGGGAGCAATGGTAATTAAAGGGTGGCTCCACACTCCCCAAAGCCCACAAGCTGGGCCTCACCACTGGATATAGTTTAAGGTCATATACAGGACCCCCACTGAGGGACTTTTACCCTCTGCTGGGGGGCAGTCGGCGTATTCTAATGCCCCACCGACAGGGTCTTCTATAAGTGTAAAAACAGCTTAGTGTTTTATTTAACGGAACATATAAAACCTGTGCCTTTATCAAAAAGTAATATTATCCATGTCGGATTTAAAATTCGATTACGGTTTTATCCCACGACTTTATTTTTGATGTTCTCCTTCAATTCCTGTAGAGTCTCAATTTTTCCTTGAGATGCCCGCCACAAGACAAAACCAATGCTAATCAAGTCTAACAAACATGAAACGTAGTTGACATTGTCAACTATTTTATTTTCATTCCTGCTTCCAAACAAATCTGCACTGTCTTCACCATAATATGTCAAACTCCATAAAATATATTTATATATATTTGCCGACTGTTATTCTCACCTTCATTGCTATTGTTTCACACCATTTCGGTTAAATATTCCTCTCGCCTTTATCAGGAATTTTTGGCTGAAACGTCCTGAAACAACTACAACTAAGACGAGAATAACAGTCCGCAAATAAATAATTATTCAAATTACTAATCTCAAATGATTTCAATGATAAAATAATAGCCATCAAAGTAACATAAGAAATAATGAATCTGTTCAAAATTAAAATGTTTCAATGGCGTCTATGCACCTTGGCATAAGCTATATTTATTGATATGTGACTTTATTTTGTTATGAAGTAAATTAATATAAAACAGAAACTGTCTCTTTCAATACATGTCATTTTTTCATGTTTTTTTTTAATCTTTTGTTAATGTTGTCCACGTCGCCCTCTACTTCACATTTGTACCAAGTTGCATCTCTGATGTCGATCAAGTGGTTCACTAAAATGATTGGAAATTGCTGTTAATGACCTGGTCTGTTCAATTAATTACGCCTAGCAGCCACTCCTATCTGAAGGCTTGATTTGCTGGCATCGCATATGAAATAGTCGCTGTTTTGTTCACTCGACGCATTCTCTCTGGATGGAACGCGCAGCCTTTTATCCAATCGAAATGCACTTGATAATTACTCCAAACAACATTGTTAACCGGATTAAATGAAGATTGGCCAAAGTTTGGCTTCTCTACAGCACTTGACACTTCGTAAATGAACAACAAACAGTGAACGTCACAAATATCGGAATGGTTAATAAGGTGAACGCTTTATGTCAATCGACGTGAAAACCATGTGTTAAAAGCTTACCTAAGCAAATTGTTTCAAGCGTGGAAAGAATCGGCCCGGGATACGTAGAAGTGAATATTTAGAAACTCTACGAATTAAAAATAGTAGATTTATATAAAAATGAGAATTAAAATGTTTATATAGAAATGAAATTAGATACAAACATAAAAATGCATACATAAAATGCATTGATAAAAGTCCAAACATTGAGATGGATTTTTGAAACAGTTTTGTGAAAGAGATGTGACAAAAAATTTGAAAGATGTGAAAACAACAATGTAAAGAAAATGTTTCTGTTTTAGATCGTCTCTAGAAACTTGCATATTAAAAACAATTTTCATCTGATTTTATTTATAAGTAAACAAAAACATACACACTAAAGTAAATCAAAACAGATTTCTATTAAGATACGACGAAAATCAGAATATCGCTTATTCAGTATGAAAATTATTGTTGGGAATGATAATACTTAAAATGATAATTATAATGATGTTATAAGTGATAAACCATAATTTCTCTTTCCTATTACCTGGTTTTAAACTAATGATGACTTTTCTTCTTTAAATTTTCTCAAAAAAATATATAAATAATACGCTCTTATTTTTGGGATTGGTTCCTCATAATACAGCACTTTGCTGGAATCCTTTTTTATCCAAAATATATATATATATATATATATATATATATATATATATATATATATATATATATATATATATATATATAAGTATATATATATGGTTATTTATATTAGAAATAGTGTTATTTATTTCCCTCTCTCCCTCTCTCTCTCCCTCTCTCTCTCTATATATATATGATTATTTATAATAGAAATAGTGTCATTTATTTCTCTCTCTCCCTCTCTCTCTCCCTCTCTCTATATATATATATATATATGATTATTTATAATAGTATTAGTGTTATTTATTTCCCTCTCTCCCTCTCTCTCTCTCTCTCTCTATATATATATATATATATATATATATATATATATATATATAATTATTTTGTTTGGAAAAATAAAATCCAGCAGAGTTCTCAATGATAGGGAAAATAAGAGAGTATTTTTTATAAGAGATGAGTATTGGCTAAAGAGTACTTGATATAGGTATCTAGAACGGTCCTAGTTATCCGGTTTGAAACAGACAGTACCAATGACTTGTTTCATCTAAAAGCTTTCTGTAACCAAAATATAATATATATATGAATATATATATATATATATATATGAATATATATATATATATATATATGAATATATAAATATATATGAATATATATAAATATATATGAATATATATATATATTTTTATATATATATATATATATATGGAGAGAGAGAGAGCATTGACTTCAAATAAAAAAAAACCTGATTTTAGTACCCTCAGCTAAAATCGAAAAAATATAACGAATCTCAATAAGAAAAACTGCAAAGATATTAACGAACCCCCTTGAATGTGGAGACTAACACCACGCATAAAGTACACACAAAATGGATACAAATTACAAAGTAACATTAAATGAAATCATGAAAACTGAAACGGTATAAATGAAGAAACCGCGCCCACCTCTTTTCCTGTTAATTTCACCATAAACAGGCAACACACCAAATAAGGAGAGTCAAGGAGGAGGGAAAACTGAAGAAAGAACCCATTGGGTAAACCTCCGCTGGATATGTGCAAAGAAAACTAGGAGCTTGGGGAGGCTTATTGCCACCCATATTCCAGGAAAGACCAATGTTTTCCGCAACAAGAAATTAACGGAAAGCGATAACGCACATTAATTTGCAAAGGTTGTCGAAAGAGTTGTTTGGAAATCTGGGGAGACGTGTTGTCACTCAGACTCCAGGGAACACCACAAATTGTTCTCAAAGACGATGGTTTGTGTGAATATTCATAGTGAGTAAATAATAATAAAAAATGTGAGATTGATTAGAATTTACAACAAATAATAATAATAATAAAAGCGGCTGAAATAATGAAAACAATATTTGCATGTGAAACTAATGCACCGGACACAGAGGAACTGATACAGATGTAAAAAAAAACAAAAAAACAATACAGAAACCCCACATAGAATCATGAGAATTGAAACTATAATTGTGAGTTATTCCCCTCCCAAAAAATATAACGTTGGCATAAACTAGCGTATTCCAAATGATTGAGGAGGGTCAAGGTGGATGGAACGATCAAGGAGAGAAAACACTAAAAAGACCTTCGTTGGATGAGTGCAAGAACTTGGGCCAGTAAAAACCAATGGTTGCTAGCAACGAAAAATCAGTAAATGATAACGCAAATAAATTTAAAAAAATGATCGATGAGGTGGTGAGCACTGGAAATCTGGGGAGGCTTGTTGTCACTTAGACTTCAGAAAACACAGCAGGTTGTTTTCAAAGAGAATACGTTCAGTGATGCAAAAACTTCTAGTGATTATTATTATTATTATTATTATTATTATTATTATTATTATTGGCTTACATTAAGCTTTCACACAAGTCAACAAACGATCTGATTGGAAACCTGTGGTGTTCTCTGGAAGCTGAGTGACAACAAGTCTCCCCAGGCGTCCAGCTCTCTCCACCTCATTTGATAGCATTTGCAAATGAATTTGCATCATCGCAACAGCCGCTTACCATTGATTTCTCGTTGGTAGTGGGCATTGGTTTATACTGGAATTTGAGTGGCACTCAGCCTCCCCAAGGTGCCAGTTCTCTTTGCGCTTTCCAGCCGATGTCTGGTTGGCACTCGCTCCTCGGTCTTTCAGCCCTTATTGACCCTTCCCGGCTCTTTGATATCCCTTTTTTTATTGGGGGAAACGGTGATGAAATGATGAAACAATGGGGGTGATGCATGTTGAAGCGTGTAGAACTTGTAGATATGCAGTTTCGGTGTTCTTCATTCCCTGTAACGCTTATTCGTCATATTGTCTTGTATTATTTTCCGCATTCAAGGGTTTTCCTTAATATTTCAGTATTTTTCGTTATCCATAGTCGTTGTACTTTTGCAGTTATTCGTCTGATTCCAATTTCTGACATTCTTTTTTCGAAGTTCTTCGGAATTGTTCCTAGTGCTCCTACTATTATCGGTACTATTTTGATTTTCTCCATCATCCAAATCCCTTTTAACTCTCTGGCTAGCTCTGTGTATTTGCTTCGTTTCTCCTTTTTCTTTCATACTCACCCTGTGGTCAGCTGGGACTGCAAAGTCTACGATTTGACAGGATTTTTCTTTCTTGTAAATTATTACGACCTCTGGTCTTCTTACTTGGAGGGGTTGGTCCGTTTGTATGTCCATGTCCCATAGGATTTTGTGGTTTGCGTTTTCGAGTGCTGTTGCGGGTTTATGCTTGTACCATTTGTCTGTACGCGCAAAAATCAGTCGTTTGCACAATTCCGAGTGCACCGCCCTCCCCACTTGGTCATGTCTGTTTTTGAATTCCTTTTGAGCCAGTTTGCTGCATTCACTTACTATATGGTTTATCGTATCGTCTCTTTGTCCACAGAGTTTGTATTTGCTGTTTTCTTATGTTTTATCGATCCTTGCTTTGATATGGTTGGTTCTTATCGAGTTATCTTGTGCTGCAGTTATTAGAGATTCAATTTCTCGGTTTATATATCCTTTTCGCATCCATGTCCAGGTGTTTTCGTTATTCTCATCTTTTGTCATTCTTATGTATCTTCCGTGGAGTTGTTTCTCTTCCCATTCCCCTTTTCTTGTTTTGCCGTTTGTCTCTCTGTTTCCTGTTTTGTTGGGTTTTTTTCAGTGTCTCTCGCTGCCATAATTATCCTTTCAGTGTTTTGCATTATGTATTTTTTCTAGTTCTTTTTTTGTGTCCTTCACACATTCTTCTTCTATTATTATTATTATTATTATTATTATAATTATTATTATTATTATTATTATTATTATTATTATTATTTCCAATGTATGTTGTTGCCTCATGTATCAATATATTTATAAAACTCTGTGAGCAGCCCAACGAACCTTGCTTGCATCTTGTCTATCAAAAACATTGTTGTCACAGAAAAAAACTTGTATTTAATAACATTCACACGTCCCTCCACAATCCAACCATTTAATCTAAATAAACTGTAGTCTTTGCTTAACGTGTAATTATAGTTTCTATAATGAACCTATATCTGCTAATGCTTTTGTTGCGGTTTCGATTCTAGCTGATAGCACTCAATATTTTTTACTTTTGAAATCATGACTATAAATTGGGTGTAATATGAAATAATTGAGGCTATAACAATAGATAAGAAACCTGTGTAAAATAAAATATGTAAGTGTATTTTACAAGCGAGAAACGCCGAGCACCCTTGCTAGTATAATATATAACTTGAATTGTTATTTATTCGATGTTATAAGCGCAGATTCGGTACTGACACTTTAAGGTCCTATGTCGACAGTAGCAGATCATTGTTAATGGAGAGAATGGATATCTATAGGAGAGTGAACATAATATATTCTAACATCTAAGTGCGTTCGTATATGTCAAAGATCAACGGTGAAAATGATGTATAAGTAGATGGACATTTGCTGTAATTTGATATGAGAAAGATGAGTGTATGCAAATGTTTATGTTACAACCAATGATGACTCAGAAATACTACAGCATATCCGTTCAAAATTCCAATATTTTCCTATCGTTTGCATTATCCTCATCTCATTTACTGCTATCATGTTGCATTCCATATTGAGACATGAAATCATATTAATACGAAATATATTGAAAAGCATCATGGACCGTAGATTTGCAACAAAAAGGCTTTTCTATGCGAATAGCAGTGACGTGACTGGCTGTCCACCTGCCAGTGTGTACATAAGTAACCTTGATATTGTTAATTATGTTTGCGAATGTTTTCTTATGCAAATTTGCTGAAGATAGTAATATGTTTGTATCATACATTTCTCGTATATCTAAATGTTTTGTATAATGCACCTCAAAATTGTATATAGATAGACAGAATGTTAATATTCTGTGGGACAGAATTATTTACTGTTTAAAATTTGACTTAAACGAAATTTTGTTTGTAAATTTAATTCTCTGAATACATGCCGAGTTTTTAATTCTCGAGCCGGATTTTAATATCTAATTCTAATAAATGCTTTGCATTTTTTGATTCGCAGCCAATTAAAACACACAGAAACATACACATGTATAAATATACACGCATATATAAATGTATATATATATACATAAAAATATATACATATGAATATATACATAAATACATATATGATTAAAAGAATGGAACTAGTATTCCGACGAATCAGAAAGATAAAAAAGTAACAAACCAAGTTATGTGTTCATCAACGTTTCGTTTTTATTGAATGACCTCCTGCAGATCAATAAATCTAAGAATTCAGAACACCCATACAAACATCTGATAATATATATATATATATATATATATATGTATATATATATATATATATATATATATATATATATATATATAGCTTTTAGAAGGACAAGTTGGGTCATTAGAATTTGGGGCAAGATCGATGCAGGGAGAAAAAAATAGACACTAAAAATAGTCCAAAGGCCATTCGACTAAAATAAAAAAAGAACCTCGAGGTACCTATGGTCCGACCCTTGTCAAGAGATTACGTCAGCAGCGATTAAAATAAAACAATTTACACACTTGAAAAATAGAGGCGAAGAGAGGAGTTAAAAAATTTATAAAACCACAAATTTTTACCCCTCTCTTCGCCTCCATTTTTCAACTGTGTAAATTGTTTTTTTTAATCGCTGTCTACGTAATCCCTTGCCAATGGTCGGACGAAAGGTACCTCGGGGTTCTACTTTATTATTATTTTAATCGAATAGGCGTTTGACTATTTTTAGTGTCTATTTTTTTTCTCCCTGCATCGATCTTGCTCCAAAATCTAATGACTCCATTTATCTTTTTAAAAACTGTAATAAAAATTTTGTACCACAAAAAAACCTTTTTAAGTATATATGTACACACACACACACACACACACACACACACACACACACACATATATATATATATATATATACGTCTGTATGTATATAAATTTTAACCCCGGGATACGGTATAAATCCTTTCTGGGTTTGGAACCATTATCTGAAATCGATGTATGGCGGGGCATAAGAAAAATTACACACAGTAAATATTAAGAATTATTAACAAAGTGCAGTACAGCATATAATACGCATGCATATAATCAAATGACGGACTAAATAACACAGTATGACCGGGCAAATACTGTAACCAGGGTCCGGAAAACATCGTATTTCATACCGTAACCTGAAAACCGGTATCCCGGGGCCATCGTTTCCCAGGGATATACTGTGTATATATATATATATATATATATATATATATATATATATATATATATATATATATATATGTGTGTGTGTGTGTGTGTGTGTGTGTGTGTGTGTGTGAATGAATACGAATATTGCCCTCATTAATCACTTTATGTTACTATGAAAGCGTTTATTGTTATTTAAATCAATAATACAGCAGACTATTTTGAAAATTTATATGCATATTATTAGTATTTAGTTAGCGAAAAGTAAGAGCTATTTAATGTCAAATTTACACAACTGTTAACTAAACAGTTCATACGAAATTAACGATTAATATTTTCAATTTGAAATTATAATGTCCTGTATTTACTTCATCCATGTGACAGTTACGTCAATATTAACAATAATCTATTAAACCGATTTACTAAAAAAAACATATAAATATATAACAGACTTAAATCTATAGCGCACAATACGAGGCATACAGGGGAACAGAACATCTCGGTGTTTCTCTCACGCACTCACATTTGCCTACTTCTAGTAGCGACAGTTATTTTTCTTATAGTGTTAAAATTCAGTGATTGCTTTAAAACGTTTCGTATACTTGTTTAAACGTTGCTATGTGGCCTTTTTGAGACATTTCCTGATTTTATCCAAGTTGCAATATATTTCTTATTTTGAATTGATTTTTATTTTTGTTTGATTTGTAGCGACTGCTACATACGGTCGGAACTAATCCACGCCAGGAACTTTTTCGTAGCAATAACTATTTTCAAGACTCGCCGGTATCAGAACGCGCAACGACACAACGTCGTGATCACACCACTAGCAATCATGTAAAAGGAACTATGTTACGTTTCCACGCGTAGATATACAGAGAACAGTTTGGAACATTCGAGAACATCCATATATAAAGATTTACCGCGAAAATCAAATCAGTGTTCTCTTGTTTTGCCCAAAACTGGATGTACAGATTAACTCCCTACTTGAATTTATGCTCCAAGCACATAAACGTTAATTCTCATCATGGAAAGTTATCACATTCAACGGGAATTTAATTTTTTTTTAAACAATTTTATTTCAAACTATTGTTCTTACAAGATGAACACAAATTGCACGCTTTTACTCTTATAATTATGGACTGTTATCATCTGAAAATAAACACAGTTATTTCAAGCCAAGTGTGGTACTCTGGACACAGAAATATTAGTAATTTTAAATGTCATGCTAATCTCACAAAATCTGCACCTGGCTAATACTACATAATGAAAACCATTACAAGATAACACTTACGTTGGAACACGTAAATAAATGTTGTTTATTTCATATTAATACATTGGTTTCCAGTTCAAGTGTCATTATTTCTCGGAGTTATTTCTATATATTTTTTTTTATTTTTATGTACATGAGGATGTGCGTTGGTGACATCCTTCTATTAATCGGCGATCTCGTTAAATTAACCTCTAACGGTCCCTTGGATACCCTACTAGTTTCAGCTTTAAGATATTTCTGCACAAGCAACCTCGGTCTTACAAATTGATATATCCCGATTATGCATTGGTAAACGCCGACTAACACTTTTACAATTCAGTGACTCAACGATCAGGTCCTCCAAATTGGTAAGTCCTTCGTGGGTCCTACCAATGAGTAACCCCGACTACAAAAGCAACACGCAATCTCTTAACATTCTCGTACAGATTCCATTACTTTATTTTGAAAAATAATAAAATCAATATTTTAAATTGTTTTTCTTTTGTATTATTATAACAGATCAGCACTGCCCAATACCTCTAATGTGAATAAATGCATTCGGAACAAATAATATCAAAACACCAGAGAATATTTGCCTGTTAATCGTTTTATTTTTTCAACGATAATAGAATCAGATACCAAAGTTAAATAATACAATACCTAAGCAAAGTTAGGAATTCATTTACTGTAGCATTAGTTTGCGTGTCTATAAAATTAAAATAAAAAAAGAAATTTCGACTTGAATCTAGTTTAAGCGGAAGATTAACCATTTCATAGAAGTAAAGTTAAAGTTACATCGCAGAATATTGCACCACAAACAGTTAGCCGATAATTCTATGTAGTAAATAAGCTGAGGAGAGATTTCACCTATTTTTGTTTTAACAGGAATGCTATTAGACGTGCATACCATATTATATAAAGTCAAATAAATACCCCAAACGCGATGTTAAATGAGAAAATCTTTGTGTTGTTTTTTTTTAAACAACTTTTATCTACGCTGTTCAGACGAATACAATTGCTATAATCAAAATCAAGTAAGAATGAAAGCGAACTGGTCGGTTTCTTATCTTAAAATCTCACGTTAAAACAGTGACTATTTAATAAGCAACAACAACAATATATATATATATATATATATACATATATATGATTAGTTTTTTTTTAAATAAAATCCAGCAGAGTGCTCAAGTATAGGGAAAATAAGAGTGTATTTTATAAGAGATGAGTATTGGCTGAAGAGAGCTTGATATAGGTATCTAAAACGGTACTAGTTATCGGGTTTGAAACAGATGGTGCCAATGACTTGTCTCATCTAAAAACTTTCTGTAAAGAAAATATAATATATATATATATATACATATATATATATATATATATATATATATATATATATATATATACTCAGAAGTACCCGTCGTTGACTGGGTTAAAAAAACAGCCTACAGAAAATGGACTGTTATTGATGAAAGTATGATAGGTTATGAAAAGGAGGATTCTTTTCTTCTTTTGACACGATAACAAGTAACGTTCTAATTTTTTATTATTTATTTATTTATCTATTTTCGAAAGAGTGCCACGTGCAAGTGGAGAAGGAAAAAAACAGAGTTATGCAAGATGTGTCTCGAGAATTGTCTAAACTGCCGACTTTTTTTTTTGGCTTTCACTTTAATAAGAACGTGAATTTATGAGGTGAATTTATTCGACACAATATGATTCAACTAAAAAAATATAAATAAAAGCTAACGTGAATAAAGATTAAAGTTAAGACGTTATTGTGGACCCTCGCCCCTTTTAAAAACCCTTGTTAAACTTTGTGACATATTTACATTCTATGGAGGCCAGGCGCGAACGAACACCCAATAATTTTATTATACCATATTTCTTCGAACTGAAACATAATTATCAAATTATACTTACGCAAATAGATATGAAAAGACTTTGTTAAAGTTTGTGCCATATTTCCATGGAGTATAGGCGCGAACGCAGACCCCACAATTTTATGATACCATCCCTATTTAAGTTAAAACATACTTATCAAAGCATTATTATGTGAATCTATATCAAATACCCTTGTAAACGTTTTTTTTTTCATTTTTTTATTTCCATATTTTGGGGGCTACGCGCGAACACAGACCCCACAATTTTTATGAACCATCGTTCTGCCAGATCAAACATACCCATTTCTGATCCTCGATACATCTTCTATCATTATGCGTAATCAGTTTTTTTTTAAATAACCAACCTATTCGTGACCAGACACACACACAGACGTTCAGCTTTATATTATTCATGATATATATATATATGAATATATATATATATGAATATATATGTATGAATATATATGTATGAATATATATATATATATATATATATATATATATATATATATATATATATATATATATAGGGAGAGAGAGAGTATTCGCTTCAAATAAAAAACTGACTTTGGTACTCTCAACTAAAATCGAAAAAATGCAACGAATTTAATAATGAAAACTGCAAAAATATTAACGAAATCCCTTGAATGTGGAGACTAACCACACACATAAACTACACACAAAATGGACACAAGATTATTTACTAAGCAGCAACATTATCTTCTCATATAAACAAGACTTTTACTTTTAACTATAATGCGTCTTCCGATGATACTTTCTAATTCTGGAATTACAGGACCAATCTTCCATTATACTACATGTCCTCTGATTATTTTTTGAAAGAGCTATCTGTTTTCTTTACAATCATTTGATAGGAAGATTCTGGGTTAAAGCCTTGACATTACTATTTTAATCATATCAATTTCTAACGAAGATATACGAAATGCTTGCAAAACGAATCAAATATATAACAGACCATAATTGTCTCTTACGATAATCGAAACAAAAAAAGAAAAAAAGATAATGAAGCGATAAAGTTGCCATCCATTTTTATTTCAGAAGAGTTATTTTGGATTTTTGTTTTTGCGTTAATTTAAAAGAGTTAAAAGAGTTGTTGGAAAATTCGACTTATCGTGATTGGTTTTACAATTTTATATCACAAAAAAACTTGAAAAAATGATAAAAGAAACGCAAACGCATGTTGAATACAAAAAACTATATGTTTCGAGACAAACATGTAAAATTAGGAATGTCTAGAATCTATCACCAGAGCCGAAGAAACAATGATGCTGAGCGTGTTGTTAATGTGCTTCTTTTCAATGAGGATGGTCGGTTGTTGATATCCAGGTGAGGTTTAAGAACAGCTCAGCGAACTTAAAGTTAACTTAACCTGAAAACATCGAAGTTTGATCTGAGAAAAACATTAGCATCTACAATGCTGTAAAAACCCTGTGTATGTCTTTATTGCAAAATTAACATATTTTTCAAAATATTTGTTTAAATGCCACAAAAATCAGGGAAATCCTAATTATGCTCTTCAAGTGTACCAAATTTCACTTCTCTGCGATTCCTAGCAATTTCAAGATTAAAAAAATATATATTGACCTGCAATAAAGCGATTCATAAGGGTTTATTGTGAGTTAAAAAGAGTTTTTTTTCAGAAAGCGGACACACGAATCGCATAAGTCTGATAAGGAAAAATGGTTAATTAGCTCAGTTCAGGTCTAATTAAGCATGGCGTTCAAGATGTCGTTGTGAAGGTAAATGATATCTAGACTCTTTAAATCAATGACTTGACTAGTGTAATAGTTCATACAGCCGAAGGAAGATGAGGTAGTCATAGCGAGCGTAACTGATCAGGTATACTAGTGCAGTAAATCAAATTACAATAAGCGGTTTTTAACATATAGAAAAAAATCGCGCCAATTATGTACGATCTATTAGCATAAGATAAGATGCATATGAACTAACCGTGTTCAGTATGTCACAAATCCATGGAGGTTGTCCAACGCGCATGGCAACTTGTGTGAATGAAACATCCGCTCTGAATGATAAACGACTAATATTCGAGATTATCAACTAGTAAAGGAATACAATTATATTTAGATTTGACGTTATTGACTATTTTGACGGCTTTGACGCGATTAACATTCAGTAGAAACCGTTACGAAACGAGGAACGTAAGAAGTGTTATTTATTCGGTAGCTGCTATAAGGCTAAATATTTATTTAGCAAAATAAGCAATAAAGCACAGATCTTCAGTATTTGGGCAAGATTAAAGCCATACCGCATTGTTTTTAATTAAGTACATGATTTGTAGCATCCAAGATTAGAATCCCTTTGACGTCCAACGTTTGGTGCAAAATTATTATTCAACTTAATCTCAGATTTTCTTTCATGCGCCAGACTTATTAATAAATCATCAACTATGATTATGCATCTCGAACTGCTTATGCCATGGTTACATTATAATATAATTTTGAAGCTATTTAAACGAGTTATATTATTGGTATACGCCGGAAGCCAATTCGAACAATTAATTATTCATTGTGTTGTGAATATATTGCAATAAACGAAGTGTAATTATAATGTCGTTATTATGTTCCACATATTTTGGTTTCTTTTAAATAAGATTGATCTTAAATGAAAAATGAAACGAAGTAAACAAAATTAAATCACAACCATGGATTTGACATAACAAAAATATTTCTAATATCCTCTGAAATCAAACAATATTTGATACAATAAAACTGCTATTACTTAATGCATCCACCATTTCCACACATGAATGTTTCCTCGCTGTTCGATGAGATGCCCTAATTGTGCATTCTGATGATGTAAACACCTATCCAAACAACTGATTCGTACTCTAATGGCTGTCCATGATCTCAGGGTTATCTTGAATTAATTTGCTTTATATTACTTTAAAGATTATTTCATCGATAGAAATATCTTCAGTTAAAATCCGGCATGTTTAAACCTATTCTCCACCGCACCTCCTACTGATTAGCAAACCAATAAAGTATCCCTACATGTCACGAAATGACGATAAACCAAAGAATATTTTCATGATTGAAAACTGGTGGATAAGTCAAGTACATGGTAAAGTTTATTTGTTCTTTATATGGTTTGATTGCAGAAAAAAATTGCGAATATTATTAATGTTTCTAGATTAATGCTTTTTTAGTTGGTGTGGATGTTACGTAAAATAGTGAATGTGTTTAGCTGCATGGTGTGGGCTAGCTGTGTCTAGTTGTGTCAAGCCGTGTAGTGTGGGCTAGATGTTTCTATCCGTATAGTGTGTCTTACCTGTGTCTAGCTGTTTCTAGCCGTATAGTGTGGGCTAGTTGTGCCCGGAAGCCCGAGATATGGGTTTATGCGAGATTATCATTAAGTATCAGGGGGCGTGTAGTTTGATACGTATTAATTTGCATATCAATGAATTAGCCGCTATATAAAGACATCATGAAAAGTTTTGCATTTGCAGACATTTTTCCCTAATTAGATAACAGCTTGTGGGTCTAAGATGGTAGTTTTACACGAGTGAGTCACACACGCATTCAGAGTTAAATAATATATATATATATATATATATATATATATATATATATATATATATATATATATATAGTGCTATAATTTGTTTCTTTTGTTTCCTTTGTTTGATTTTATTTTTATACGGGTTCACACCGTTGATAACTGACAGCTCCCATCCACGGCAAACAACATCGAGGTTTGCGGGTTGTGAGCTCATATAAATTTTTCGGCTTCGTTTATGTTCAATTCTTATAAGATAACGGAATCAATCCTCACTGAGGCATAGACTTCAGAATTTAATTTTGAGAAAATGATGCCACTCTAATGGGCAATGCGATCACAGTGCTGAATGTAACACCTATGTTAAATCGAGAAATGTTCTGTTTAATTATATGCAGAATCTGCGCGTTCAAGAGCAGAAAATTTAATAAACTTCTTATTGCCCATTAGGTTGAGGAAATTTGTCTCTCTTCCGAGGAGTCCACAGTCAATTCCACCGTCTCTAATACTTTATACCAAAGCACCACAGCATGACGGAAAATTCACATCGTTATTTCAGTTTTCGTGTAACTAATGCCACAAAGAATAGTGTTATATAAAATAATTCATGTTTTCAACTAGTTCATAAAGACATTGTAAAATTGTGTTGATGAGTGGATATAAATATTCTTGGCAAAATACTTCTCTACTAGTCTAATGATCTGACTCATCTTACGATTCGTATCTAAATAAATATGTTTTGTTTCTTCTCTAAGGTTGTGGATAGTCAAATCGCTCTCCAGGAATGAGCATGGGAGGTTCAGAGGGTCTCTATCTTTATGCGCAACAGATACATCACCTAAATTGCGCAAGCAAGTTTGGAGCCAAGGTGGAAAGTCCTGTGGCGATAGAGTGAGACTACGCCAACACCGAGGGATAAACCACTGAGGCCCCGACTAGTCATCGTCAAGATTGATGGACTGAATGATGATGATGATGATGATGATGATGATGAATAAACATGATCGACTTTGATTTATAAGTTAATTCCCTTTCTTTAGCTTCGACAACTGCACGTCCTCCTGTGCTTTGACTGTAAAATGAAAAACATGCCATCCTCGACGTAACAAATTTAGTAATCGATGCATATTGAAGGATTCTGCATTACTTTACCTATAATGTTTCTTTGAAACAGCAATTCGCACCAAGAAATAACACGAAGAGCGAAAAGCCAACTACTGAATTCTATGCACAGTATTCTTTGCTGATAAATCAATCCAGACTATCCAAAGGCACTCATTCAAATTCTTATTGTTTGAAAACACAAGACGAAAAGCTTCCACCTTTGCTTCCTATTTTGTTTTAGGAATGATGTTAATTGTAAGGTGGGCCACGTGGTTCTTCAGAATAGATCCTCACTTCGTTGGCGCGGCAAATAAATTGTACATACGTTTCAAATCAGTAAATAAGAAAATGAAAGTCACTGATGACCTTACAGCATTAGAAATGATCAGATTAACGCGCATGAAATAATTAGGTTTTTCTTTTCATTTTTAATTATGATCGGAAACGGATTGTGTGTTAACCTCAGGGTTATCATGTATGTTCAACTGTAATATAGTGGTAAAGAAAAATTCAGATATCCTGTACGTCTTCTTAACACCATTGCTATTTTCTTTCATTTCTATTTCCTTTTCTTAGCTGAATTTGGTACGTGTTATTTTAGATTACACTTAGAAATAACAAAACAAATTTAATAAGAAAACCTACTATCATAAAATATAGTACGGCGCCTAATTAAAGTTGATATACAAATATTGCTGGTAAGAAGTTTCTTTCAATAAGTTTCCATATGTTTTAGTACAGACATTTTTAATAGTCGTAGAGGCGTATGGAATACTTCGGACTGCTTTTGGACCATATTTTCTAAATCGAGCAGCAGTTTTTGAATTGCATAAAACATTGAGTGTGCGAGGCATGATAAGAGATGTGGGAGGAGTTAGGAAGTCAGAACAAGATCAATTCAGCTTCCTAGAGCCCAAACCATGCCTCCTGTCACTTTTGACTATTCCCCAAGCTAAAGGAAAACCGTTACAGGATGCCATTATAAGGCTATTAAGAAGATAAAAGAGGTTGTGACGATTATTGTTGAAATACCTACATAAGAGGGCTAACATGGGGTCTTTCAGAAAGTTGTCGGAACGATAAAAAAAGTGTACAGCTGCGGCAGAGTACTTCGAAGAAGACTAGACTTTCATGTGTGTACTATCAATAAAAGTGCCCATACAAAAAAGTGTGTATACTTATTAAAGGCATTTTGTATCACAGCTAAGATATTTTTGACAAAAGCATACTGTCAGTAGTGTTACGGACAGTGTTTGTGTATGTAATTGCAGCCTCTGTTTGAAAGAGAACAGTGTGTGTCGAAAACGTGTGTGCAGAAACGTGATCTACAGCACTGTGTGGCGTACATATGTATATGAGACAAAGATTTTTTTTGTGTAAGATTCAAAGAAACAATTCAATGAAAATATTCGTTAATGGCAAAAA
Source organism: Euprymna scolopes (assembly GCF_053919585.1). Lineage (NCBI taxonomy): Eukaryota > Metazoa > Mollusca > Cephalopoda > Sepiida > Sepiolidae > Euprymna > Euprymna scolopes. The sequence continues at coordinate 62,118,113 of NC_136499.1, forward strand.
TGACGTACAGTTCTAGTATTTCGTCTTTCATTTGTGTCTTTAAACATATTTATATTTCTTTAAAACAGTGTTAAAAAAATATTCACTTATGATTATGTTGAAGCAAAATTCATTTTGTTTTTCAGTTTTTAACCTAAAAGAAATTGGCAATTCCAGTAGAAAAATGTAGCTGTTTCAACAATAACCGAAAATTCTCTTTTTAAGTAGTTTCACCTTATGACATTTTATCCACGCAGCCACCATTTATATCTTTAAAACATTCTTTTCACTGCCAGAAGCATAAAAATGAAACAGAAAGTGCTGACATCAGTGCCTAAAGTTGATCGCTTCGACGTGAAAAAGAAACTTGCTAAATCAAGTAGACGCGCATAAAATTAAGAAAAACTGTTAAGTTGTGATATACTTAATAATCGTTCTAAACTGATCAACGTCAGGCAAAGCTTTTGTGTATGTTTTAATGTGTATGTATAAGGCTTTACCGACGAAAACGCTATTTAAATCAATTGATAAAAAGCGTGTCAGACGTAGAAAGGCTGGTAGGTACTAACGTTATAATAGATAACGTTTCCTGGTAAGTGCAATTTGTTTATTTGAATATCGGGCATTACTAGACGTGCCTCTCCAAAATCTCAAATCAGATTGGCCAACGTTGCTATATCCACCTAAACCTTTTATGATATTCTGAAAATTTCAATATACATGTTATTTTATTTCATGGTGCAATATATATATATATATATATATATATATATATATATATATATATAATCTGGGGAGTTTTTTTTATATCCGTTAGAAAGTCTGAGTGAAATTTGAAGAATAAAACATGTATAAATACATTTGAAACCAAAACTGAAACGACAATTTTTTTATAAATAAACGGGTGTTTATTTTTAAATATATTTCAGAGTAAGACTTCTTTGTCGATCTTTTTTTTTTCCTCTTCTTCCTCGGCATAATGTAGTGGAAGGTAGTTCGATGAAGAGTCCACGTGATGTTGATAACTGCGGATATAAACAAAAAAACAAACTACCCAGATTTTCAAAATGCGCGACCACGCGTCACCTATCCGGCTTCATAAAAACCCCGCAGTTAAGAATATCGCGTGTACTCTTCATCGAACTATCTTCCACGACATTATGTCGAGGAAGAAGAGGAAAAAAAGATTGACAAAGGAGTCTTACTCCGAAATATATTTCTTTAAAAACAAACACCCGTTTATTTATAAAAAAATTCCGCGTTGCAGTTTTGTCTTCAAATGTATTTATAATGTGCATATATATATACCTTTATATATATATATATATATATATATATATATATATATATATATATATATATGCGCGCGCGTGTGTGTGTGTATGTATATATATATATATTCCGTTAATCTCTCAAGTTCATAGCTTTAAAAATAACAAATGATACGCGGCCTAATCAGAATATTCCCCGTGAGCTTACATATTTTGACAATGTCAAAACATTATAAATTCAGTCTGCATAGCAGCAGTCGAATAGCGCAACGGTTAGATGCTTTGACTGTCATATGGTTTAAGTTTTACGGTTTTATCGGGTTTCGATCCTGTCTTGAGGTAGTTTTTTTGTCCAACCCTACTGATGAGTTGGAAACAGCGAAGCAGTACTGTATGTGGATTAGTATAATGCTCTTGGGTTGAGCATATTGAGAAGTGATATAAAAATAACCATTAGTATGTGAAGCGATGCTCCTTGTGTAAATAAATTGAGCTTAGATAGTTGGACAATTTCAAAACATTGTTAATTCACTCCCGCATTGCAGCAGCCGAATAGCGCAACGGTTAGAAGCTCCGACTGTCATATGGGCGATCAGGTTTAGATACTGGCTTGAGTTAGTTGCTTGTCTTGCCGCACTGATTAGCTGGAAACAGCGAAACAGTATTGTATGTGGATTACTATATATATATATATATATATATATATATATATATATATATTATATATATGAATCTATATATATATATGAATGTATGTATATATATATATATATAAATATATATATTATATATCTGAATATATAATATTTATATATTATGTATCTAAATCTATATATAATATATATATATATATATATATATATATATATATATAAAGAGAGTAAAAGAGAGAGAGAGGAGAGATATATGTTGATAGATACGTATTTTTTTGCTGATTTTTCCCCAATGTTTCCTAACAAAATACATTTGCTGAGCTAAAGATTCTTGTAGCTTCCCTGGAGATGCGGTCCTCAAGGGAACTTTTTAGACCTCTGCAATTACGGACTCTGCGGGGGCCCTAAGCAACGCCCTGGGTTGCATTCGCAATACGGAGAAACGTCGTTGCTTCTTTTGTCCTGTTATGTTTTCGAATTTCATTTTTAAATTATTTTTAGAAAAGGGGAAAAATTCTTCCAAAGTAACGATACCCCAAAATAATAACGTACATTTTTAGACTTAATCTTTATAGTCATTGAAAAATATATGGCTTACAGGAAATGTACAGCATTTTCTTATTTGTATATTTCGCGGAAGTTGGTTTGTCTTTCGCAGTTCGTATTAGAGATTGTTTACCTTGCAACTACGACACTACTTGAAATTCCATGGGTTGCTATTACTAAAAACACCGAAATATATATATATGTTTTTTAATGTGATACTGTGTGTGTTGTTTCAAACCGTAGCACGAAACTGCATTCACCAATAGAGAAAAAAACTGAATATATATTCTAAAAAAATCTGACCAAATATTATAAAAATGTCACCAAATATTCTAAAATATTTGAAGCCCAAATACGATCTTTCTCCACACGGTAGTACACTGGCTAAATCAACGAATAGTGTACCTTTTTATATATGTTAGTTAAAACATGCAGTATCTAGAAATAATTGATAAATACTTACCATAGAATCCACAAGCAAGATAGACTATGACATAATAAACTAATCAATTAAGGAGATAAAATGAATATTCTCTAATTCAATCTCAACGTGTTAAAGGCTTAAAAATAAGCGTAATTGAACCCTTAGATATCTATATATTGTATAGAAATAAAATTTTAAACAAGGAAAGCGAGCCTTGATTTCTGAGATTGCACACTAAATTATACATGCAAATCGTTCCTCCTTCTCATTGTGCTAAACTGGATTAATGATATAGTCTGAAATGGACTTTTAATGTTGTGTATGTGAAGTCAAAGTTATAACATATTCTGCAGATAAAGTTTGGACACATTAATAGGGAGCTATAATATTAGGAGGTTAAAGTTGGCATTTTATCAGACAACATTGTAATCGCTTTTGATAATTATGTGGCTGTTTGAAGCATTTATAATTATATTAAACTGTAACTGATCGAAATATTTATGGACGTACGACATTGGATGCTCAGAATTTATTTGTAACTAATGTTGAACAGAATATTTATGTAGTTGTTTAGAATACTCGCATTCATAGAAGACTAGCGTAAATAGAATCGTTTAAACGGATTTGTACTCAATCTGCTATCACAATTTATAATAGTATGGCAATCAATACGATGCGAATATTTATAATCGCATTGTACATATTTTATTTTTTTGTGATATTGAGTTACCGCTTGTCAAGGATTAAACATCATTTGAATATAAGCATTTATTAGTTTGCAATATGAATAATAAGAAAAACACCTTAAGAATTGGAGCGGATGCTTTGTGCAAAGGTTGTTATTTAAGATCAACAAAATGTGTAAACTTTCGTTATCAAACAATCATATTATAGTCAACTGGGAAGCAACTAGGTAGTATAGAGTAAAACGATAAAAATAGTCGCCCTATAAAAGAGAAATTAATTTCTTTTCCGTTTGATATTAACCGTTTTTTAAATTTTTTTTTTTTGATTGAAGACTACCTACTAGTAGGCCAGTTGTGCACAAATCCCAAGAGCGATAGAAGCCTTCTACCATGTCCGAAAGTGGCATAATGTTTAACTTACGCGATCGGAGATGCGCCGCTGTACAAGCCATACTCTATACCGATCCAAGTTATGACAAGAGAACTATGTGAACACCCTCAAAATGCAAATACAGACAGTTCAATGAAGTTTCTAGCCTTTGGTGTAGTTTCGAGTAAGGGCCACATCATGCCAATTCACATCTTCAAATTCAGTTTTAAAATAAACACCAAAGAGTATATGGATGTGTTAAAGAGTGTGGGCATCTTCTGGTGCAATTAGGTTGCTGCTGGCAGACATTGGGTGTGGCAGCACGACTCGGCGCCGGCCAACAAGTCCACAGAGACCAAGCTTTGCTTAAGAAAGAGTGCTACGTCTATATATGCTTCTCTCACTAGCCCCTCTCTTCCCTCCACCTGAACCTTCTGGACTACTTCGTTTTGTCATACGTGTAAGACATAACCAACATGACCTCTCTCAACACCAAAACCAGCTTGATCACTGACACCCGCCGAATATTCGACGAACATATCGCCGTCGCTTGGGGAAACGATATGTTCACAGTTCCGACCTCGTATTGAGGCGGGGACTGAGGCTGAAGATAGCTACACGAAGTAGATGTCGGCATAATTAATTAACCTGTACTGATATTTTTTCAATAAAAGTTTAAAAATAAAGCTTTTATGTTGTTTTCTTTAAGGCGACAAATTTATCGTTCCAACCTGTATTATATTCAACAAACGAACATTTCTGGAGGAAGAAAAATACTCACAGGTGTTCTGTTCAGTTAAGATACGCTGAAGAATAAAAGAAACAGTCTTTTTATGACAAGGCAAGTCTTACTTGCGAGTGTTTAATATAGAGGGGAAATCAGATGTTGGATCTCAGCTAAGCACACATTAGCATAATAGGGAAAAGAAAGATGCTAGGTAGAACAATACAGAGAAATCTCTAGATAATTTCGGTGTTGTGTTTGCATTTTATGAAGACAAAGGAGAGTTTTATAACCGACACTTCCTTAGATGTACAAAACCCCAATCTTATGGCGTATTTGGCTCTTATAGAGGGAGAGGATTGTGTCAAGAATGATATGCCTTCTGGAAAGATAGAATGAATAGACATTTTTTCCAAGCAATCTTAGCGAAAAATTTAATGTAGGTCTTTCGTACCAGGTATGGCATTAAATAGATGGCTCTGTCAAGACGGGGCCATTCATATCAAATAATGAACAATGTAACATAACCTTGTAACAAACAACATGTTACATTTTCTGAAGAATTTATGCCGGCTCTTATTATGAAACACATTTCTTCCCATAATGTAACTTCCCGTATACGTTAACCTTGTTCAAACTTGTATTTAATGGCATATTTTATTTTCTTTGCCTAAAAGTATTGCAATTTTAAATCATTAATTTGCACTTGACAAACACACACACACACACTCATACATACATACACACACGCACACACACATATATATATACATATAACTACTTCATTTACTCACATAAAATTAATATATGAAAGTATAAATTTATACGTAAACTTTAAGTATTTACTTCAAAAGTGCTCAATACGTAGGTAGAGTTAGTTAGTACGTTATAAAATATATTGGGCGATTAAGCTACACTAAATATTCCGCGTTTCATCCACTCTAGGACGCATAAGCCTGAAGAGTCCTAGAGTCGATGAAATGCGGAATATTCAGTTTAGCTTAATCGCCATATATATTTTATAACTGACTATATATATATATATATATATATATATATGTATATACAGTTACATGGGTTTAATAAAATATGTTGAGAGGCATATGGTTAAAGTAAAATCATATTTAGTGTTCGATTAAAAAAAAACACAAATAGAGGTGAAAGTCCTTTATCCGCGGAATTTCAAAGAAATTCTTTCCTTCTTATAGTAAGACAGGTATTTGAAAAATGCGTAAAGACATTTTGCTTGTAAAGCATTTAATGTACCAAGGTATAGACTGGATCATATTAGCGTGAAAATGAAGTTCACAACAATGAAACAGAGTGGGCGAGTATAATAGCCAGTAAATCCAGAATTTTGTAACGGTAAAAGCTCCAAGTTTTAGGGAACCCGAATGCATATCGTTGGAGACTAGAAATAGTCCAAACAACACATTTCTGTATGATTAGACACAGATGCAGTTCAGGAAAAAAAAACCTGTCCGAAAAGTTCGCGAAAGAGAATGCGATTTAAAGAAAGAAATACCAAGAATTAGTAAGCAGTGAGCTGAGTTATTTTTAGGGTAACGATTGAACTAATAACTACAGAGTTATTTTAGGTTAAGGATTGGCCTATATAACTATAGAGTGAGGGAAGGTGATAATCTGGTTATCATGAAAACTTATTGCGGTAAAAATAGCAATTATAGCACTGAGGGGATGGCGACGTTGAATGGGTTGGTGAAATTATGGGCAGAGTTAAGGAAGATAAAGCAAATTATTTAAAAATTGGGGCCTAGAAGCGTTCTGCGAGAAAGAATTCATCTGACAATTGAAGACTTTTATTGAGAGTTTAGTGAATTATAAGGGTTAAGGAAGGATTAGACTAGGAAGAAAAGTACGACTGGCACCCGCAGATTCTGCCATATATATATATATATATATATATATATATATATATAGAGAGAGAGAGAGAGAGAGAGAGAGGGGGGGGAGATTCTGTCAAAATTTCAGCAATAGAGTGGCCTTACATAAGAGCAACATAAAAATTGCAGATGACAGACACCTTATGTTTCAAAATACATACACACATGCAGTGGAAACAGCTTCAAAATAATGCCAATCTTCCAAACAGACAATTATTTTTATTTATTTACACAGGAAAAAAACTTCATCACCAGATTCACTCCTGAACTGAACAGAGCCTAATACCATCACACAAAAATATGACATGCAAGGTACACTCGTATGCACATCCATACACATACACATATACACACCCACACATAAATCAGAATCGACACATTGAAACACACACAGGTGCGCGCATACAACCACACATAGACATAACACCCCTATCTCTAATACAACACACTGAATAATACCTACCCTACTTAACCTCGAAACCAACAACACTAGGAAACACCTAGAACCATAGCATAATATCTGTTCCAACACCTCGTCCCCTCCTCAGTCAGTGGAGGAGAACCCCCTCATGACTGAAACAACTATCATCCCTTCTATTATCCCCCTCCCATACCTATACCCCCTCCAATTGCTCCCCTCTGGGGAACAAAATCTCCCCCACACTAGGAACCGATCCTAAGTCTGGCCATACCCACATGGGGAGACAAATAAATAGAAACATTAAAAAATCCCCTAAACAAACATAATATAAGGAATACCCGAAAAGACTAAAACGATAAATCACAATGCTAAAATCAAAGAATCTAAAAAAATAAATATCAAAATAGAATGGAAGCACCTCTACCCTTCTTTCAGAAGAGCTGGTCCCCCCTCCTCACACATACACATTAGTAACGACCTCGGATCACAGTCACCTTCCTAAGGAAGAAAATAACTTCATAATACTATAAAACAGGATACACATTCTCAAACCAATAAAAGCAAACACACACACGCACACACACGCGCGCACACACACACACAAACACACACACACACACACAAAGGAAAAGAAAAAAAACATTAGCAGAAAGAGAGAGTGACTACAGCCAGGTCAGCAGCCTGGACAAGCCCAATAAAAGAGTAATAAAAATTGAACATGCCAATGAATAATAAACACTTACAAGCCTCCACCCCTTGGAAACACTTCAAATAAACTACAGAAATCACAATTTTTACATCTCCAACACATTTGAAAATAATTTTTGACGAGGACGCTTCACAGAACGTCTGAAACGCGCGTAAAAACGATTTCAATGACTTAAAAACATAATTCTCAATGAAAAACCAAGACACGGAATAATAAAATAATGTTAAAAAATACACATTGTTGGTGACTACTCCCTTATTTAAATATACATCTTTCTTTCGTTGGAATTTCTTAACCCATTTTATTTAAATATATATATATATATATATATATATATATATATATATATATATCCTAGTAGAGTGACTCGATGTAGTCCGAGACAGAATGAGGATCAACAAATCCTTTTACCTCCATATTTTTATTTTCATCTAAATCAGTTAAATCGTTTATATTTAAATAACATCGATTCGTTTCCTGTTATAGTTATTGTACTCGGAAGAAGCTTTATTTGCCTTCATAGTTACTTAGTCCAAAATACATTGTACTCCAAAAAAAATATTTTCATACAAAATCTTATACACGGAAACTATATTTTCTCGCAAATTTGATATACAACTTTTTAAAGGGTTATGTTAGAGTTCGGTTCGAGTAAAATTAGGTTCGATTCATTAGATTTCAGACGATTAAAAAATGTCTCTCGCTTCTATTTTCCTGTTCCAAACTTGTGAAAGCATTCTATCGTAAATGTTGATTACCATCAAGAATTAGATGTCGATTAAACTTTTCTAGAGGAAAGTGATCCTCCATCTTAAAATATAAAGTATGTATTTTTTGTTCAATTTTGTTTATATATATATATATATATATATATATATATATATATATATATATATATATACGGCATAATGTTGAGACAACGATTCTAGTTCAACTGCAGGTAAACAACGTTGAGCCTGTAATTGCTAAAATGCGTGACCATTTGGGAATTCCTGTTGTTGTATGTGCTCTCCGTTTATGTCGACATTGTTTCTAGTTGTATGGAGTTCTCCTTACGACTGTACTCAAGAAGTTTAGACTAAGGAGAGGGGTGGTTGGGGGATTATTCAACACTTGCCTTGTAATTACACGCGCAGGTACTCTTACAGAGGTATCTATTGACTTTTGAGACTGAATGGAGGCATCTATTTTGGCCATTTAGATATACTCGCAACATAGTAGAATTCGAAAGTGGTAATCTGTTAAAATGGGTCAGAAAATAATTAAATACAAAATTTTCAATTACGAGAAGATAATAATTAGTAAGTATAAGATAAGTAAGCGTAAACATTCAACCATGTTGAAATCGAATAATAATCCGCACTTTTGAAGAAGCGGAAAACGCCGACACGTTGAAACAAAGAGAGCACATGATGTTTTTTTATTGTGAATGTGTTAATCAGTTGTTTAACCACAGATAGCAACCACGTTGTGTACCAGTGTTGATATAACGACTTTCAAAATTATGTAACGCAAATAGATCAGAAACATCCTCGATCAACCATAATGACGAAATACTAATACAATGGTTTAAACAAAAAGAAATATCAGATTTTTAATCTCTAAATACTGTAACGTTTACACAGGAGCCCAACACGTTGCAGCAGTCTATGTTACAAACGAGCCCAAAAGAAAGACATACTCAAACTCACTTTTTCGTGCAAAAACGACATTTAACCTCATTCTCTCGCTATGCGTTACTTCTCGTTGTCACGTCTCTCATGTGATCGTTTTCTGGAACGTGATCTCGAACGTCATCCACGTCTTTTACATTGTCATCTTCTAAAGTTTACATTCTACATTTTATACTCTTCTTTTTTCCTTACCTATGAAGCTTGGTATTAACAAATCGCCATAGTATAAAAGAGTTATCTTTAACGTACCAGGAAGAGAAAAGATTAATTATAGTATCGGAACAGATACAACGCTTGAATATCAATTAGATCATTTAAAAAAACATATATATATAAAAGATGTTCAAGTTTGAGAACTGAAAGAATTATATTCTAAAATAAAAAATAAAAAATTTGAAAATAAAATATACGCAAACAGATTTTTTTTTAATTTTAGATGTGTTACTTATTTCCTCGAAAAAAATAATATTAAATAGTTCATGATATTTGTTGTAACTTTTATATGAATGCTCGCTTGGAAAATCAATTTCTGTTTTGTTTGTTTTTTTGTTTTGTTTTGTTTTTTGTTTTTTTGCTGAATTAACAACAGTTATTTTTGGTTTTTTGGTTTGTTTTGCAAAATTGTCACTTTCGAGAATTTTGCGGGAAATCTTAGTGAAAGTAGTGATAAATCTTACAAGATATTTCAGAGATAGAGGAAGGGTTTTAAACAAAATGAAATCCTAACATGTGGGCAGACTACTGCTGAAATATAAAATAGTAGATTAAAGATTAAAACAATCGAATTTATTGAATATTTGGACTAAAAAGTTTTTTTTTTATTCACAACGACTAATAAAAAGAGAGAAAATATGAAGATATTTGCTTTTCACCGAAGCATGTCAAAAGGTAACATGTAATTTTATAAAGTTACTGAACACGTAGTAGTCTCAGTCGCAAAGTAAACAAAGAATAGGAACAAAATTCAACTCGTTTTTCCCGTTGTATCAACATTTATTTCATTGTCACGCCACGTGTGAGTAGTCGTTACGGCTGTAACATTACCTAGTCTCTAATGTGCTCTCGGACGTCATCCATATCTCTAACATGATCGTCTTTTCTAACGTGCTCTTTTTCCTTTTTATTGTATTTTTCTTTATCGCGTGTCCGTGCTCTATTACTCTTATTGTAACTTGAAATTTGTTGCACAAACATTTATGTGTAATTGTTTGTATTTTTTCAAATAATAGCGAAACATATATATATATATATATATATATATATATATATTCCCCCCTCACCAACTTTTCACAAAAAAAAATCCTCAAGCCAAAACCACTTTCAATTATTACTCACACTCTTTAACTGTGCCTAAGCCTAAATATAGATTCCATGAAGAAAATTCTTTCTTAGAACCGCACGACCGTGGAACTCTCTTTCGACTTCGTGCTTTCCAGCTGACTACAATCTGATTATCTTCACGTCAAACGTAAACAAGTTCTTGATGAATCGTCCCCCTAAGTAATCCAATTCCCCAAATTCCCATCTACTCATGTTTACTGCGCTATAATCACATTCACTAACGTATACCCATTAACCATTACCATCAAGTGACCTCCAGGCCTTGATAAATGGTGATTTCTGTGTAAAACAGTAAAAACTTATGCATATATATATATATATATATATATATATATATATATATATATATATATACTAGCATTTCAGCCCGGCGTTGCCTGGGTGTTTGGAGGTATAAGTTGAGCAAAAAAAAGTGGTAGCAGAAAGGTAGGCTCGAACCCGTACTGTGAAGGAGGAAAGGAACGAGGAAAACGCGACGTCTTTGCTGTTACGAACATCGTCAAACCGGAAGTGCTGTAGGTTTAAATTAAGGCTAAATAATCGAAAAGAGAGATGGCTTTCGAAAATATCGGCGAAAAAAAGCGACCCCTCCCTGTAGAAAAGTGTCCAGTTTAGGGTGAAGATATTAATGTTTTTAACCAATTTTTCGGTATTAGTAGTCGGAAAGGTTGAGCTTCAAATCGATACTGATTTTGTGAAAATCTATCAACTCCGTTGAAAGTTTTAGGCAGACATGCAAACATACATACCTACATTTATATATTGATAGCCCAAATTTTCGACCCGGGCCGATTAAAAAGCTTGCCATATCTCTGAATACCCTTTATGTAGAATTTAAAATGTTTAGACCAGAAATTGTCTGAGTAATTTGGCAGAGACTGCAGAGGTAATTTTTTTTATTTTTTGACCCCTATTATAATCCCTGAACATTTATTGTTTTGGGCTCAAATCAAGTTATTAAGTTAGATCCATGTCCATGGAACCTATATCTAAAATTTCAATTGCTTATACTACAAAATTGACGGAGGAGTTTGATAGATTTTTCAAATGGAAAATCGTTGAACTTTGACTCCTTAACAGCCTAATTTCTGGCTGAAACCGGATTACAAATATTTTCTCAAATCTCTATCCCTTGTATATCAAATTTCGAGTCTGTAGACTGAAAATTTACAGTATCATTGTGTAGGGAAATATACACAGACAGACACACACACAGACAAACGGAAAGACACTTTCACTTTTATAGATATATATAGATGTTGTATGGGAATATCCCAGTATTTTAACCGATTTCGACACAATTACCGATCACTTATTTAATTCCCGATTCTGATACAATTATCGATTCTTTCTAAATCTCTACATATTAAACTATGAAGCTATCATTTTTTACGATTACCGTCAAAACACATGTTAAGTAAGAGATATTTTTTACACGTCAGGATACTTGTGACGGATGATTGATAGATTTATTTTTATTAATAGGTGAAAATCACCAAATATTCACTATTTTAGTATTATTATCAGCGGCAATATATGTTTCTTTAAAGAAAATAAAAAATAACCAATTAAAAGAATTGTTGTTGGCATCGGAAAATAAACACACTTTTTTGCGATTTGTCCGATACTTACATATAATATATATATATATATATATATATATATATATATATATATATATATACATACACACACACACATATATATATATTACGATTTGTCCGATATATATATATATATATATATATATATATATATATATATATATATATATATATATATATTCTTAATGAAATCCTTCTACACAGGTAAGGAAGCTATACAAAACTGTAATAATCCGACAATGAGTACAAAAAAAAAACAATAAAAAAATTATTTCCTGAAGTTTCGAAGCATACTGTATTCATCAGAGGGAAAAAATTTGTAAAATAAACAACTAATTTTGTGAATTTGCATTAAATGAAACAAACGATATTAAATTAATCATACTTTCATCAAAAAAGTTATTTAACAGTTAAAGACAGTTTATCAGGATTCAATGAAATTAAGAAAGCAATAGCAAGGAAAAGGGGAAAAAAGACAGTAAAAATCGAAAGTACAAATTATAAAACCCAAAACGGGAAATGAGTCCATTGGAAACCCATTGGTTATCCATAAGAAAACGGCATTATATATATATATATATATATATATATATATATATATATATATATATATATATATATAATTTAAAGGAGATTAGAACAATAGTCTAAAGAGCTGAGTGTATTCTAATGTAACAGTGAAATTACTAGTTAATTAAAATACAGGAAATAGAAAGTGCTCGTTGTAATTTAGATATATAATAAGCTCGATAGTTAAATGTCCTAGAGCTAATTCAATATAAAGTAATGTGATTTATAATTTAAAATTTAAAAATTTAAAAAATCTTTAAAATTTAAAAATCAAATTTTAATTAAATTAAAAATCAGTTTCATAAGAAGGAACAACAACAAAATCAATTATCTGTACGATCGTTTTATTGTAATAAAAATATTCTCTCTCTATATATAAACTGTAGCGTCTTTAAATCAAAAATACGCTAACGGAAACAATTTATTGCACGAGCGTCGCCCTTTTAAAATTCATCATTCAATAAAATAAAAAGCCATAGCAAACATCTAAATGACTACTTTAAACACAGTTCCTGATTTCAAAAAAAGAAAAACTAAAAGGTAACTATCTCTATATATTTTTAAATCAAATTTATTATGTAAATTCAAAAATATATATTTTTCTCTGCTTATTTCTGTCTATAACCCATATTAATTTTCCTCTAAATTTTAAATCCAAACCTTTTATTTCAATTTTTTCAGATCATCTGCCTTACTTTTAATGCTAGGTTTATTTATGGTGTCTTTTAAATTCAATAAAAACCATCCTAAATTTGCTGATAAGGAGACCTTGCTTACCAAAAAACTATATATAATTGTTCTACATAACTTCATGTATACCACAATAAAAAGCACGGATTTCCGAAACGATCGTACAGATAATGGATTTTGTTGTTGTTCCTTCTTATGAAACTGATTTTTAATTTAATTAAAATTTGATTTTTAAATTTTAAAGATTTTTTAAATTTTTAAATTTTAAATTATAAATCACATTGCTTAATATATATATATATATATATATATATATATATGTATAGAGAGAGAGAGAGAGAGAGAGATAGATATATGTATATATATGTATATGTATATATATATATGCATATATATATTAATATAATTATAAACATAAATATAAATATCTGAAAATTGAAGCTTATAAATTAGCATGTCCAGTGTCACGACCATATGAATTTCTTTATATCAATAAAAATATACATTGGTCTTTCATTGAGCACTCTTTTTAGCCTCGTAAAATTCATTAGTTATAACTCTTGAATACTTTTGACTTAGTACATATATTTACGCATATATATTTATACATATATATATATATATATATTACATACTATATTTATATATATATAAATATATATATATATATCCTACATGCTATAGTTATATACATATACGATATGTATATAATTGAACGTCATCGGAAATATTAAAAATGGAAACCGTTTCTTTAAATAATAAACTTGTCTTATTTTAAGACACTCGATTCAAGATAACATATTTCAATAAAAACATATATACATATTTTATATTGTGTAGATTTATATTATGTTACGTTAATAGAAAAACACACCTTCCATATTTGTAAAGCCATTTCATCTTTAGAATTGTACAGCTTTGTTTTGTTCGAGAAAAACATCATTTTAACGTCTTAGTTAAGAAAAACATTGATGAATAAAAAACATTCTTTTCCACGCAAACATACATATATACACAAAAAGAGAGAGAGAGAGAGAGAGAAAGAGAGAGAGAGAGAGAGAGAGAGAGAGAGAGAGAGAGAGAAAGAGAAAGCCGGCGAGTGAAAGTGGGGATAGAGAAATAGAAATAGAGAGGAAATTGGTTATATACATAACCAATTTTCTTTAATATATATATATATATATATATATATATATATATATATAAGCACGTTAACAAGCCGGTTCTCGTCAGATCACAGAAGTTAAATAACGTTCAGCCTGGCTATTACAATATGGGTGACCATTTAGGAATTCTAGGCGCTGTATGTTCTTTCCGCTTCGTCCTGAAACTAAACTAACCACTGGTATTCAATCATGTCAAGATGTATGTTTTGAGATTGCGCAACTCTTTCCAAAAAAATTTACGCGCAGACACCCTTACCGTGGGTATCCATAATCTGTCAAGGCCTCAAGAAGCAATTTATATATATATATATATATATATATATATATATATATATATATATATAATCATCCACATACGGTAGTGTTTAGCTGTTTCACAGTTCATCAGTGCGGCTAGACAAGCAACTACCTCAAGCCAGGATCGAAACCCGACTGCCCAAACGACAGTCGGAGCTTCTAACTGCTGCCCTATTCGGCTGCTGCTATGGGGACAGTGAATTAACAATGTTTTGACATTGTCCAAATATCTAATCTCAATTTGTTTACTCAAAGAGCATCGCTTTATACGCTATTAGCAATTTGTATATCACTTCCCAACATGCTTAATCAAAGATAGGGAGCATTATAGCCATCCACAATACAGTACTGTTTCGCTGTTTCAAAGCTCATCAGTACGGCTGTACAAGAAACAAGTATCTCAAGCCAGGATCCATATATACATATATATATATATATATATATATATATATATATATATATGTATCTATTCATTTATATATATATATATGTATATATCTATTCATGTATATATATATATATATATATATATGCATATGATAATTAACCTACACAGAGCCTTTCGCGTTTCATTACTGTAGGAAGTCTTCAGACTAAAAAGCATACATTGGAAACTGGTGAAGTAAATATAGAAAATCGATATTAAAATTCAATGTATAAAATCTTATACTCATATACATATACAATTCATGATAAAAAATTTAAGACTGTTTTAAAATCTATGAAAATACCCTTTTTTAGACGAGGAGATTTCTACAAGAATGGCTAACCTCCATATCCTATGGAAAGCTCAAACAGAAGGTCTAGCAAAATAAAGACATGACTTTCAGAAATAAATGCTTGGTGTACCGCGCCATCGTCCTCTCGTCACTCTTATACGGCGCAGAAACTTGCCCAGTGTACAAACTGGTAATCTGCAAGCTCAACACCTATATGATGAGACACCTCCGGCAGATTTTAAATGTCAAGTGGTATGACTTTGTCAGCAACAGGGAGATCCTATCACAAGCCAAACTCCCAAGCATGTATGACCTGCTCATCCGGAAAAACCTGAGATGGACCGGGCACGTAAACAGAATGGAGAACTCCCGAATGCCAAAACAGCTACTGTTTTTACAAGTGGAAGATGGGGTATGAGGCATACGCAGACCTAAGCTCAGGTTTCGTGACACCGTCAAACGAAATCTAAAGGACAGGTTGATCCCTACTGACCGTGACAAGTGGAGAATGATGGTTCACAGGAAGTCGTCTTCGGGCACGAAGAACAACACATGAATGAATGAATAATGAATGAATATATATATATATATATATATATATATATATATATATATATATATATATATATATATATATATATATATGCACGGTACCTAACAACGTGGGTATGGACTTTGTTTTCTCCAAACAAACACACCAGGTTTATCATGTAAAAAATTAGCTTTTTGTTGATAAAATCGGATGGAAGTCACATCTGACGAGTTGATGAGAACAAAAAGTTCTACGAAAATATAAAATCATAGGATTGTCATCCCATTAACAAAATGGTTGATATGAAGAGATTCACAATGACTAGGAACAGTTATATAAAATAAAAAATAAGTCTTTGATTTCAACAAAATTTATACTATATATATATATATATATACATATATATATATATATGTGTATATATATATTTGAGTAATATTTTGGTCATTAGAGTTTGATAAACAAGTCTATTAATCTTTCCTTGTTCATATAATACTGACCAATGACACATAAAGCAGTAATTCAAAATTCAATATCATGTTTTCGTGAAGCCTGCAACCTAAATGTATGTATGTTTCGATTAGTGTCAAACCTAGAGTTCAAATAAGAAATCTTAAATCTGAAATCAGTTCTATTTTCAGACAGAGGAAAACACGCAACAAAGATGTAAATAGACAACGTTACAGCTTCTCCTATTAGATTTTTTAATTCCTCTTCATTCTACAGAATCATTTGCCTTTCAGTAATAAAAGGTTACTCTTCAAAACAGCTTCGACCCAAATCTTTACATCGCTATGAACAAAACTTTTGTATTACCATTTTAAGTAACCATTCGTTAACGCTCATGTCTAAGCGATTATCTACTAAAACCCTCATTTTTCGGTTGAATATGTGTGTGTGTGTTTTTTTTTTTCATTTTTCCTTTCAGGTCGTTATTTATTTATTACTTCGCTCAGCTACCATTAAGTGCATCAATATTTCATAGCATTGTTCAATAAAAGTTTGGTGAACACATATTACCTACATATATGTTTCTATGAACTCATGGTCTCCACTCGTTCCTTATATCTTCTTTGTACTTGTTCTTCCTCTATTTATGAAGTTACGGAATCGGTGCCAAAAAAGAAGCGACATATTTAAATAAATAAAATTACTTAGTTATTCAAAACGATTTTTTTTATATTGAATTATTTGTACTGTATATATATATATATATATATATATATATATATATATATATATATATATATGTAATAAATTTATTTTCGGGTATTTGTCACTCTATCGTGCAGAAAAAAAAACAAAGTGATGAAAACATAACCACGTAATAAATAAACGTAATGAAAGGCAACAGAACTTAGGTTTCTTCTAATCTGAATAGGTTTCTTTGATGTTTTAAGTTATTCAAAATGTATCTTTGTTCAAAACCAATTTTTGCACAAACATTAAGCATGATATGAGTAAAAAGATAACAGAACGGATTTACCGGGAAAACTCCATTTGTCCGCTAGGAGTGCTTGTTGTGTTAAAATTACTAAAATTTACTCTTTTGTGCTCATTTAAAAAATTGCTGCCTTGGATTTTATAAAACTTTCTGAAAAGTTCTAACTAACTTTCCATATAATTTCTATATAATTTCGTTTGTCTATACTTCGCGATAACTCTTGGTTGTTCGGTTAAAAGGAGACAGCAAATCTATATAAGCCAAAAAAACGAAGACGCTAAATTATCGCGCCAAAATCGAAATTAACAGAAATACTAGTAGAAAGATTATAAAACAAATGTGTACAGTCGTTTGAAGCTTGACCATTCTACGATTAGGGTTACAAATATCAGCAGAAAAGCACTGGTCACACTTGGCCACACTACGTATTTGTAGTAAGACAAAACATCTGGATATATATATATATATATATATATATATATATATATATATATATATATTAGCAAATCGCCAGGCATTGCCCGGTTGTAAAATACAAAGTTCGTTTCAATATGATATTTAAATTAATACAGATTTCACATTTATGATTATATTATATGGGACGCAATATATAGCAATGATTTAAAAAGTGTTTATTTTTTAAATGACACATGGGCCACCACTGAGTCAGAACCAAAACGTTTAGCTTACGATTAACTTTTTCTCTTTAACGTTAATGCCTGAGATATGGATACATGTTTGCTAGAAATGAAAACATGAAGCAATAGCTATTACATTATGCATGCATATTCGTAATGCCGTCGCTCGACCTTCACTTGGCAAATTTCATTTCTCATATTTTCACATTTTGCATCGATTTTTCACGGCTAAAGCACAAACAAAAAGTTTCGCATGGGTCCGAATACCTTGTAGATTAAGTTTCGTATCTGTAGATCCAAAACTTTTACAGAAACGACAGTGCTTAAAATGACATTATTCATACCTAATAATAGCATCAAATATATACCAAATAATACAACAATGTTTTTCAGTAATTTGGACATTAACATAGGCAACAAAGACCACAAAATACTTAACGTTATATTGTTGTTGTTAATTTTTATAACTGATATGAAATATATTAAACAAATAAATTTAAAAAAACTCTATAATTAGAAATAATTTATTTCGATTAACCACACTACAAGGTTTTCATATTTTCCTACTACTTGCTCGGATATTATGTAAAACGAATATATATATATATATATATATATATATATATATATATATATATAAATATATATATATATACATATATATATATTTAATATATATTTGTATATTGTATAATACAGAAACAATCCTGAATATTCTTGCTATTAAAATGTATAATTTAGATCTGTTATTTATCTTGGTTCAATTTCGATCATTACTAATTAGATGACCTGGTTATCACAAATTAGGACTGTTGTAGCGCGAAAGTTGCGAACATACAAGCACGGAGCTCAATATCGAATACATTTTTCGATCGATTCAATGGAGTATTGATCAGCTGCTAATGACCATTATTGTAAAAGTTGGGCGACTGAACGATGACAAAACAACAAAGGAAAAAAACGACAGACTTTAACCAATCGCTAGTTTATCAAGAATGTTAATAACATATCAGGAATATCATCAGTGAATTATGTCTCTGGGGAACCGAACAACGATTCCTGTCCAGCGCGGACGTTGTTTGATGCTCCGACAATGTTTCCGATGTTGATGAACTTTTTTCTTTCTTTGCAACACTCTTTGTTTAACGGCATTCATCGTTTTATCATGAAAGAACTATTTCTTTTTTTTTCTTCTTTTTTATGGTGAGGGTAACTAATAATTTTATATGCGCCAAAGAATTTTCATCAGAAACTCTGTCTGTCATGTTTTAGTTTACAAAAAATATCTCCGTTGTTTTAAGTCTTGCGAAGCGGCATAAAATCTAGGCAGCTCAAACTGACTTCCCACCGAAGGTAAAATTTGTAGGAAATATCAAATGTTCAACCTCTAGTCCCCAATATATTCTAGTCAAGAAAGATCTTGATATATGTTGTTTTTTTTTTTATTTCAGTTTTTGACGTCAATGTCTTCACACATATAGCACCTGTTATTTCCAAATGTTAACCTATCTTGTAGTGTCCGGCTGCAACGTTGTTTAACTTCCAGGATCTATCAAGCATCGATGTGCCAACATGCATCTTAAAGGATATATGTTAAAATTATCGCCTGAAACATTAGAAAACAGAAAAAAGAAGTAAGAATTTACTAGTTCCGATAATTTGAAGCTAAAATATTATTGTGTTAGTCAGTTCACTCAGTTTGTCAAGTTACAAGTTTTAAAATGGACGTTTGGTCTGTATCGGTACAGTTTTGGTTAGCATTTTGCAATAGTCTCAAGACGATAAATTTCGAAATATGATTTTCACTGCCGAAAATGTTTCATTTTTTACAAAAGGTATCACCACCTACCAAGGGCCAAAGACCACTTTCAGAGCAGTGCTAAATGAGTGACAGGGGAATTGTCACACAACGCCGTGAGGACTTGCTAAAATGTTATCATTTAAAAGGTCGACTCAATAAGAACTGGTTAAGTTCAGTTGGCAAACAACTCCGTTACATCGTGTTCCACAGACGGTAATGGTGAGGGAGAGCATAACAACACAGACTGACGACTTGAGTATGCAATGTTCGAACCGAATTTGTTTTATATCATCACATTCGCCTATAAATATAGCCAACCTTCACGCGGTTCATTCTGTAAGATGTGGGAAGTTCACATCCTTACCTTTTGCTACTTTTCTGCAATCTTGTAAAACCGAGAAATAGTCGCTAGCAATCGAGTTGTTATATACATCGTAAAAAGGATGAATCCAAATAAAATCGTTGGAGACCGAGGTTTTTATTTTGATTATTTGTTCCAAATCGCCGACTGTAACCTTGTAAGGTAAACATGTTGTATTCTCATTCACAAACGAGACAAATATAGGAAAGAAATCAATTCCCTTTTTTAACACCGACATTTATTTCCTTATTCTCTATTTACCGCTGTGACATTCATCATGTGATCGTCTTCTAGCACGGGCTCTCAAACGTTATCCACGCCTCTAACGTGATCTTGAACGTTATTGTTTTTTAAGTATTTATTTTTCCCCGCTGGTGACGTCATTTTGCATGCA
This sequence comes from Euprymna scolopes, assembly GCF_053919585.1. NCBI lineage: Eukaryota > Metazoa > Mollusca > Cephalopoda > Sepiida > Sepiolidae > Euprymna > Euprymna scolopes. Next base: position 62,139,030 of record NC_136499.1, read on the forward strand.
TTTGTATACGCGCGTCTTCACTGTATTACATGACGAGTGTGTCGGTTGTAGACGGAAATTCGTTAATAAGTACTGCTTCATTATATTATATCAACACATTTTACAATAAGTTATTCACACTTCTCATGCTTCAAAGCAAACTAATTACACCCACTCTCTTTTCAGCCATGTGGTATCACATACATTTGTATCGTGGTTTCACATAAGTTAATCGGATTTATATCGATGTCACCAGTCGACTGCCTCTGTTCGGTTTATCCGTTTGTATATCCATGTCCGATAGGAGTTTATGACTTTAATTTTCAAGTACTGCTGCAGTTTGGATTTCAAGATAAAGTTCTCTGCATAATTGCTAGTGTACTGCTTTCCCCCACTTGATCGTGTATGTTCTTATTTTCTTAGTATGTTGTTAAGGAGCATCATGACTATGATGCACAGCAATGGTGATAAAAAAATTATCTTTCAAGGTATCTCTTTATATATAAATCTCCGTTATCTATCAGCTGTCAAATTCTTCTTCTTCTTCTTTTTCTTCTTCTTCTTCTTCTTCTTCTTGTTCTTCTTCTTCTTCTTCTTCTTCTTCTTCTTCTTATTATTATTATTATTATTATTATTATTATTATTATTATTATTATTATTAACCTACTAGGAGTTTTCACACAGGTTATCATTCAAGAATATTTTTTGAGAAAAAGTTGTTGTGCTCTCTGGAGTCTGAGTGGCAACAAGTATCTCCATATTTCCAGTACTCTCTACCTAGTTCGATACTATTTGCAAATTAATTTGCGTTGTGGCGACAGCCGTTTTATTATTGTTATTATTATTATTCTTGTTGTTGCTGTTGTACTTATTATTGTTGGCGTTATTATTGTCGTAATTATTGTTGTTGTTACTGTTGTTCTTGTGTATACGGTTATTTTTTTCTCAAAAGCAAGTTATTATTATTATTATTATTATTATTATTATTATTATTATTATTATTAGTTCATAGTAGTCTCGACTTTTGGATGTTTTCAGTTGGAATTTTTATTTTAAACAGGTAGTCAGTTCCTTTAAACTCAGACATTCAAGCTATATCTTAACACTTTCGCCTTTCCCAAGAGGCAAGTCGTTTTAATATTTCAAAATAAATTGTCTCGTCAATCTGTTTAAGCTACTTATAATTACTGTTAGTTATGGTATCAAGTGTCTCAATTACAATAGGAATAACTTTTTATTATTATTATTATTATTATTATTATTATTATTATTATTGTTATTGTTATTGTTATTATTATTATTATTATTATTATTATTATTATTATTATTATTATTAGCATATTCTGATTGTTCCTTCCAAAATTAGTTCGTGTGTTGCTATTTGAAAATGCAAAATATAATTTTCAGAGACTGAACTGCTTCAAAATAACCAAATCCTTGAAGTCAAGTTTTTAAAAGGTAAATTTGGCAACACCGCACAAGCTTATGAATGTGACTCCCTTTAATGAAGGCTTGTTTTCAAATATAATAATAATAATAATAATAATAATAATAATAATAATAATAATAATAATAATAATAACAACAACTAGCAGGACCTGCGGAAATTCCGTAGTGGACTCTTTCATATGCAATATATTGATGTTGGAATTTTTGTAGATGTTCAGCGTAAATGGAGACTCCTGATATTATTGTAGTTATTTTGTAAAAACTGGAAATATTTATATCTAAGCTAGCAGGGACGCCTGGAACTGTATGGTCGTAAAATATGTTTAAATATAATATTTTAATTTATACAGATTTCGTATATATTACTACAAGAGTCATTTTCGATCCATTCCTTTATATTATCAACTTGTGATTTCAAACATAAAAATATGTCCATATGGCTTCTGTGCATCAGCTTGAATCGAAACCGAAACCAAAACTTATGAAGAAAAAATACGTGTACATAAAACTTGAGTTTCCTCAGCTAAAATCGAAACCGGAACAAAAACTTATGAAGAATTCTTGGTAAAATTATTTATTACAAGAAATGGAAAGGCATAACAATTAAACGACAGACACTCGAAAGAAAAAATATGTGACATAGACAATAAGACTCACGCTATCGTATTAATATATAGATTAAAATATTTTATGTAATAAAAACAGTTTTTCATGAAACTATTTTAGTTAAAACAATGTTGCAATAGAAAATAATTTATTTAAAAAAAGGAAATATCATTTAATATACATATATTTATATTTAATGTTTTTATAAAAATATTTTATGTACAAAACCAGTTTCCTTTCGCTAATAACGTGTCGCTTTTCATGAAGTTCGAGGTTTCTTAACATGTATTTATCTTGGCTTTTGTTTGCATGTAAATTTTGTAGTAGTAGAAATATTTTAATTAACGACAACATAAACGCCTCTCTTTTAAAATAAACAAATGTAAAACAAAATAAACAATTAAAAATACAAATAACTGCTCAATTTTGTCCCCGCCGGCCGAGAGATTTATGTTATCGTTTTTTTTTTTTTACTACAGAAAAACTCAAAATCAATTATTTCTTCACAACTTTTGAAAGATAAAACCCTAAATGGTATAGAATTAAAAACAAATATAGCGGTGAGAACACGCTAATCTAAAGCAACATCGAGTGTTCGTAAATGTGTATTCCGAAATTAAATGTCTGTCCCAGAATTAAATCTCAACCAAACAATTCAACAATCGGAAGGCGTACATCACATTGTGAGACAGATTAAATGTCACTGTTTTTCATTAGTATGTCTCTAAATTTATTTTTGGGGGTGTCGTGTGCTGTGAGGTGCATAGGAATGGAGCTATTTGAGGAAAAATAGGTGACATATTAGTCGACGAGAGATGCTGGTTCGAATCATGCAAATGTACGTGCTATTTTTGGAGACACATTGGAGGGTATTTACAGACGTACACAGTATTTCGAGTTTTGATCACACTGTCGTCGGATGAAGTGTTATTGTTAATTAATGATTGGCTTGTTTTAAATTTTTTGTTAGAAACAATAGATCTTATTTTAGAGTATATATATATGATGTTGAGGAAAATTTGATAATTTTTTATATTCTTTGATTACAATGATTGATTTTAAATTAGTGAATATAGATGTTTCTCTTCAAAGATTGTAGGATTGGGGGATAGTAGACGGTTGAAAATCACGAAAGTATTTTAAGAGATTGACTGTATAAGGAACTCGTGCTGCGGCCTCAGAATTCAAACACTCACAAGCATGTACATACACACATGTGTGTGTTTGTGTACGTATGCGTCTATTAAATATTTGTGCATTTATCGATTTATCATAAACTGCTGGCATTTAAAAACATCGTTTCGTAATTCAGTTTCGTAGTTATATGCAGTATTATAAACGCATATCACCTAGCCGCGTGTAGTGCCGTATATTGAAACGAAGCGTTATAAACATTTTCACTGACTATTATTTATTATTTACGGAAAATGTTTATATCTTCGCCAAGAAAAATTGATATACAATAAAAAAGAAAAAAGAATAAAGACAATTCTAGAACTCGATAAGTGTTTGAAAGGCGAACTCTTATTTAAAATATATAAATAATTTGTTTTAAAGAAAAGAACATTTCGTTATTTGGTTTTCTAATTCCTATACTGCTCTTTACACACACGCACATGCGCATATATATATATATATATATATATATATATATATATATGTGTGTGTGTGTGTGTGTGTGTGTGTATTCTGATGTGTTACTTTTCTCCTAATAAAATAATTGTTTTTTTTATCTGTTTTAGGTAAGGACTTCAAACTGGCTGTTTATTGCTGAAATCTCTGGTAAGGCAAAATACATTGTTAATAACAGCTAATGATCTTCATATCTGTATGTGTTTTAACGATGGGAATGCTATAATCCCCTGGCGTCAAAATGAAGAACAAACAAAAGCATCCGTTAAATTATTTCTTCAAAGTATTTCATTACTAATGTCAAACTGTAATCGTTATGGATTCCCCAACTATTCTGTAATTCCTGTCTATCTCACATGAGCAGTAGTCCTGTTTAATAATAATCCATACAAATGTGCAGGGGATTTTCCAGAAAACAGGAAAAAAATGAAAAAAGCAGTCAAAAGTTCAAATATAAAACACGTATATGTTATCCTAGCCAATAAAATGTACTTGTATATGTAGGTGGATTTTTGTGTGTTTTTAGTATTTTTAAATTCGCTTTGTTTCATCGCAAATATTCATATTTTACGAGAGGTTTAGATCAATATGGCAAATACATTTTCTTCATGGAAGCCTCGTATTGAAATTACAATTAAATAAACATGAAACCAGCGAATTTCAAAAGGAGACCTTTTCCCATGAAAAAGATACGGCCGCCATCTTGTTCACGAACAGCTCATAAAAATTAATACTCAAGAAGAACATTTAAAACTACTTCAAAACTCCAAAATATGCTAAGTAGGCATAAAAGTAACTTTTATTCTCTTAATAAAATTTTTTTATGGTATATTTGAAAATTTCCATAGTGGTTAGTTGGCTTCTCTGGAAAACCTCTAATATACATCTATAAGCATCAGATATTTGTAGCAAAAGGTTACTCGAATTAGATAATTGATTTATCTCTTTTCCACAAGATTAAAGACAAGGTTTGATGTGAGCTTGATGAAAGCTTTTCTATGTAAGGAAGTGGAATTAAATACAGGTTTTTATTTCGTGTTGTAAACCACTAAACCACTGTGGCCTTCAAAGCTTTTCTAGTGTTATGATATTTTTGCAAGTATTCATGTTTGCAGATTAGATGGTCAAAAACATCTATAATTTTTTGCCTCGTCTATTCTATATTTGAGAAAAGTTTAATACCATTTATATAACAATAACAATGGTATTAGGTGAGTAGACACCTTCTATCTCGCAACATAATGATATGCACATAAGTGTTTCAACGGATTGTCTTTGGGCATATTTGAGTGTGAGTTTGGAGCACTATTAGAGAATGGCAGTCTCTACCGCATGGATACAGGAAGGAGGATTGGTATGCTGAGGTCTGCGGTCCTTTGACCTTGCTTTCTGCGTCGTCTCCGGTCCTCCAGAATCAGGGTTGTTCTTTTCTCAACCCTCTTCTGTACAGCACCCTACTAGGCGCTGTGGTAGTGTGCCAGCTACTCCCATTGATGACCGTCAATTTCAGGTCGCGTTTGCCTACGTCCTTGTAGCAGAGAGCCGGGCAACCTCTAGGTTGCTGTCCTGCTACCAGCTCGCCATACAAGAACTCTTGGAGATACGGCCGTCATATATTCGGTAAACATAACACATCTAGCGGAGCCACTTCTGATAGAAAAGGGACACGCCGAGTCATCCATATATATGACTGCAGCTTAATCGGTATATATATATATTTTTTTCATAGCTTACTATCTAGCTCTACTTACATATATAGCACTGCCGGAATGAATACTGAAAATATCTACATGTAATTTTATGTAGCTATATACAATAACAATATATATATATATATATATATATATATATATATATATATATATATATATATATATAATTGAACGTGCCTGTGTGTGTCTGTGTACATTTCTTTACGCAATAACTCTCTCAATTTTTAGTCTACAGACTCGAAATTTGATATAAAGGGTACTGAGATTTGGAAAAATAGATGTGATTGGTTTTCGGCCAGAAATTTGGCTGTTAAGGGGTCAAAGTTCAACGTTTTGACCTTTGAGAACTCTACCAAACTCCTCCGACAATTTTAGGTCTAAACACTTTACATTTCAGATAAAGGTTCCTTGGACATGGATGTAACTTAATAACTTGAGCCCAAAACAATAAATTTTAAGGTGTCATAATAGGGGGCAAATAAAAAATTGACCGTTTTTTATTGTTTTTTTTTTTTTTTTTTTTGCTCAGCATCAACCTCCAAACACCTGAGAAACGTCGGGCACCCATGCTAGTATATATATATATATATATATATATATATATATATATATATATATATATATATATATATATATATATATATATATATTACATTTTATAAATATATATATATTTTTTTTTTATTACATTTTCACCCCAAAACAAGGCACATTGCCACTCAGGTGTAGGGGGCTACTATCAGGGTCAGTAACTACTGGGGCACTATGTAGGGACTTGGCCAGCAAGATGTCGGTTCACGTTGCACTTGAACTTCTGCATGTCAGTACAGTTAGGGAAGCAGGATCCTGGAATGGAATTCCAGAGTCTCGCGGTTCTGGGGAAGAAACTACTCGAGTAGAAAGATCTTTTACATCTAGGGATCTCTACTGTGTGGGGGTGGGATTTAGCTGCCTGTCGGGTTTGTCGAGGGTGTCTGCCCAGATGTGACAACAATACTCCATACATGGGCGAATGGTGGCCTTATAGAGATACAGGATACTTTCAGGTGTCAGTAGTTTTCTAGCACGATAGAGAGAGCCTACCTTTTTGCAGCGGCCCTGGCAATGTTTTCAATATAATTGTTCCAGCTCATGTTTCCTGTGAACGTTAGGCCAAGCAGTTTGAAAGATGTACTCTCAGACAGGGAGTCACTGGCCATTGCCATTGGTGGCAGAGTAGGTTTCTTGTAGTTATTGAAGGAAACCAGTTTGGTCTTGGCAGCATTGAATGTGACCATCCATTTATGTCCCCATTCCACTACAGATTGGAGGTCATCCTCTAGTGTTTTTGCCATTTCTTTAGATATATGTTAATTTGTTTTCCTGTCATGCCTGTTATAGAGTGTAGTGTCATCAGCATATATACCCATCTCAGAGGCAGTTTTGTCGGGGAGGTCATTAATAAATATCAGGAACAATAGAGGTCCAAGAATAGACCCCTGAGGCACTCCCGCATTTATACCACACTGTTTAGATGCTCAACCGTCGAGGACAACCTGGATTTTTCTCTTATCTAAGAAGGATTTAATTATGTTAAGTATTCTACCAGTGATACCGTATGATTTAATTTTCCTGAGGAGACCCTTGTGCCATACCCTGTCAAAAGCCTTAGATATATCTAGAGCTACCGCTCTGCCCTCCCCCGCTTTGTTCAGTGAATGGTATATACGTTCAGAGATTACAGTGAGGATGTCAGCTGTGGAACGGGCTTGTCTAAATCCATATTGTTTGTCAGTCAGAAGTTTAGCATCTGTAAGGTGCCGGACTAGAGCATGGTTAATTATGGTTTCAAATATTTTGGCGAAAAGTGGGAGGAGGCTAATGGGGCGATAATTTGATGGGTAATTTTTTTCGCCAGAATTCTTGAATATTGGTACCACAGAAGCATGATTCATTAAGGCATTTGTTGTAGAGTTTGGAGAGAACTGGAGCTACTTCGGCTGACCACTTTTTTTAATAGCACAGCTGGGATGAGATTAGGTCCACATGCAATTGTCAAGATTTTTTATGATAGCATGTACCTGAGCAGGGGTGATTTTAGATCGTCTAGCGTGGCGTCTGTCGGCAAATGAAAGCCAGGCAGGGGGTGGTTGGAAGGGTCGAGTGTGGAGTTCGAGGCAAACCGGCTGGCAAGCTTATTAGCTTTGTCGATTGCTGAGTAAACAACCTCGTGATTGTTGGTTGGTGGAGGAATTGTTGATTGCACATTATTTACTACACTGTTGTAGATTTTCCAGAAGTCACGATTTCCAATAGTTTGTGCTTCGATGCGTTTTTTAGTGGTTTCAGTAAATTCTCTCTTGGCTTTCGCTATTTCTTTCTTAACGTTATTTCTAGCTTCTATGTACTTCTGTTTGTTTGAACTGGACTTATGTCGGTTAAATCTGCGGTATGCATGCTGCCTTTGAGCACTGGCAGTTGCGCAAGTCGAAGTAAACCATTGGAACATGTGCTTCCACTGCTGTTTTGAACCATTCAGTGGTCTCATTTGCGCACTGTTCGGCAGGAAGAGAAAATATATTTCCCCATAGGGCATATCTGATAATATCTCTGATGGCTTCCCAGTCAGCCTTTTTATTATATCTCGTTGTTTTGAACACTGGCTCTTCAGTTTTTGGTCTAGAATTTAGGGCGATTTCCACCATTATCACTGCATGGTCAGCGTACCTGAGTGGGCTTTTAGCATTTGTTGTACAATCCTCGGGAACTGTAGTCAGAAACAGATCTAGAAGTGATGCTTGTTGTTCTTGCTGGTCAGGGAAACGGGTTGGAAACGTAACCATTTGTGATAGAGAGTGAGATATAGCAACACTATGTGTTGTGCTACCCGCTGCATCTGTGTGAGTAGAGAATCCAAGCCAGTTTCTGTGGTGAACATTAAAGTCACCAAATACATGGACTTGGGCGCTAGTGTCGAGGGAGAGTGCTGTGTCTATACTGTCAGAGACTGTATATACATACATAAATATCTATATGACTTCTTCATTTAATCACATGAATTAATCTACGAAAGTATAAATTTATGCGTACGCTTTAAGTATTTACTTCAACAGTGCTCAATACGTAGGTAGAGCTAGGTAGTACGTTATAAAATATATATGGCAATTAAGCTACACAGAATATTCCGCGTTTCATCCACGCTAGGTTTCATCAGGCTAATACAAGGATTTTGTGGTTTTTATATACGCACCTTCTATTGAGTTTTTAGTGAGCCAATCAGCTTTCTAGTTTCCACCGCACCCTTCCTAATCAGCCAATGATCAGTTACATGCCAATATGACAAAAGCCTATACACACACACACACAAACACACACACACACACACATATATATATATATATATATATATATATATATATATATATATATATCCATATACTTAGTTATTGATTACCAGATCCCGCAGTTGGTCTTGTTTAAATCGTTATTTCTGAATAATATATATGTGTTTTTAAAGCTTTATATACTATAATAATACTCACAAAAAGAAATGCACCAAACTTACTAATAACCAAATAACTTTCTTACATAAAACATCACCGAAACATTGCATACAAGAATATGAACACTTTTTATTTGATTCACTAATATAAGACCGCCTTCAGCGAAGAATTTCAGTATACACTATCCGGCAACTAATCCAATGAAACATTCACGACGGACTTATTCGGGTTTATCTTTATAAAAGTACATGTGCCCGAAGTCATCTGCGGAGCAGCCTTTTTTCTGCAAGATCAGTTATGTTAAGTGGTTCGCGTTCAAGTTATATAATGCAATATCTCAGATGCCACATAGCTTCTCTGACCTTATTATGCGAGTAAGGTTGTCACTTAATATTAGACAGTATTTATGCACAAACATTTGAATAGATTAAGCACTAAATATATGTATATCAAATAAACGGGCTGTACGAGTGACTTCTATCTAAACTACCTACCTATCTATCTATCTATATATCTATATATATATATATATATATATATATATATATATATATATATATATAGAGAGAGAGAGAGAGAGAGAGAGAGAGATAAATAAATAGATAGATATTTTGATAAATAGATATAGAGAGAAGCCCAGAAATATATATATATATATGTATATTTATATATGCATATATATAAGTATATATATAGAAAATACACATGTATTCAAAAGATAAATATGCACATAAATACAGATATATTTTCATATATACACATACATACGTTATTATATCGCGTATTTCGATATAAGAAAAAAAATAAATCCAGGTTAAAAAAATTAATCCAACCACGGGTTGGTAACACGATGAGGTTTATTCTACTAATAGTGCAAAACAATAATATAGTAGTATAGTCCAAAACAAATATATATATATATATATATATATGTATGTATGTATATATATGTGTGTGTGTACATGTATATATATGTATATATGTATGTATATATGTGTATATATATATATGTATATATGTGTGTGTATGTATGTATGTATATATATATATATACAAGTATATAGTCCAATTAAGATTATATCTATATATATATATATATATATATATATATATATATATATATATATATATATTCAGCAAGGCCGTTAGAGCTAAGATTACACCCTAATGTTATTACGTGTTCAATTGCGAACGACTCTTTAATTTGTGTCATGTGAACAATGTATCATCCTCGGATATAGTACTCCGATTCGGTACTTCAGAACGACTTAATACTTCGGCTAACGCCTTTATAGTGTTCTAAACTCTTGGGTGTCTGTATATGTAAATTTCAGGCTATTTCGGAATAATATATAGGATTACTAAATAATAGTATTTCATTCAATCGTCTTGCGTAATAAACATGAATACGTGATCAGAGTACCTGTTTTATCGACCAGTGGTGAGTTATCATTTGTGCAGATTTTACTGCAGTTTACAGCTAATAAAAAAATAAGACATTTAAAAATGTATTACTTTATCTCTTTTTATCTTGAATAATTCACACTGCGAATATACCTTTCCAGCGTATGTAAGAAAGTTATCGTCTAATTAAAAAAATAGGCATTTATAACGTGTGCAAGAGAAACTCTCATATTCACTAAATATTTTAGACAATACTTACATTACTTCTTTAAACGATATATCATCCGTTTTTTTTCCGGCTGTATCAAATTCGTGTATTTGTAATTTTATGAGCGACTGCTATTTGTACTAACACTATTTTTCTTCGTCAAAATACAACTGTCATCTTTCGAAAACAAATGCTTCATATCTTCTGAAATATGCTAGGAGGTTACACCGTCCATCGGGTTTTAATGAGATTCCAAGAGAGTAATCCCTTCGGCGGAAATAAATCCTGCGCCTTCTCTTTGATCAACTAGCTTCGTTAATACACTTTGACAAATGTTCTTGTTGTCTTAATATTTACTTTTGCCTTAATTTTATTATTGCCCTAATATTTACTTGTTGCTTTAATATTTGCTTAATATTCCCTGTTGTATTAATATTTTCCGCCTATGTTTTTTTTTTTTGTTGTAATTTAATTTGTTGTTGATAATGTTGCTCTTGACATTGCAATTGCAATAATTTTATTTGATTTTGGAATCGAATTATTTATTCTTCCGAAGTTTCTGTTGTGACATGGTAGAGCACATGGTTTTCGCAAATACCGTCAAATATTCAATGATAATGTTTAACTACATCGGAATAAGAGAATTAAAAGGTCTCAACTGATCAATCAATCCAATGACTTTGTAAAAACGTATTAGTCTTTTATTTTTCAAATAAAATTGCTCCCAATCTTAAATATTTATTTCGTCGCCGTAAATCTTTTAGGATTCTGTTTTCCCCACTTTTAAAAAGTTATTTTATCATTCGAATGTCAACTTTCTCCGTGTAGTCTTCCGTTTTCCATTGACCCATTCAACATGTGAGTTGTTCGAATACAATCATCCTTGTAGTTATTGTATAACATTGTGGAATATTAATTTCTGATTTTCAGTCTCTGTTCTCGAATCCTCGTCTGCCACTGTTATATCGTGGGTTTCGATACACGTAAAAATAAATCTAAGATTAAATAATTAATCAAACGTGTTGGCTAACACAATTATGTTTATTATACATATAGTACAAATTTCCACGACTAACTACTAATTTAATATTTGAGGTGTGCTATGTTCTTCAATTATAACATGTGTAAAATCGACGTGTCTCACGTTGTACTTTCAATTTTGCTTCTTTGTACACTTTTTTATGTGGTTATTTCATTACAACACAAACATATCTCGTGAGCCTTTTTTTTCTCTTTCAAAAGGTTGGTTATTGTATAATAATGTTCATCAAATTAATCTCTATGTTCGTTTTCTTAAGACCAAAACCTTCAGCTCCTTCTATCCGTGACTTGAATCGTTCCTAAAATCCGTCAATTGAGATATTAATAAATCAGGCCCTAAAAGTTTCACGAGCTTCCTTATTTTAGAACTTGGAGACATAAATGCGTTTAGTCATGTTTACTTCATTGGCTCTGACCGTTTTCCTCACACATAATATAAGTTTACCATGTATAAATTTGTGCTAAGTGGCAAAGTCTACACTCCACACAGGTCTTACGGTACACATATCCTGAGGAGCATGCTTACGCATAATGGCATAATCAAGAATATGACCTTGTTTTGATCTAGGGTGTATCCAAATTACCTTGTGGGCGTGTTTTTGTTGGCAGAAAGTGTTGCATAATGTAACATTATGTTCAGTGTAAAACTGCAAATTAAGAATCTCATTATTATTTGACTTATCAAAGCTGTAATTTCATGAGATACGTCAGGTGTTTATATAACATGCGACCCCTACATTAAAGTCTCCAAGTAACAAATTCTCATGTGCTTTTGGTATCCCCTTTGATTAAATTCTCAAGATATTGATAAAACATAATTTTGATATCCTACCTATTATCCAAAGAGGGATGTATACTGAGATAACTGTCAAGTAACGACTACTAGGTCAATGTATCATCATTAGCATTCGATCACTAATTCCACAAAGTTGTTTTTACTAAGATGTGACCTTGTTTGGACAGCAAAACCAACTACTTTTCTTTTTACTCTACTGGGTTTACCGTTCCATAAAAAAAACCCACGTATATTGTGCATTTTTTTACGATGATCTTCAGCACTAAAACTGGTTTCAAATAGAGCAGCAATATCCATCTTGTATCAAGCTAATTTTCTGGTAACAATAGCTGTTCTTCGCCTTGGATTAACCTACCTTTCCGTATCAAGACGTGTTCTTACGTTACATTTAGCAATATTAAATTTAGTTTTTTTTTTTTTACATACATCGCATTGCTTTGCATTTTCTTTCCCCGTGCAGAAAAGAATAGCTGTCAGGTGCAGATAGCAGACATGCTGAAAAGAGGAATGGACGATTTTAGGTCACCATTTCGAGACCTCTCACATAATCTGGGTGAGCAACGGTGTTCCTTAAAAGAGCTGGCCAGTTGCCAAAAGCCCCACCGAAAATAAGGGCATGCCCCTCAAAACTAACATCGATGTAAATATAAGCTTTAAGCCGCCTGTGTACATATTTGCTACAATACTTTTTAGGTCCGTACTCAGCGCCTAGTCTCTATCCTCAACGGACTTGTAAAGAAGAGATATATGTACAAATATGCTTAAATTAAAAAAGTATAGCGGTTTAATTAAAAATAGATCAATTTTTATTCATAGAGAAGGATATGCATACAATAGATTGATGGATGGAAGAAGCAGGGTTTGCAATATACATGCGAAACAGATTTCAGAAAAGATATTTGTTTCTCTGGTCCAACATATTTATTGTTAAAAGTGAACTTCTAAAACAAGTATTGAAAGTGTGTGTGTGTGTGTGTGGAATGAGATGAAATGGTGTTAGTGAGCATTTGAGATCACTTGAATGAACGCACTTCATGTGAAAACATTACGTACCTCTACATGCCATGTCGAAACCAGTAAATTAACTACAAAAAGTCATCCAGTAGAAAATAATTACGAACAAAATAACATTTTTGTTTTTATTTTTTATATACATATACGGACATACATTATTTATATATATATATATATATATATACATATATATATATATGTATGTATGTATGTATGCATGTGTATGTGTGTACGTGTGTATATATGGGATGAGGTAGAAATAACAGGTGTTTTTGTCCAATTAGTATTTGTAATAACAGATATTATTTTTGGCCCAGCCTGTAGGTATAAACCCTGTGTATCCCTTCATTGCAGGTCAGTATATTTTATAATTTTTAAATTTCTATGAATCGCCGAGAAGTGAAATTTGGTACACTGGAAGCGCATAACAAAGTGCCTTATCTCTTTTATATTTGTGGGATTTGAATAAATGTTTTTAAAGTTATGCTAAGTTTTCTATTTTCTGGTAATTTTAAGTGTATATCCCAAAATGCCTTTGTCTAAAATGTATATTTTCGGTAATAAAACAATATTCTAACTTCGTATTTCTATTTATCTGAAATAAAGAACATATCCAGTTAGACTATTTAGCAAAAACAAGAACGAATCTCACATTATTTTGTTCAAAGAAATATTTATTTATCAACATACCTCCCATGCTTCAAAATCACTTTGAATAGCCCTTTGTCAACTGATGATGTCAATTGTCAGATTTGAGATGATGTGATGCTATAGGAAACTTCCAAAATCTTCCTCCAAAGTTCATCTATCGAGGAAAATGGAACGCCTCCTTGATAAAGTTTCATCTATATTATTGCCCAAAGCTGCTCTATTGGATTTATATCAACAAGGTTGCCATGTCATCAAATTTTATCCCCTAATTGGGACAAGAAAGATATTCCAGCCGTGTCAAATATAGCAGCACTGTTGCTGCCTGGCTGCTTGATAAGTTGATGGCGAATTTTTCTAACATCACCAGCAGAACTGATTTTTCTGTATTTTCGTTCTTTCCTTGGTTTCATGTTTGGATTTTCAACGAATAAAGATAATGTTCTTCAATCTCTTCCAGACTCTTTCGCTTGATCTACAAGGAATAGCCCCTCTGCAAGGCCTGAAAAATCACGTTTCTTTTCACGAGCTGTCAATCGATTCTTTCTTGGCATTTTGGGAGATCTGCAATAAAGTAATATACATTTAAAATAGAAAAATTATCGTAATTTTACAAATCATTTGTGGACATTCCACAAAAATGAGCGAAATACGGCACCTTGTAATGCTCTTTTAGTGTACAAAATTTCACTTCTCATAATTTCCAAATATTGACATGCAGTAAAGCGATATTAAAGGGTTTACAAATGTATATATATATATATATATATATATATATATATATACATTAACGCAAATATATATACAAATGTATATATATATATACATATATATATATATATATATATAGGAGTGTGTGTGTGTGTATAATTGAGTGTTTTACTCGCTAAGACATTGATTTTATACGCCTAGCTTTACTATTTAAAAATTACTAAACTGAAATATACGCAATCATGGATATGCGATGGACTTCAAGCAGGTTAAGGTATTTTGATGTTCTTTAACAAAAAACGATCGTTCATAATTAATTATTTGTTTTTATAGTTCCTTCATAGATCATTGGTTTTATTTGCCTATCAGGGTTAATTCTTTTCATGCATAATTGCGTGGAATTTAGAACGAAAACGTTCTAACACACATACATTCGGACTTATGATAAATATGGTGATTACACCAGCCAGTTTCCGACAGAAGTGAATACTGTAATTCGGAAGGTGGAAAGGATTGAAAATAGAATTGATAGGCATAAAAAGATCTATTTTTTAATGAAATATGCCATAGAAAAAAATGCTGCCTGAATATACACACACACAAGTATATATATATATATATATATATATATATATACATATATATATACATATATATATATATATGTATATATATATGTATATATATATATTATATATATATATGTGTGTGTGTGTGTTTGTGTCTGTGTATATATATATATATATATATATATTTGTTTACACACACACATATATATATTTGGTTGATGCAAAAATAATATCGATTTTTACGTAAATATATATATATACATAAATATATATGTGTGTGTGTGTGTGTGTATCTGTGCGTGTGTGTGTATATAACAGTGGCCTAGTCTCTGTGTGTTCGGAATGTCTCTACTAACCTTCTCTGTGAATATTAAGTCTACAGACATAACAACTTGATATACAAGGTTTTTAGACTTGGAAACAATTTCGTTAGGTTTTAGCATGTAAAAATATGTGCTAAGTTTTCTACATTGAAAAAGATAAACTTGGCATAAGTAAAATAACTAAAATCTGAGCATTTTATCTATCTGGCGACAGCTGAGCCGGTAATGACGAACGATTATTCGATAAATAGCAACTATAGTTGGGGACCTGACCGTTTGGATATCAATTCCAACTGATAACATCGAGGTCATGTTTGAAACTATTCAAAGCATTAACAAATATATATACATCTATATATATATATATATATATATATATATATATATATATAGATATATTATAATAGGAAATTTGCTTTCTAATAATAAATAAGAAATCTACATAAATTAAAATAGCCTATTCAATTATTATTGGTTAATGCCAGGTGGTCTGCTTGCGTATATATATATATATATATATAAAACTCTAAAATAAATTACATGGCCATAGGTGCTCATTTTACTATAAATTATTAAAGAAAAGTGACACTCTGACTATTTGGCACAATAATGTGCGACCTCAAGGGTAAATGTCACATTGGCCACCACATACTTTCGGTGATTACCTTTCCAACGAGCCTTTATTTGACGTTTCTGAATTTTAGAGATGAGGACTGGTTATTTGTATTATTATTCATTTTGAGTGTGATTTTCACAACGTTTCTGTCGATATAACCTCCGAAATTCTTCGAATGTATCTTGTCGAACTCGGGAAAGTTTCTGTCGAACTCCGGAATTTGGACGGAATTTCGAGCGACGCTCTTTATTTATTTCACGTGGTGATGTTCTCTTGTTACGTCAGCCATGATGGATAGAGATCCAAAGTAATTCGCAAATGTATAATTCGGTCGCCGACACTGAGGATTGAACCTTCAACCTTTAGGAGAAAATCACTTTTACAATTGATTTTTACTAGTACTTTAACCACTGCGAACAATTCTAGTACGAATGTTAGGAGCCTTAAACCTACTTTTATTTCTAGCTGTAGATATTAACATTTATTACTAATTATTACTATATATTAATATATATTTATCTCTATATTTATTACTTGTATATATTAATGTGTTTATTACTTGTATATATTATCTATTGTTTATAATTACTGGTTTCCATAGAGTATTGAATTCTATAGTAGGTCTACTTAGCAGTTGGTTATTCCCCACTATATTTGCTGCGTCTTTTAGTCGTCTTACTCTCCGCCGTTCTCCTCTGTCTGTAATGTTTACTATGGTTGACGAGATTCTCAACTTATCAAATTGCCAAAAACAGGTGGTATGTCTATATATGTTTATATATGGGTGTATCTATATTCATAGGTAAATTGAATATTGAAATGGTCATATCTTTGGTTTTATGAGATGAAACTACATTAAATTGCGTAGGCTTTTGGAAAATTGTCATACTATTGTATGGTTATAATTTTATGAGAAATTTGTAAAAAAGAACCTATATTCGTAAACTAATAAAATGTGGCAAAATTTGCCTGAATTTGTATATATAGAGTCCTGTCAGACAGCTTTATTATTACTGCTTCTATTGACTTCGATGTGGCTTAGCCAGGTCACTAATATATATATATATATATATATATATATATATATATATATATATATATATATATATATATATAATTCAAACATGGTGATGTTTGAATATATGGTAAAGTTGCTGTTTTAGTAATTTAGAACTGCTTTAAAGATTCACTGTTCAATCGTTTTTTTTTTTTACCAACTTTTAAACATTTATTACAGTTTATATATCCCCCTCTCAGCTATATTGTGAAAAAAAACATTTTACAGTTTCGTTCAGTAAAACAAAAGTTATGATGCATTTTCTGGGGTTTAAAATCATAAAAATATGTAAAGAGGTGGGCGACGCTTCTTATGACTTGTTTCCATTGCAACCACCTCGCTTCACCGACTACTGTAGCTATTAATTAACTGCTGCGCGGAAATAGAATTAACAAGTGATACGGGGAGAATTAAAGCATGAAAGAGAGATAATTGGGGGATTTATTTTTTGAAATCAGACAAGTATCGTACATTATTATTTCATATGTGTTTATGGGGGCAAAATAATGAAATTTAACAAAGAACAATTGAATTTATTAGAAGCATGGAAAATCATGGTTTGCAGTAGAATTTTTTAAATCCCATTTATAACATTATATAATCAATTCTTAATGCTGCAATATTTTCAGTTAATAACTTATTATAGATTTTATTAGAATAGCTTGTCTTTTTTTCCAGTTTTAACAACTAGTCCTTTACTTTTTCATGTTTAAGCTTTACCATATTACTTTTCATTCTCGCATTTTTCTATTGTATATATATATATATATATATATATATATATAAATATAAATATATATATATATATATATATATATGAGGAAAATTAAATTAACATGAAAATTTACATTAAGCTACATTAAATTTCTTTTCTCAATCGAATTGTTTCTCGCACTGCAATTACTTTTCCATTCGGATCATTTCGGACTCTTCAACTCACTTGCACGTTCCGTTGATTTTAAACTTCTAATTATTATTTTTTTTTTTTAAATCGCTTCTTGCGTTTACCATCAAGTTAGTCTTAATGAACTCTTCACCTTCTATACAGAACTTTTTTCATATTCATCCTTATTTTAACATGATTTACCCGACATGTACAATTTTCCTTTGCAAATTATGACTAATCATTAAAGAGTGTATCATATTATGCCATAACCAGCAAATGTTCGCTCGGCTATAATAATGATTTGCTTATATCTTGCTTTCCTCTGAAGGAAAAAAGCATTTTTGAAACTTCACGGAATAAAGATTATTTGAAAATTGTGTTTGGAGTATTCTGTCGAAGAATAAATTTATTTGTAAATTTAAATTTACAGTTTTGATTTATTTTCCTTATGAGGAGCTCTACTCCTATTATGTTTGTTTTGAAGGTTTTTTTTTCTATTTGCTTGGGGTTTATATATTAATATATACATATAATTATTTATATTAGTTTTAAGTTTATACTTGGTTTTATTAGGTAAACATTCCATTCACACACACACACACACACGCACACACACGCATATATATATATATATATATATATATATATATATATATATATATATATATATATATATATGAACCAATAATAGCAAAACAAAACGGAAAATTTAAGTCCGAAATCAAGCTTAAATGACAGAAAATAAAATAAAAATGTGATTATGTATTAAATATTGCTAACATTTGCAACATTTTATTTGTTTAATCTTTTTTCTAATGCCTCTCGGTCAAAGAAGATATCTGAAAATCTTGGTTTTGGCCAACATCTTGGTTTTGGCCAACATCGCAAACGGTTGCATGGATTAGAGACTGAATTCTTTTTGTGATAAGGCCAACTTGGGTATTTCCAAGTGCAGACCGCAATTAGGGGATTCAATTATTAAAGAAATATTGTTGATCACCTTATCAGATTGAGACTAATATAAGTGCCTATTTGTTTAACAAATCAATAGTTTGTTTTTATTCCAGGATAATAGTTGTATCTAAGACCGACACCTGGGATAAAACACACCAGTTTTTTTAAATCGTGATTATATGGGAAACCTATTAAGATCGGCAACTCAGACGGTTACTCAAGGTGAATCGTACCTCTAAATTTACAAACATGTGTTCAGTTTGAGGTATTCACATTCGCACCCTACATTAATTCTAATTTCATGAATTCAGTTAAGTCCCTCAAACAGTCTTTATGCACTATACTAAACTTTGTTTAAAGATATTCAATAATATTCTGATAGTAAGCGATTGCTTATGCTACAGACATAATAAACTATGTCAGCGATCTATGTCTAGAGTTCGTTGATCACTTTCAATATTTAAAAATAAAGCGAACATCTTTCTACACGAAATATTTTTTTCATGCTAGAAACTTACTGCGACTACTAAATTATATTATGTGGGGAAGAGTTTCTTTTTTTTCTTTCACACTTCGAAACATATAAACATAACTCATCAGGGGAATTTCTCTTTCTCTCATATAAAAATGTATGCATTTAAATTTTATGATTTGAAGAAGTTAATCCTACAATATAGAATTTTTGTTGTTTAAAAACAAAGAATGCAATTGAATAGATGTATTTCCTTAAGCCATGAGCGTTCAATGCTTATTCATCTCCTCAAAAGGAAAATGTCAGCAAATGTTTTTAATGGTTTACACCTTATTTGCTTAAGCAATAAACATAGAAAAAAATTAAGTTTTAAAAAAATTTTATACACATAGAATAAGACAATTGGATATTGAGGCAGAAAAAGGATATTGTACTGCAAATCCAAAATGAATGTTAAATCTTAAAATGCAAATTCCTGGTAGTAAGGAGATAACGAAATTCATCGCGTCTTGTAATCCTTTTAAGGTATTAGGTCGGAATCACATGCAAACATATTTCCTTCGTTTCACCACTGGTTATATAAGATAGACGGCAAAGATTTTGTTTATAAAACATTCAAAAATTAAATCCAAGTGGTAAGTTCAAGTAGTGAATAAAAATATATCCAGAGGCAAAATAAAAAAAAAATGTTTTTTGTAAGCATAATAGTCATTAAAAAATGAGATGAAACTTTGGTGGGCATATTTATAAACTTCATAAGTGAATATAATTTCTGCTCTATCTTCTATGTTGAGCAATTTTTATTTGACTGGAAGTGTCTTATTTAAAATATTATATCTAATGATATGTTATGAGACCAAAAATCACTGGATTTGTATACCATCAGATATATTTTCATTGCATTATTCTGAAGTGTATATATATATATATATATATATATATATATATATGATATAAAATATATTTTAGTCATCGACATACAGACCTGTTTCGTTGTTTCACAACTCATCAGTGCCGCTAGACTAACACCTCTCCCAAGCCGAGGATCGAACCTAGAACCGTCGTGATGACAGTCGGCAGTCCTACCCCTTGACTACGGAATCGGTGGCCAAAATTAAACTGTCCGAACGTCTATTTAAATAAACATCCGTCCGCTACTCGTAGAGGGCTCAAACGTTTGTTTGTAAACAAATCGCGAGCTTCGCATTATTTCAGCTAAATTAAGTAGCGAGTAAGATAATTTACGAGAGTGCTCTACCGAAGAGGGGAGCTTTATAAAATATATTTTAGTCATCGACATACAGACCTGTTTCGTTGTTTCACAACTCATCAGTGCCGCTAGACTAACACCTCTCCCAAGCCGAGGATCGAACCTAGAACCGTCGTGATGACAGTCGGCAGTCCTACCCCTTGACTACGGAATCGGTGGCCGAAATTAAACTGTCCGAACGTCTATTTAAATAAACATCCGTCCGCTACTCGTAGAGGGCTCAAACGTTTGTTTGTAAACAAATCGCGAGCTTCGCATTATTTCAGCTAAATTAAGTAGCGAGTAAGATAATTTACGAGAGTGCTCTACCGAAGAGGGAAGCTTTATAAAATATATTTTAGTCATCGACATACAGACCTGTTTCGTTGTTTCACAACTCATCAGTGCCGCTAGACTAATATATATATATATGTATATATATATATATATATATATATATATATATATATATATATATATATACAGAATAAAATACGTATTATATATTTTTGAAGCCAAAATATATATACAGAATAAAATACGTATTATATATTTTTGAAGCCAAAAATACGTATTATATATTTTTTAAGCCAAAACTATGCATTATTTAAAAATAAACAGAGATTTATTTTGTTTAAAATTTATGTTTCAATAGAAATTTTAAACAAAATAAATGTCTGTTTATTTTGTAATAATGCATTGTTTTGGCTTCACACTTATATAATACGTATTTTATTTTATTTAAACTAAACCGGCGATTCTAAGAAACAAAAATCTTTATATATATATATATATATATATATATATATATATATATATATATATATATATATATATATATATATATGTATGGTGTCCAAAACATTTCCGATCCGATATATTTGTTGATAAAAAAACTTAAATGAGGAAGTATTATTTTTGTTTTTCGGAAGTACGTACAATGGCATTTAATTTCACACAGTCTAAAATATTAAATTGGTAAATGTCTCCTATAATTGTTTCTAAAAAAATCCGTTTCTTAAAAAAATCGATGTCCTTAATAAGAATTCCAAATAAATTAAATTAAATATATTATCAATATAATTATTATTTATAGTTGATGAAATAAAAATCTTAAGTAGAACAGTTAAGATTAACCCCCTCGTTAGAAACTTTAA
The DNA here is from genome assembly GCF_053919585.1 of Euprymna scolopes. Classification (NCBI taxonomy): domain Eukaryota; kingdom Metazoa; phylum Mollusca; class Cephalopoda; order Sepiida; family Sepiolidae; genus Euprymna; species Euprymna scolopes. The sequence continues at coordinate 62,160,995 of NC_136499.1, forward strand.
CTTACATACAGCTATTTTATATAATCGATAGTGATGACTATAATATTTAAATAAGGTAACCTCTTAATCGTATATTTTAATAGAACCACACTATATAGTTAAAAAAATGAAATATTAAAGCAGTGAAGCTTTCGTATATATTATTCAAATTGTGAACAAACACTCAATTATGCAAAGTATATAACATCCAAGACGTAATGATTACCAAAAAGTAATGATTTAAAAGGTTACAGCAAAATGATTCATGCGCCACCACTGAGAATCGAAACCAAAACGTTTAGCTTACGATTGACTTTATGTTTGACGTTAATGACTGTGCTATGAAAACATGTTCGTTCCAAGGCCAAAACTAAACATGAACTAATAGCTATTACGTTACGCATGCATATTTGTAATGCCGCCGGTCGACCTTCACAAATTCAATTTCTTAAATGTTCATAATTTTGCACAATTTCCTCGGCTAAACTTAAATATAAAGTTTCGCACGTATTCGAATACCTTATATATGAAGTTTCAGTTCTGTAGACCAAACTGATAGAGGAATTTGATAGGCATTTTTAACACACACACACACACACACACACACACACACACACACACACATATATATATATATATATATATATATATATATATACATATAGGCATACATAAATAAATATAGTAAGAGGTTAGTGTTTACTATAACCTTTTTACGCAAATATGTCGCAAGTATGAATCATGTAGTATATCTGCATGAATATAATTACGCGTAATAATTAACTGAAGATGATTACCCCATATGAAAACTGAAAAGCCCTAATAGGGAAATAATTAAAATGAATGTTTTAAAATATTCAAATAAGTTAGATCTTTTGCAGATAAATGCAATTCCACGACCCATATATAACAAAATTGTATTTTCTTTTTAAATAAATAAAAAAGGGGTTTTAATACGAACACCAATGCACAAAAACATCTAATTCATAGAAGTATAGATTAAAACATGGTTATGTATTAATCGTACATTCTTTAAATATTTTAAATTTTATTATCATTTAGTTGCTTTATTATTATTTAGTTGCTTTATGTGGACAATAAGAAGGCGAAACTAATTAACGTAAATAAGGGTTTGAGTTCCATATCGAAACGTTGATTTTGGTTGAAATAACATGAAATACGAATCAAATGTGCTTGAAAGCCAAATCACAACGTAATATTAGAAAAAGAAAGAAATATTTTACTTGTTTGAAATTTATAACATAAATATATTTCGTTATTCTCGCGTTGCCTACGCACAGTTCCAACCGTTAAGAGACAACGCGCGGCTTTTTACAGGCTTTTCTTTCTCCAACTTTTCAAGAAGTACATTTTCTTCATAGCCATTGGAAATACTCAGTCTTTCCTAGCTAGAGTAGATTTACAGGGAAAAATATATACCATTTTAAATGTTAGAATAAATTAGAATCGATAACATCTATTTAGAGATAAAAATTATCTCAGTAGCACTTATCAGCAGTAGCACTTATTAATTGAATGATTTGAATAGAATGGGATTAATATTGCATGGAAACATATTTTGCTCATTTGCCAAAATGTCTAAGAAGATTTTATCTTCATTAAATAGTTTATAAAAAGTTCACAAAGTAGCAAAGTTCTTCATGAAATAGATGTGGCACAAGATCAAAATTGTGTGGTGTACGATTGAGGTCAGCTGTCGTCATCTTGGTTTATTCTTTAAACTAATTTCAGTCATCAAAATATCGCATTCATTTTAATATTGATAAAATCTTCTAAACTGTATTTTTTCGCATGGGATATACTATTTTCGTTAAAACACGTTTTTAGCACATGTACATCGTATACGTATCCGGCTGAGCACAAAATGTTTTCAACCAGGGGTGTACAATAGTTCCTGGCCTCCGCATGCTTAACCTCGTTATTTTTTGGTGAGGCATTAGGTTAGTGAATAATTAAAAATAAATCTCTTAATATATTCTTTGCTGATATAAAGTGAACAAGATATGCTTTCTTAAAGCTTTATTCTTATCTCATGGATCGTCCACTAACTCTGTAATCTGAAAACATTTTTGACTGCTTACGTGTGATGATATATCTTGGAATTCTCATGCCATCCCAGATTCATTCTCTAAATTTTTCTCTCTATATCTCAAACATTTTTCTTAGACCTATCATTATTTCTCGTCTTTTCCTTGATTCTCTATTCAATTTTCCATTCTTTATCTAATTAAGCTTTATATGCCTTCTTTTTTCACTTCCTATCAGATTCTCCAGTTATCAACCTCTCTCTCCCTCTCTAGTTAACGCCTACTTCTCCACTCTCTCTGTACTTCTAGTCTTCCTCTCTTTCTCACTCTCTTGCTTACACTCTATTATAAAATTTTCTTTTTCCGCCCTCTCTTTCTACCTTTGTCCTTACCCTATTCCCCCTTTTACCTCATTCTCTCCAAGCATATCTCTTGTCTTTTCTTCCCTCCTTTTATTTACGACTTTTCGAACAAACTTTCTGTTTTTTTTTTATTAACACCAATCATTCATATATCTCTTTCACACAATCTACATTCGGCCTACTCTTTGACACCTTTATTGTTTCGGGTTCATTCCGATTTTATCCTGGCAATCAGATTCGAAATCGATTAATCAAGAAAATGAGTCGACTAATTGATATAATGGCTTCGCTATTTTAAGATTGGCATTTACAAACATTTCTTCTTGTTTGTCATGGGTGTTTCTCATTTTCTTGTTATCCCTGGTCGAATCAAGCGAAACCATCAAATGGTCACGCAAGGGGTTTGAACAAATTTGCAATATAAGATCCCCATTTAATGTAACACGGTCATCAAGTAAACAAGCGTCAAGTAGCATTTCACATTCGAATAGTAAGTTGGAAAAGACAAAGTGGAACAAAAACAATAAGTAATAAATGCAGAATACAGACAAATATATGCATATATATATATATATATATATATATATATATATATATATATATAAAATTTTCCATCGTAAACATAAGCATTGTGAATTTTGTGAATTTGGTTACTTGGGGGACAGTTCATCAAGAACTTGTTTACGTTAGACTTGAATACAATCAAATTGTTGTTAGCTGGAAAGCAGGCAATCGGAAGAGATTTTCACAGGCGTGTAGTTCTAAGAAAGAAGCTTTATTCGTAGAATCTGCATTTAGGTTAAGGCACAGGTAAAGAGTGTGAGACATTATTGATAGTGGTTTTGGCTAGACGAGTGGTTTTCGTGAAAGTATGGTGAGGGGGACAATAGATTGAAGCTAAGCTTAGTATTTGCCATAAAAATAACGATAAAGCAGAGGTAAGCTCGCAACGTCTCTTTTGTGAGAAAGAGGTTGCAGGGAAGAGAAAAGGGCATACCCCTTTAAGATACGAAGTCAATTTTGATCTCTGTCAAGGTAGGAGAAGCTGCTTTTAACAGCTCCTGCCAAGATGGGGCATCAGTACTCCATCGTTGGCCGTACCTGGCTTTTATATAGGTAGAGAATTGCATCAGGAGGGAGATATCTACTGGGGTGGTAGAAGGATCCCATCATTTTTCCAGTGACCTTGGCAATGGATTTGATATACGCGTTCCATTTTAGGGCAGGAGTAAAGGTCAAGCCCAGAAGCTTGTCAAAACATAAAGCCTACCCTAAGACAAGAGCCGTTCATTAAAACCGATGCCAGATCGGCATCAGAGCGTACATGGTGTAGAGATAGAAGCTTGGTTTTTGATGCATTAAAAGTAACCAGCTACCTCTTTCCCCAGTGTACAACATGCTCAAGATCAGAGTAGAGAGAATAAGAGAGAACTTGGTCGTTTACGGTCTTTGATGTGCTACTATAGAAAGGTCAACGAATCATGTATAAAGGTCAACGAATCATGAAAGGATATGATTTGGAAGATCATTTATATAGAGAAGTAAAGGGCTTGGGCCCAGAATAAACCCCTGAGGGACTCCAGCGTTAATACTGAGAGCTTCCCATTCCTGCCCAGCAACCACTACTCTTATGAACCTACCAGAAAGAAATGATTTAATAACTTAGAAGACATTTCCAGCTATAACATAGCTGGAGATCTTGTGAAGTAGTCCTTTATGCTATACCTAATCAAAGGCCTTTTATATGGCAAGAGCAATTGCATCAGGGAGTAGGCCTCCGTCGAGAGATTCGCTAATCCTATGAAATATAACTGTAAGCGTGTCTGCTGTAGATCTAGCAGAACAGAAACCGTATTGCACGTCACTAAAAAGGTTGTTTTTGCTGAGATGGTTGAGTACTTCTCTATTAAACACAGATTCCAGCAGCTTACTCATGATGCACAGGAGACTTATTAGTCTCTTCCGAGGGGGAGATGATCCATCACCTGAGCTCTTAAAATACTAGGCATACTAATGAGATTTTCCAAAGCGTTGGGAAGAATTTCTCCTGATGACAACGCTTAAATAACTTTGCAAGTATGGGTGCTAGTTCTGGTTAAGGTTTTTGAGCACTATAAGTGGAATGCCGTCATGGCCAGTTGCTTTACTGGAATCAAGGTTTTTATTAGCTTGGCAACCTCACGTACAGAAATGTGTATGTCGCATAGCGTGCTTTCAGATACACAAGGAAATACAGGGGGTTGGCGGCCTTAGTCATAAAGGGTAGAATTAGCTGCAAAGATCTTGGCAAAGAGTTATATTTTGTCTGATGCTGATTCTGTTTGCTATTTACCAAAACTGATTGAACCCTAGCCGCTGGTCAGCTCCGTTGGACTTGACCGATTGAGCATACAACTCCCTCACGTTCTTTATTACTTTTTTACACAGGTTTCTGGCGGTCCTGAAGCCAGCTTTAGTCTCAGAACATCTATTACGTTAGAAGCAATGGAAAAAGTGATTTCTGTGTGCAATGGCCGCAGCACATTCAGGAGAGAACATCGCTTTGCTGTTAGATTTCTGCTGGAACTTTTTCGAGGGTACGAAACGGTCTATACATACAATTAACCATTTTGTAAGGTCTGATACTATAGAGGACACACCCTTATAAACAAGGAACATAAAGGTAGATCTGATATAAATGTGCAGAAGCTATCCTAGTATTAAGTATCGATGTACTGTACGATGTAGAATTATGTCCGAGGACCAATTACATTTCGTTTTTATCTTAACTGATACAACAGAGTGGTCGGAAATTCCCAGTGGAGACAGAACGGAGGATGAACATAGCTCAGGGAAATAAAAAGATCTAGGAGACTTGTATATTGGCCGTCAGTGTCGGGGACACGGGTGGGTTCATGAACAATCTGAGTGAAGTCATAAGCAATGGGGAAATTGTGACAGAACCTCCCCTCGTCATCGTTCTAGTTTGAATGGGTTAACCATTCCACGTGGTGAACATTGAAACCTACAGAGACGTGAATGTTTACTGAGGGATACGAAGACAGGACGTGGTCAATTTTCTCATATATTCTTTTAAAGAGTAAACCCAATGTTGTGTGGGCGATAGTGCAAATATGAACGCGGTAGTATGAGCCAGTGAAACCCGAAAGAACATATAGGGTAAATTAGGATCTTTTCTGGAGATATCCCTGCCACATGGAACGTCGTATTTAATGTAAGCACATACTCCCTGCCCATGGCAATCTTGAGGGCCGGGTTTAGAGGTTAAGTTAGAGTATCCTTTAATAACTAACTCATCTAAGATCTAAGGAAGTAGTCGGTCCAATGCCGGTCTCGCTTAGGAATAATAGGTCAGGTTTAGTCTCGTGTAATAGAGTTTGAACCTCTGGAAGGTTGGAACGTAGACCTCTGATGTTAGAGAAGGAGACGTTGGAAGTTGGAGATTTGGGTTTGATCGAGTAACGGAAAAAAAAACATTAAGAAATTTATGTGCGAGTATTTAACCTACAAACCACCCCAAGAAAAAAAAATTGAAAAAAAACACATCAATTTCCAAGTCTTATAACATTCTTTGCAGTTAATCCTCGTGCAAAAAAGTCATACTCTCAACTTACCCGCATTAGAAGTTTTACGGCCCGTTGGTCTATCATTGGGGCTAAGCGACGACATGGAAAAAGTGCTTTATCGAGGATAGATAA
>NC_136499.1:62172081-62342081 GCF_053919585.1 Euprymna scolopes
CTCAGCTATTGCTTTCACGGTCCGATGATGTCGCTCCACAATGCCATTTCCTCCAGGTCTGTAGGCTGCCCTGTAATAACTTTTAATCTTCCATCTTTTTAGCATCGTCTGAAAGATTTCTGAGCGAACAACAGTGCCGTTGTCCATTATCACCTCCCTTACTAGACCTCGTTCAAGCATCACCTTTTCTAATTCAGTTGCAACTGCAGATGCGGCTTCCACTCGCAGTTCCTTCCATATCGCCAGTCTACTTGGCCCACAATCAATTATTGATAAGTACGCTCCCCCTCGGTAGTGTGCTATGTCAATAGCTAGTCTCGTCCAGTTCGTTAAAACTCCAATTTCCCCAGGATTATGTATATTTGGGGCAGGATCGATCGATTGACACCGAACACAGTTCTTTACTATCATCTGAATTTCTTCCCGTTTTACATTCGGATCCACTTGCCTCACCAAATATAATGTTCTCTCCACTCCCATGTGATGCATGTCATGCAACTCTTTAATTTCTCCAATTCCAAGACAGCATATCGGCGCCTCCTCTTTCTCAATTAACCACTGTTTCTTTTTATCCGTGTTAGCGCATCTGCCTTGTTTCTTTCAGAAGGCACAAACACTGCTTTTATCTGCAGTTTCAATTCAGACATCAACTCTCTAAGCATCCCTAATCTCCGCTTTATTATCACTTCTCCAGCACCCTTTGTTCGTATTCTGCCACTCTCCTCCACAGTAGAGTTCACCCAACTGAGTACAGTGGCTGAATCAGTTCTTATTTCAATATTTGTCAGTCTCCATTTGATAGCCAAATTGACACCCTTTAGAACAGCATCTAATTCAGCTATGTTAATGTGATTAAAGTCATCACTTTTCCTCAGCCAAGTTGCATCTTCCGCCACCACACCGCCAATCTCGACAACCACGCCAGTTGAAACATTGCTTGCATCACACCACACGACTCCTGTGCTCACTTCAGGTATGTGCCAAGCGCCATTAACAGGGTCTTCTTTTTTCACCTCAGCTAGAACCTCCTGCATCACTTTCATGGTTCTGCAATCAACTTTTTCTTCCCAATCCACTCCATTTGCTCTTCTTTTCACATAACTGCATGCTAATCGCAGCCATCCAGCAATTGGATAGTGCCCCAATAATTTACCACAGATCGAAAATAGCTCCCGCCTACTAATTTCTCCTCCCATCTCTGGGATCTCGTTGCCTCTCCTGAACATTAGTGCACCCATCTTATTTTTCATAAGCTTAAGGCCCAGTGCCGCTCCACCGTCCAGGGATTCCGGAGATTTTGCTGCTAACCCAAACCCCTTCAAATGTTCCACAACTTCCTGTGTCGATATTTTCGTTACGTCTACCATTATATCATCAATGTATGAATCAGTGGCCTCTTTCGTCCTACTTCCTTTCTTTAATACTGTTTTTAAAATGGCTGCCATAATCTTTATTGCGACATTGAGTCCGAATCCTAATCGTGTTAGGCAATAGGTTTTTCCTTTATAACAAACCAGCTGTTACTGCCATAGTTCCTTTGCCACATGTAGTTGCAGGTAGGCAGGCTTAAGGTCCACTATTGCGGTCCCTCCTACCAACTGTCTCCACTTTCTTATCTTTTCATCACATACATCTATTATGTCGCTCCCTGTATGACACGCCACAAAACGGTTCAACTCACGAAAGTCGAACACTGGCCTAACTTTCCCTTTTGTGGCCTGAAATACTGCCATCAATGGCAACACGCCTTTTCTTTCTCCTTCCCATGGTAACAGAATACCATCCGATATCCATCTTTCCACCTCTTTCTCGAATTCTAATTTCTTATCGCCTTCTAGAGAGTTTTTATAATATTGGACTTTGTTCTGCAATACTGGAGGCTCTCCCTTCCATGTCCATCTTACTGTCCATTTATCTCCATCGAAGTTGTCTTCAAAGTCTTTATCCTCGATTTTGCAAACATTCAGCTGATGGGCAGCCACGGCACATTGTATATCTCCAAACTTCACTTTGGCTTTCTTTATAGTTACACCTCCCAGCTCATTAATCACGTCCATTCCAATTATGACGTCGATCCCATCAACGATGTGATTCATCAAGATTGCCCTCACCTTTACGTGCATTCCACAGACTTTTATCTCCACTTGTCTGGCTCCTTTACATTCTATATTCCTCCCATCAACTGCTTTCACTGTACCGCTCCTTCCATATCCCTTCAAAAGTTTTGAATTGATTAAAGTAGTAGTGCACCCAGTATCGACAAGTGCAGTCATTACAGAATCATTCACCTCTACTTCTATTATAGGAAGAGGCCAGTATCGCGCCTTCATTTCATTGCTAGGGTAGCTTGCGACGCAGAAGCTCCCCCTTGCCCGTTTCCCTGAATCTGAGGACAATATCTCGCAATGTGGCCAAATTTTCCACAATTGTAGCATGTTGCTCTGGCCCTAGGGATCTCTGTGCAATCTTTTTTTAGGTGTGGTCCTTGACATCTAAAGCACTGAAGGCTTGATTCTTTCTTTCCCTTATTAGTCTCATTAGTTTGCGCACTTGCGGCCAATGTCCGAGTTTCTACGACTCTTTTGCTCACTAAAAGCCGTGCAGTCGGTATCAGTTTGCTGACATCCATTCTCTCTATGTTCGGTAGCTGCTGTAATGCCACAGATACATCGTCTGGGAATCCAGTTATGAATGCCAGTTTGGCTGTATGTTCCAGCCCTCTTCCAATATATCCCGCCAGTCCAGCCAATCTTTTGATTTTATTAGCATAAACATCCACCGATTCTCCTGTCCACTTGAATCGTTGCAGTTTTTCGTATGCCTCAAAAGGCCCCTCAGTGAAGGCGGTCACGAGTCTCATCTCTATCAGTTCTGCATCTTCTTGTTCTGCATTATTCATCTCAAGATAGAGAGCGAGTGCATCTCCCTGCAAAAAAAGTGGAATAAAACTGGCAAGGTCTGGCACATGTTGAAGCTTAGCCACCAGTTTTACTTTCTTTATCCATCCGACTACATCACCTTCTCCACTAAAAGGTGGTATCACATCTTTTCCCAATCTCAACATCCCAGATTCCATGATCTGTTCTTGGCCGGAATAGCTTGTGGTTAAATACAATGACTCCACAACTCAATCTTTACTCTTCAATCCTGCAGTCCAATGCACTTCTGACAGCAATTGCTTCTGCCAAACAAAAAAGACACCCTCTCTCCCAAATACAGGCTTTTTATAGGACAAAACCGTCCAAAGTTATTTGCATACTCTTCCCATGATCTCTAGTCTATAAATAGACGCAGTGGCCATTCTCTTCTTCTTCTTTCACTCTCTGAAGCGGGCGTTGCCAGTGGTAAAAGGTTTGCACGATTTTTCTTTTTTTTACTACAGCCTGTCTAGCCGCACTGATGAGCTTTGAAACAGCAAAACAGTAATCTATGTGGATAACTATATATATATATATATATATATATATATATATATATATATATATATATAGTTATCAGTGCGGCTAGACAGGCAACTATATATATATATATATATATATATATATATATATATATATATAGTTATCCACATAGATTACTGTTTTGCTGTTTCAAAGCTCATCAGTGCGGCTAGACAGGCAACTGCCTCAAGCCAGGATCAAAACCCGAAACTGTCTGCATAGAGAGAAAGTAGGTAATTTTGTATTATGTCTTTTGTTATATTAATCGTGTTTGGGACTTCCACTTTCTTAAGTCAAACAATTTAAACAAACATTAAATATTGTCTTTCGTAGATAGCTTTACAAATGGCACTGACACAATCAGACTTTATTTACTTAAACCTTACTTACACCTCTCCATAAAATGCAAAGAAGGAATGGTCTGTTACCAACAAAGTAGAACGAAAAACTTTCTACTATATATCATAAAATTTATTTACATTGTATACACTTTAATAGAATACAAGCTGCAATTTAAATTACTTATTAATTATTTGGAGGCCTTATCTCACCTTAAGTGTTAATTTCCCTGGCGTTTTCGTCTAGCTAACATCGACCTTCTTCAGTTGTGCCTTGTGGAACTGATGCAAAGGACTCGTAGCAAAACGGATAAGTCAGTAAAATTCAGTTTTAAGTTGCACTCTTCTGGAGATTGACAATGCGGGCGATACTGAGAATACAATTGCGGATTGTTTAAAATTGTCTTCCCAATCAGTATTGTATGGAACAAGACCGTGTTGCTATGTGGATTAAATATTGGAATTCCGTATACATTTTCAAGTTTGATAGAAAGACTCCAGAGTTCGACAAGATATACCTAAATAAGGTCAGTGATCATATCGACTTTAATGTTGTGGGAATAACATTGAATATGAGAACAGTACTCAGAATAATCACAATCATACAAATTAGTTATCTTCATTACAAAAAAGTCAGTAAAATTTTCATTTTATTGATATACTCGATACAGAATTTTCTTATTATTTTCCTATAGACTTAAAACAACTTATAAACAAACTTTGTGAAAATCAAAAACACTGGAAGCCGATTTTATCCAGTCACGTTTTTTGACATGGCTTAACGAATAATCTGTAGTCTTATTCTTAACACCGACACAAAACTAAAAGGTTTCAACTATTTTTTTCAAATGCAAAAACGATTTGATTCTTTTTTTTTTGTTTTGTTTTTGTCTATAACAAATGTGACTAAAAAGATTGGCTAGTCTGTTTGAAAATGACATCGTTTGCATTTTAACGTATTATAAGATTTGATCCGTGCCAGGAGAAAGATATTTTTTTTTCGATTCGTGACATCTTATATGTAAAGTTCTGAAGAAAAACTTCCTATATTTAAAATATTATTATCTATGAGGTTGATAAATAAGTTCGTGCGCTTGATAAATATATTTTTGATGCTTTGCAATGTTTTGAGCTTGTGACAAATGAAATGACACGATGTAGGGATATACTTCTCCAATCGACAACGATCGCCAAGCCAAACATTGTGTCGTAGTGTTGCATAGGGTACATGTAATACAATTTGGTGAGGGAGAGATGACAGTCGGTGGTTTCTTATTACATATATTAGCTTGGAGAGAGGGAGTGATCAGTTCTTATAACACAAAGAGGGGACAGACATAACATAGATGGGGGTTTATAAAAAAGTTCATTAAAGATGAGACAAAGTTCATATTAAAGATGTTTCCACATTACCTCCAATTGTAGAATGACGACACAACACTGTTTTACAAAAGCATGATGATTACGTCTTTATTATCACATCGACCAGTCGAAGGATTATGACGTCAAGGAATTCAAAGTCGTTTTACATGATTAAACCGTTCTCCCTTCGCTTCTAAAGGGACCCTCCCACTATCAGCTCTGTCCGCTTACTGCCTGTCTTCGATCCGGACTCGACTGCCTCCGATCTTCGTCTCCAACTAACTGATCTTCGACTCTAGCGCCTATATTTAGAATTCATTTTTTCTATGACGTCATATTTGTGGTCCAAAAACGTGACGAACACACGTGGCGAACTTACATGGCTGACACGCTCTCCAAACACACTTCTGCAAATAAAGAATTCTCACTAACCTATTTTTCGACCTAACTTGTTTTTGCAATATGTTTTTAATTACTATTGTTCGTTCTTCTCTAGCTGACATTATTTTAATTCAGTTCTCATAAAAATTAAATTCCTTCTACAAACAAACATATCTAAACTGTTTTATGTGAAACTGAACAATACGAAATTCTATTTATGAACCTTGCTTACAAAGTTCGAATCTCGGTCTATCCTAATCTCATTTTACTTATCTAATGTTTTTCTTACTTGCAAGAAAAGGGTCCCCTTTTCTTGTAACAGTAGATTTTAATTTCTTTGTCTCTCATTCTGGACGTATCATTGTCTCTAACATCAGCGGTCGTCGAAGTTCACAAGTATATATACAAATACAAAACACAACTCATGAGTAAAAAAACACAAACGTTGTTACTTTACGTATATATTGGTTAAACACTGGTCGGGTTATACCATATAAGCGCTAAGGTCCACATCTACATTGTGGAACGATAAATATGTCGCCCTAAAAAAAAGCAACTTTATTTTAAAACTTTTATTGAAAAAGTAAATTCAGATTACTTGATTTTGTGGTAGCGCTGACAATTATTTAATATTGCCCCACCGCCACCATACGGGTTCGCAATTGAAAGCATGTCTTTACTACAAACGCCGGCGGGAGCTCGGCGAATGTTCGGCGATCAGGCTGGCTTTAGTCTTGTGGGACGTCATGTTGGTAATGTTGTTAAAGTATTACCAAACAGAGTAATGAAGCGGGGTCTAGACGGCCACCTTCTTAGATCTACAGCACATTTTGGTACATATTGATGTTGATTTACAAACCGACTTCGAAGATATGACGTGCACAACGTAGCCCTCCATTGAAACCACACCAAAGACCATGATAGTGACCGGAAACTTCGCTGATCTGTGCCCTCAAACGTTGAAATGTCCGGATTCGCATTTTGAGGTTATCGTTAATGGCCCTGCTCTTGAACTTGGACTGGTAGAGAGCATAAGTTGTACAGCGGTGCATCTCTAACCTCGCTCGTTGAACACTATGTCACATTCATACATGATAGAAGGCTCCTATCGCTCTTGAGATTTGTACACAACTAGCCAACTGGTAGATAGTCTGCCACATAATCATTTTTCATCAAACGGAAATGGAATCATGTATTTTCGAGGGCGACAAATCTATCGTTCTACCCTGTTTTTCTACTTTCTAGTTCGTGTTTTCTCATCTCTTCCGAGCACCTAATTTTGTGCCCAGCTTATGGGTGTCATAAAAGTCGTGGCAGTCTATAAGCAATTTCCTTCTATTGTTAACCTAAGACCGACCGTAGACCGTTTCTTTCTGTCAAAAATGCATAGCAACTCTCAAAATGTTCTCAAACCAACTCTAAACATATCTACATTGATTGTTCCGTTATTCTGTTACAATAATTGCCACACTCTGACGAACAATTCCATGTCAACCTTGTTTTGTCTACTCCGATGAATATATTCTTTGTTTTTCACAAACTCTATTTCCTATTTCTATTGTAGTATTTTTTAGTCCTGCTTTCTACCATATATATATATGAAAAAAATCAGCCTTTTCTCTCTTACTTTCCTTCTTGGTCCTACCCTTATCAAGTATGCTGACTTATTCCACAAATCCCAAGACCTGAACATGATATATCTCCAGAAAAAAAACACGATTAAACCTAGAACCCCATTCTCCAATGTAGACCCCTACTACCATGTCTCCTTGTCCAACATCAGGGGTCTACGTTCCAACCTCCCAGAGGTTGACACCCAATTACAGGAGGCAAACGCGAACATATTCTTTCTAAGCGAAACTGGCATAGGGCCGACCACTTCCCTATATGAGTTCATAATTAAAGGATACTCTAACTTAACATCTAAATCTGATCCCAAGCTCGTCACGCCATGGCCATGGAATATGTGCTCACATTAAAAATGGCTTTCCGTGTGGCAGGGATATCTCCAGAGAATACCCTAATTTACCTTATATGTGCTTTCGGGTTGCACTTGCTTATACCACCGTATTTATATTTGCCCTCTATCGCCCAACACACAACAGCGGAGTTACTATCTTTAAGACTATATCGGAGAACATTAACCACATCCTGTCTGCTCATCCTTCGTCTAACATTCACATTTGCGGTGACTTCAATGTCCATAACGTGGAATGGCTGACCCGCTCAAATACGACAGATGATGGGGGGAGGTTCTGTCATGATTTTGCCATTGCTCATTCATGACCTCACTCAGATTGTTCGCGAGCCCATCCGTGTGCCCAATACTACCGATCAGTATGCAAGCCTTCTAGACCTTTTTCTCTCAACTTCCTTGAGATATGTTCATGTTCCGTTCTATCTCCTCTGGGATCCTCCGACCACTCCGTTGTATCAGTTGTATCAGTTAAGATAAAAATGAAATGTAATAAGTTTTCAGACGTACCTCTCCATCGTACTGTATACCGATACTCTATGGCTGACTGGGATAGCTTCCATATATTCATATCTGATCTACCTCGGCATTCCATGTTTAAAAAGGATGTGTCCTCTATAGTATCAGACCTGACTGAATGGCTAATTGTATGCATAAACCGATTCATACCATCTAAAAAATTCCAGCAAAAACCTAACAGCCAGTCATGGTTCTCCCCAGAATGTGCTGCTGTCATCGCGCACAGAAATCATTTTTTCCATAGCTACAAACGTAATAGACGCACCGAGACTAAAGCTGCTTTCAGGAACGCCAGCAACCACTGTAAAAGAGTAATAAAAATGCAAGAAAGCTATATGCTCAGTCCGTTAAATCCAAAGTAGATGATCAGCGGCTTGGTTCCCACCACTTTTGGCAAATAACAAATAGGATCCTGAACAGAAGTGTGCGTTCTATCCCAACCATTATCAATCGTTCAGAGGTCATCTCGGCAGCATCAGACAAGGCCAAACTATTTGCCAAGAACTTTGCAACTAATTCTACCCTATGCGACGAAGGTCATCAACTCCCCATATTTCCTCCTATAACACAGAACAGGCTAGGTAACATACAAATATAAGTGCATGAGGTCGCCAAGCTAATCAAGAACCTTGATTCCAGTAAAGCAGCTGCCATGACGGCATCCCAATTATAGTGTTAAAAAAGCTTCAACCAGAACTTGCTCCCATGCGTACGAGATTGTTTAAGGGTTGCCTTAAGGAGAAGTGCTTTCCAATACCCTGGAAAACCTAATCAGTATGCCCTGTATTTAAGAATTCAGGTGATAAGCTATCTCCCTCTCAGTGCAGATCAATAAGTCTCATGTGTGTCACGAGTGAGTTGCTGGAATCAGTATTAAATAGAGAAGTAGTCAACCACCTCAGCAGAATGTTCTTAGTGACATGCAATATGGTTTCCCTTCTGCTAGATCTACAGCAGATGTGCTAACGGTTATATCTCATAAGATGAGCGAATCTCTCGACAAAGTCTTCCTGTCTAGGGCAGTTGCTCTTGACATATCAAAGGCCTTCGGCAAGGTATGGCATAAGGGTCTACTTCACAAGATTTCCAGCTACGGTATAACTGGAAATGTTTTCTCAATCATTAAATCATTTCTCTCTGATAGGCTCATAATATTAGTGATTGATGGGCAGAAATCAGAGGCCCACAGTATTAATGCTGGAGTCCCTCACGGGTCCATACTGGGCCCAACTCTCTTCCTGATCTACATCAATGATCACCAAAAACACATACTTAAATCATTTGTTGACATCTACGCTGATTGCACGACCATCTATGGCAAAACATCAAAGGCCGTAAATGACAAAGTTCTCTCATTCTCTCTATTCTGATCTTGACGCGTGGTACAGTGGGGAAGGAGGTGGCTGGTTACCTTTAATTCATAAAAAACCAAACCCCTATCTTTACATCATCAACGCTCTGATCCCCATCTTGCATCAATTGAAATGGATGGCTCGCGTCTAGGGGAGGTCCCATGTTTGATAAGCTTCTGGGTTTGACCTTTACTCCTGATCTGAAATGGAACACGTACATCAAGTTTGTTGCCAAGGTCGC
The DNA here is from genome assembly GCF_053919585.1 of Euprymna scolopes. NCBI lineage: Eukaryota > Metazoa > Mollusca > Cephalopoda > Sepiida > Sepiolidae > Euprymna > Euprymna scolopes. The sequence goes on from NC_136499.1 coordinate 62,181,690, forward strand.
TGGGAAATATTGGGATCCTTCTACCGCTCAAGAAGATATCTCACTACTGATGCAAATCTCTCTATATATAAAAGCTAAGTTCGTCCAAGGATGGCGTACTAAAAACAGCCTATTCTGCCTTGACAAAGTACAAAATAGACTTCGTGGCTTAGTGGGTGATTCCCCTTTCTCTTCCCTGCAACCTCTTTCCAACAGAAGATATGTTGCGAACCTGTGTTTGTTTCATCCTTATTTCCATGGCAAGTATTCGTCGTAGCTTCAATCTCAGGTCCCTCCTCGCCTATCTTTCACGATAAACACTCGTCTAGCTGAAACCATCGTCAATAATTTTCCCCACTCTTTATCTGTGCCTAAATCAAAACGCAGATTCCATGAACAAAGCATCTTTCTTAGAAGTGCACGACTAAGAAACTCTCTGCCGCTTGCCTGTTACCCTACTGACTTCAAATTGGATGTCTTCAAATCCAACATAAACAAATTTCTTATGAAACGCCGCATGAAATAATGACACCGTATCAAATCTCCAATACTAACGAATACTACACCACTATCCCATTGATTACTATACACGCAGTAACCCTTATCTCCGAGTGGCTTCTTGGCTTTGATAAGCCGTGACCTCCATATAATATATATATATATATATATATATATATATATTATATATATGCGTGTGTTTGTGTGCATGTGTGTGACTATAAGGGTAAGGTACATTGCTTCAAGCATTTATGATAACACTCATCATCAGAGAAGCCTCTAGCAATGCAGGAAGCCGGCTGTTGAAGTGATGTAATGTATGAACGGAAACAGACACGAGTTTTAAAGATTTTAAATTTCTGTATATGCATATGTTGTGCAAAATAACCACAAATTCTAGTATACAATTAATTAGGACTTACTGTTTGATATAACGATGCTGGTAGATGTCTTTAATATTTCTGGGATAAACTTTCTTTTTAAAAAGAAAATAAAACAAAGGAAATGACTGTAAAAAGGGAAATATTGAAAAAAAGAACCGGGAGAAACATATTAAAAAATCTACCATCCCGGTTATATTAAACAGTATGTCCTTATTTACTGATATTTTATTTGATATTGATTTGAGATTATTTTGAGATTGAGTTTCACGTAAATAGGTTATCGAACATTTAAAACATAGAAGACCTTCTTTCGTTTGTCTGTTTAGGTGTCATACGTCACATTACTTCAACACCCGGTTTCTTACAAAGTTATATTCTTCGTGTACTCATATATATACAAGAATAAAAAAGCAATTTTGCATCCAAAGTATAGCCCTATAGCTTTTCTCCAATCTTCATTCCGTGCCATCATTACGGTTGTAAAAAGCTATAGGGCTATACTTTGGATGCAATTCTATTTCCCTGTGCCTAACCATTCATAGCTATCTTGTTTGTATACTTTTTGGCATACCATCCCTATATCCTTTTGCATTTCCAATGCTTTTTTATTCTTGTTAATTAGTAGTTTTACTTACAGTCTTTTTTTTAAACTTACATTCATGATAGTATTGTCTTTTTTAGGAGGCGGCTCGTTGCCGCCTCCATAAGTAGCAGGTCGCTTCCTGCTGGGTTTTAGGTCTTTGGGTTTTGGCCCTTAGGAGTTGCCTCTTGGTCCTCCATCGGTTCTATATTACATAGAGAGTGCTACCGCCTCTCTGATAAAACAGTTAGAGTATTATAAAGTTCTAAAATGTTCATACCTTCACTATTAAATTTTTCATTGGTTCATTCTTTTGGCGTTTTGGCAAGGATTTGGCAGTTTTTGATATTTATATTTATAATAGTTTGTGCATGAGGCAGATTTTCCCCCTTGGGATCCCTGTTATACCGTGCTTTTGAGTCATCACGTAGGCGGCCTTCTTTTTTTCTGGTTCTTTGTTATAAAGAGCACGTGAGGCAGCTTTTCCCCTCGGAATCCCTGTTATACCGTGCTTTTGAGTCAGCACGTGAGGCAGCCTTCTTTGCCTCATGATTTGCATGATACTTAATTTTTATTATTTCAGCATTTTTCTGATAGTATTCTTTTTGCTCAGATAATACCTTGACTTTGTTTTTTTCATAGTCTATATTTCTCTGAGCTTTTTTACTACATGCTGACTTTGGCATTTTTTATTAATTGTAAACGTATAACACTTATGTGTATCTTACTATAACATCACTTATCTTATAGCAAGACAACTCTCGTAGAATTGAGATACTGCCCCGTCATCAATAGTTAAAGTGTAGAACGGTATATACACCAATAGTGTAGGTGTTATCTTTATATGAAGTCCTAATCAGTGACAGTGTGAGGTTACTTGGTTAATTTATTGTAGTTTATTTTAGGAGACTTACTTATTTTTATTAGTAGATTGTGTATAGTAGCCACAATATCTAGTTATTTTTGTGGCTAGGGCTTGGATTTTGATTCTTTTTGGTCAGCTTCCAGTGAGTTCTTAGAAGATGACTTTCTTGCAGTTTCTTTTGCGGTTAATTTAACTTATTTCCTTTGGCGTTTGGTGAGTTATTAGAAGAACTGGTCTGATCTACTTTTCTTAGTGAGCGAAGAGATTCAGCTGCATTTAACAATGGTTGCTATAGTGTATTTTTGCGCATGCGTGAGAATTTAGAGTTTCCTCCTTATTTTTCAATAGTTTGACAGTAGTCATGTGTCTTTCTGCCAAGAGCGACAGACGTCAGTGTTAGCCGTGATCGTCTAGAGGTTAGGACCCCACGTTGTGGTCGTGCTAACCTAGGTTCGAATCCTGGTCACAGCATTGACATTTTGTACATATTTTACAGTCCAAAATCTGAAGAATTATTTGTTTTTATAACATTGTTTTTTGATCAACTGAGATAAAGATTTCGTGGTTTCATTAACGCTGGTGGGTTACTGTTTAAAAAAAAACCTTAACGTTCACCTCACATATTCAGCATCCAAGAAACATAGGCCACTGGCAAACTGGAACGTCTGTGAGCATCCGGTGTATTATTTGGAGCTGTCCCTTTTAAGAGAAGTTCCGTGTTCGAAGTGGTCTGTCTACATTGGGTATATAGTGTTTAAAACTTGTTATTACACGTAATCTTATTTAATTATGGAGTTAGCTAAAAAGCGATGGGTCACTGCACATCTCCGTGTAAAGAGCAGTCGATTAATGCTTGAACTGTTGTCAGAGACCGTTCGTACACCGAGATACATCGTCTTAAAAGAAAGAAGAAAGAAGAAGAACAAACAAGAACAATTGGCCATTTTTGTACCCTTTTTTTTTTTTGCCTTCTTTTGACATTTTAACCGACGTTCTGACACTCGCTGGATTCGTAAGACGCTACTCTGTAAGAATATGTGTTTTTTGAAACTTATAATTTGATTTTAGTTGAGATTTGGATAGTTTTGTTTTGTAGGCGTATATAGGCATGTACGGGCCATCCCTATATAGAGAGTGCTACCGCCTCTCTGATATATATATATATATATATATATATATATATATATATGTATGCGTGTGTGTGTGTATGTGTGTGTGTGTTTTTTTATTTGTTTTGTTAGCGATAATTTCTTGAATGAATTCAAGTATTATACGAAAGTGCATTTTTACCTAAATGCTTGTTGGGAATAATTTTCCCATTGACCAATCTGGTACCCCCTTAATGGGGAGCGGCATATATATTATTTTCAAAATGTAATTATCCACTGATAATATATATATATATATATATATATATATATATATATATATATATATATATATATATATATATATACTCGGGTTTTTTTTATATTCAAAAGTAATGGACTAATGAATTGAACGAGGTTGTTAGATAGTGCTCAATAAAAAGAGCTGATTACACTTGTTTATTGTTATATAAACATGCTCACATCCCGCTGCTACAAATAGCCACTTGTTTCAATCAAACAACAGATATCATCAGGCAGCGACTTGATTATTCATTGAACTTTTGAATAGTCAAGTCGCTGCCTGATGATATCTGTTGTTTGATTGAAACAAGTGGCTATTTGTAGCAGCGGGATGTGAGCATGTTTATATAACAAGTATATGTGTATATATATATATATATATATATATATATATATATATATATATATATATATATATATATATATATATATATATATATATATATATATATATATATATATATATATATATATATATATATATATATATAAAACATCTACATAAAAACGCGATACATTAAGTAGTCAAGCGAGGCAGCCGCGTGGTAGAGGTTTAGGCTTCTTATCATCGGGTCCCGATTTCGAGTCTCGCTAGATTCAGCCATATATATATATATATATATATATATATATATATATATATACTAGCCGGTAGTCCGGCGTTGCTCGGCCGTACCTTATGTTTTAATGTATGTAGACTGTGTACGTAATATTATAGAATCAATCCTTATTATCGTAAATTGAACTCATTAATCAGAAAAATAATAATAAAATAAAATGGTGCGGTACACCCGGGCTTGACGTCAATGCTCTACCATAAAGCTAAATCAAATTATAATATATTTTTTTAATTTTTATATCTCACTTAACGTATGTAATGCAAAGTATGTCATGTAAAAATTATTATTTTCTATCTATAAGAGAGAAAAGTTCTTTTAAAGTGGGACTTTTAAGATTTTCGATGAATTTCTGAAAAAAATATATACGTAAGAACAATACTAAATATGAATTAGTTTTCTGTAGAATTTGCTATAGATAGGATCAACCGTTTCGGAATTTGTGAGGAAGGAACTCTCAGACACACACAAAGTGAATTTATATATATATATATATATATATATATATATATATATATTAGCAGTGGTGCCTGGTGTTGCTCGGGTGTTTTGTCGTGTGTTGAGCAAAAAAATAAATACTAGTAGGAAGGCAGGCTCGAACCCGTACAACGAAGGAGGCAAAGAACGGGAACAAACGTGACGTCTTTGCTGCTACGGCCACCGCCAAATCGGAAGTGACATAGGCTTTAATTAAGACTAGACAATCGAAAAAAAGGGAAGACTGTCGAAAATATCGGCGAAAAAAGTGACTTCTGCCTGTAAAAAAGTGCCCAGATAAGGGTGATTGTTTTTAGCCAATTTTTCGGTATTTGCCGCCTGAAGGGGCGAGCTGCAAAACGGTACTGATCTTGTGAAAATCCGTCGCCTCTGTCGAAAGTTTTAGGTATACATACATACATACATTTATATATTGGGTGCTCATATTTTCGATCCCAACCGATTAAAAAGCTTTCCCTATCCCTGAATATCCTTTATGTAAAATTTCAAATGTTTAGGCCAGAAACTGTCTGAGTAATTTGGTAGAGACCGCAGAGGTCAATTTTTTAAAACTTTTACCCATATTATGCCAATTTAACATTTATTGTTTTGGGATCAAATCAAGTTATTAAGTTAGATCCATGTCCAAAAACCTATATCTAAAATTTCAAGTGTTTATAGCCAAAATTTCGGAGGAGTTTGGTAGAGTTCTTAAAGGTCAAATCGTTGAACTTTGACCCCTTAACATCCAAATTTCTGGCCGAAAACGAATTACAAAGATTTTCCCAAATCTCCATACCCTGTATATCAAATTTCAAATCCTTAGACTGAAAATTGACAGAGTTACTGTATAGGGAAATGTACACAGACAGACACACACACAGACAGATAGTTTCACTGAATTTCAGTATAATTCTCATTTAACCAATCCTGTATGAGCGGCTGAAGCGCGATATTCGGAAGGGGAGGGTGAAATGGACCGTGGATGGTAGGGGGCGCCAAATTGGTCTGGAGTGTGCGGAAGTATATGTCTGAGCAGAGCTGGGCTGATGAGCACCAGTCTACTCATCGGCGCAGTGGGTCACAGAGCAGTCTTGAGTTGCCAAAGTTAACCTGTGTCAACTGCGGGCGGGAGTACAAAACGGTAGGGGGTTTGAAACGGCATTTGATCCTGCATAAAAAAGAACATCAAGAACGTGCTGTTAATGGTGCACATGTCTGTGCAATGTTTGCTAAGGAATGCCAGAGTTTAGCAGGGCTTAAAAGCCACATTCGTGCGGCGCATCACTGAATGTTTTCGGGTTTCTATATACTTTTTTATGTGCTATATCGAGTGATGGGAATGTTCGAAAGAGAATTTGCTGCCATCATATATAGATATATAAGATACGTTGGTGAAACCCAGCGTAAGTTCGAAGAAAGGCTCACTGAGCATAAAAAAGCTATAAAAAACAATAATTCTCTAAGTGCATTATTCTCTCATTCATTGCAGCATAATCATACCTTTTACTTGAAACAAGCAAAAATAGTTCAATTTATCTCAAATAAATCGCGCCGGGGACTTCTTGAATTAGCGCGTATCGCAAATTCAAGAACGATTAAACAGCGTGTAGGTTTCTATAATGTTACACTATTAATAAGTAAACTTTTATTGAAAGAACATAATTAGACACAGGTAAACCTTCTTACACCATAGAAACATCCCCTGCAATAATTGATGCATATAATCTCAATCAATAAATTACATAACAAAACTACACTAATTTCATTTCTATTCCAGACCTTTATTTGAATTTTAACAGATATATTTTTCCAGAAAGATTATTAACTACGATTTTTTTTGCGGTCAATGAAAAAAATAAAGAAATGTACGTGCAGAATTTGAGCCTACAGACAATTTCATGCAAAAAAAAAAAAAAAAAAAAAAAAAAAACACGTAAATTTTCAAGTCTAATAAAATACATATTACAAAATTCTTTGCAGTCGTTGAAAAAAATAAAGAAATTTACGTGCAGAATCTGAAACTACTGACCAGAGCATGCAAAAAAAACCCGTAAATTTTCAAGTCTTATAAAATACATATAAAATTCTTTGCAATAAATGAAAAAAATAAAGAAACGTACGTGCAGAATTTGAGCCTACAGACCACGTCATGCAAAAAAAGTAGAGTGATCCACCGTCGAATTTTTACGGCCCGTAATTCTATCATTCTTACTAAGCGACAACATGGAAACATAGCATTACCGATGATAGATAAATTAAATATACGTTTTGTATTATCGATTATATTGTTAATTATCGGGGTATTCTGCGACAAATCTTATTAAGATTACTCCCAGATCTATGCACTAAATTTCTGTAAATTTTAAAGAAAATCTGCCTAGATGTTTTGAAGTCTATAATGGACGAAATGACACACAGACAATGTTTCATATATATATATATATATATATATATATATATATCTTAACTATATATTACAACTTGCAACACTCATCCGAATTGTACATAAAGATTTTGGGTTTCGCTCATATAAAGGATTCATCATCTTTAATCTCTTACCGATTAGCACATAATAATAGATCGCCAAAATACTTAACTTTGATGGTGTATTGCCTTAACATGAATCAATTTTGCCCTACACTTATTGTTCAACTAAATTCTTATAATATCTATATTTTTCATTCGAAAGTAGATTAATCAAAATGGGCTGATATCTGCATATGCATATACAGTGTATCACAAAATGATTACAGCCCTCACATTTCTTCAAATATTTAAGTATGTCTCTTCATGGAAAAACACTGAGCAAATGATTTTTTGACACAATGAAAAGTTATCTATCTGCAGCATACACAACATAGTTAGTTTATTTTCTCCTCAAAATAACTAAAAATAGCGCCATTAAAAGCTAAATCCCTGGTAACAAAAGTGAGTACACCCCTTACGAAAAGTTGTCAGTATTAATATACAACATGTCAACTCTCAATATTTTGTGTGACTACCATCATTATCTAAAACTCTCCTTAATCTCCTGGGCATGGAGTTTACTAAAACTTAATATCTAACAACTAGAATGCTCTTCCAATCTTCAATTACGATGTCGCAGGGCTGGCGGATATTTAAGACTTTGCGCATTTCCGCCTTCTGCTTGAGAATGCCCCAAAAGATGTTCTATTGTGTTCAAGTCTGGAGACACGGTAGGCCAGTCCATCACCTTTATCCACCGCCTCTTCAGTAATGTAGTGGTTGTCTTGGATGTGTTTTTGTGCCATTGTCATGATGGAACATCGCTCTGCGAGCCAGTTTCTGAAGGGAAGAGATCATACTCTGTTGCAGTATTTGACAGTACATGTTGGAGTTCATGTTTCCCGCAATGAAATGTAACTCTTCAATATCTACAACACCCATGCAGCCCTAGACCATGACATTCCCACCACCATGCTTGACTGTAGGCATGAGACACTTATCTTTGTACTCCTCGCTTGGTTGCGGCCACACGTGCGTACGGCCATCAGAATCTAACAAACTTCGTCTCATTAGATCATAGGACATGGTTCCAGTGATATAAGGGCTTTGTTGACATGTCTTCAGCAAACTGCGGACTTTTTTGTGTATTACCTTCAGAAAAGTCTTCTTCCTGGGCTGACTTACGTAATATTTGCGTAAAATGGTTGTAATAAACATAGACCTCTTTCTATATATATGTATGTATGCGTATATATTTATGCAAGCGTATATATATATTTGTTTAATAAATGTTGCTTACCAAATTTCTCTGTCAGTTTTAAGTCTATAGACATGAGCCTCAATGTGCAGGGTATTCCAACCCATGCGAAACTATATATTTGAGTTTTAGCCAGGGAAAATCGATGCAAAAGTTTGAAAATTTAAAAAAATGGAATTTTCCAGGTCATGGTCGAAGGACGGCATTACGAGTATGCATGCGTAACGTAATAGCTATTTTTTCGTCTTTTAATTTTCGTTTGCAGAAAATATCGCTTCATAGCTCCGGCATTAAGATCAAAGGAAAAAGTAAATTATAAGCTAAATGTTTTGGTTTCGATTCTTGGTGCTGGTGCACGATTCATATTTTTTTTACACTTTTTAAATCATTACTATATATTTGATCCAATATAATCTGTTATATAAATCTCACGTGGCTGTTTATATGCATGTATGTATGTATGTATGCATGTATGTATGCATGTATGCATGCATGTACGTATGTATGCATGCCTGTACGTATGTATACATGCCTGTATGCATGTATGTATGCATGTATGCATGTATGCATGTATATATGTATGTATGTATGTATGTATGTATGTAAACTGGTTCCCCCCACCAGACTTGTTTGGTGAGGAGGGCGGCTTGTCTCTCTGAAGGATTAAAAACAAGACCTTCCAAAGGGCGAATTAACTCTTTTTCTTGGTCAACGGCCAACTAGCACCGTGTATATTTGTGTGTGTGTATATGTGTATTGGGGTGGAGAGGGCTCCCGTAAGCCGTGGCGAAGGCAACCTTTCTAGAAGAAGCAAATCTCTGATTTAAAAAGCCATAAAGCGGAAGACCATTACCCGCATTAAGCTGGTCTGCAGTTTAATTTGTCGCTGGCTATCTTGCTCTTGCTTGTTGCTGGATCTCAACATTTTGAACCGAGAGAGAGACTTAGCTGTCGTACAAAGCTAAGACTCTGTAACATCATATTTGTATAGATACTCCCTCAGGCATTTGGGCTCATGGATTTTAAATGTCTGAGGGAGTGGCACTCGTCTGACAAGACGTTGCAATCATCATGTGTGTATGTATGTATGTATGCATGCATGTATGCATGCATGTATGTATGCATGTATATATGTATGTATGCATGCATGTATGCATGTATATATGCATGTATGCATGCATGTATGCATGCATACATGTATGTATGTATGCATGTATGTATGTATGTATGCATGTATGTATGCATGTATGTATGTATGTCTGCCTTAAACTTCGCTGTTTTTCACTTTCGCTGTTGTTTTTGTTTTTCCGATTTTTTTAAAAAAGAAGTTTAATATTTTAACAGGGTTATTTATGCTATTTCTTCTCGTTCGCTTATTCTTTATTTTCCATCACGTTCGTTTTATTTTGTTTTTGTTTTTCCGATCTTATTTTCCATTTTATTATTGCTTTGATTTACCCCTCCCCACACCTCAATACACCCGGGCAACGCCGGGTACCCCCGCTAATCTATTATATAAATATAACCTGTCAGTTTAAATATATGTATGGTGGGTGTATGTATGTATGTCTGCCAAAAACTTTTCTCATCGGTATCGACCGGTCGAGTCGGTACCATCTAAAAGGGCGATTTTTTGGTCGAATAATATGTGAAAATCAGAAAAAAAAAAACTGTTATTTTAAATAGAAATAGATGGTCGCAATGTGGTAGGGTAACAAAAAATCGTTCCTTCATGACAATTTAGCAAAACACGCGTGTGCGAAAAATGTTCTATGAAGAAATAGTTTAAATAGAAAAAGAAAACGACGTTAACACGCTGGCGCGATCCTAGAGTAATCGTTATAGTGACAGCGTCGTTGTTGTAACGTTGCATTTAAGTGTATTTCACACCAGGGCAATGCTGGGCAACCTGCCAATATATATATATATATATATATATATATATATATATATAAAACAATATATATATATATATATATATATATATATATATGTGTGTGTGTGTGTGTGTTGAAGTTTCCTAAAATAATAATAAAATTAGTAATTTAGAAAAAAACATACATCTCTTTCCCTGGTAACATTTATATAAAAATACACTTGTAGATTAGCTACATATAATCAAAATTTTCGGTCTAGTAGAATCGCAAGCACATCCTAATTACATACATACACACACATTGCTTTAATTTTTTAAAAAAATACAAAGGAGTCACCACTTATTAAGGCCCAGAGTCCACTCGAGAAGAAAGGTTAAGGAGTATACAGAAGTAAATAGGAAAATGTCGTAGTAATCGTTAGTAGTGGAAATTTGATAAATTGGATTACTTAAGGTATGGCCCATCCATAACGTTTTCACGTTGTATTGAGGACGGCCATACTGTAGTCAGTTGGAAAGTCTGCAAACGGAACAGATCACTACCGGCGTGAAGTTCTATTAAAGAAGATATGTTCATGGAATCTACGTTTATGTTTAGGCACAGATAAAGAGTGGGTGGAAATATTGATAGTGGTTTTAGGTAAACGAATGTTTTACGTGAAAGTCTGGTCAGAGGGGACCATGGATTGGATCTCTGACGAGCACTTGCCATGAAACTAGCGATAAAACAGAGAAGGCTCCCAACGTCCTCTCTGGACAAGAGATTGCAGGGAAAAGAAAAGGTCATTCCCTTCCTAGTTTTTTTTAACTCAAAGCAGGGAAAGGTGATTCTACCAGCTACTGCCCAAATATGGCAACAGAACTCCATCCATTGACGTACTTCGCTCTCATACTGATAGAGAATTTTATCAGCAGTGAGATACTTACTGGGGCGGTAAAACGATCCAACCATTTTTCCAGCAGCCTGTGAAACGGATTTGATGTAAATGTTCCATCTCAAATCAGGGGTAAACATCAGACGCAGAAGCTTGTCGAAACATGAAGCCTCCCCAAGATTAGAGCTATTCATTTCAGTTGATGCCAGACGGGGATCAGCGTTGATAATGTAAAGATAGAAGCTTGGTTTTAGGTGCATCAAAAGTAATCAGCCACCCGTTTGCCTAATAGTACCACGTGATCCAGATCAGAGGAGAGAGAATCAGAGAGAACTTGGTCGTTTAGGGCATTTGAAGTGTTGCCATAGATGGTAGTGTCGTAAGCATAAAAGTCTATTAATGATCTTAGGATATGATTTGGGAGGTCATTGATATAGGTCAGCAACAGAGTTGGGCCCAGAATGGACTTCTGGGGGACTCTAGCGACATCTTAGTTGAAAAGTAACTTTTTTTAAACGTATGTCTTGTCGACTGACGGAAATACTATGAAAGAGAATATATAGCAGATAAGACGACAAAAACAAATCACAGAGATTCTTTGTCGTAAACTTGATCATCGGACTAAGTTTGTTACAGAATGTTCGGGCGTGTCTTCAAAAGAACGATTCATTTAACATACAGATCGACGTAAATGTAAAATCGATCATTGTCTTCGTAAAATAATGCATTTCTTGTCTCACCTAATTAACCACCAACCTTTGCACAGTTTACCTTTGTACGTGACGAGAACTTTTTTTTACCCTTCATTTTAAAGATCTCACATAAAGCACGGTAAACATTTGTAAATGAATCCACTTGTAGGTGTAATGGACGGGTCAATCATTCATCGGTGTCTGATTCCCATCATACTCATTACTCATTCCTTCTGTTATGAAAAATTGATACATGCTGAGCGCAGAATTTAGTGCAATTTGAAACACTAGTGTCTGTAGGTATAAAAAATATTTTTTACTTATAATTATCGAACCCTTTTTAGAATACTCAAGGATGGGCACTGTCTGTGAAATATAAACAAAGAGGTAATCAACTAGCGCTTATGCAACGTTCACGACTTCTGTCGTTCGAACACTATGGATTATCTAATGTCTGTGTCCGAATTGTGCGTTTATTAGTTTATAATTTCCTACATTCTCCTGACAACTGTTTAGTAACACGGAGGTTAAAGCTTGGTCAAAGGTCGCTTCGTTAGTTTGAAACTTCCGAACTGCAGGAATTGTTACCTCCTGCACTGATAATTTAGTAAGTATGAAATTTAATTACATTTATATATATATATATATATATATATATATATATATATATATATATATATTCTAATTATTGGTTCGTTAGTTATTCATAAAACGATATTTCTACATTACCAATTTAATTGACATTTTCAGACAGTCTATCTTTGAGTCGAGGAATGTTTTCATGCTATTAAAATAAATTAAAATTGCAAATTAAAAAATTAAATAAAATAAGAATATTTTTCATAAGTCGATTCTGCGAGACTTTCTCGGTTTTACTTCCTGTAGTTATACAATTTCAATTCATACACCACGATGTGACGACACTAATCTATGAGTAAAAATCAAATCCCCTATTTTTAAAATTTTAATTCGTTTGTTTATCTTCCCATTTTTTTAAATTTAAAACATGCTCGCCAGAAAGTGCGTTTTGAGTTGAAACATAAAACTCCAAGAACCTTAACAAAACAATCTTGGTTGTAAAAATCATTTTTTTAACAAAATTGACAGAACACGTTTTTTGTTTCTTTTTGTTTTTTTAAACAGTTTTTTTTCTATATAAAATAAAATATGAACTATTTTTATTATTAAAACTATAATCTGTTAGGTGAAAGTACAGTTTTTTCCAAAGAAAATTTACATTACATATGCATTTTGGTAACGTGCTTAAATAATAGCTTTTATTTTTTTGCACTCATTAGTACCATGGAGAGGGGAGGAGGTTTTGTAACTATTCCATGCTTTCAATTAGCAATTTATTATCAAAAAGTAAGATATCGTGAAATTATATATAAAAAAGATATTGTGAAAGTTTAACTTGAAAAAAACAAAAGATATTGTGAAAAAAACAAAGATATTGTGAAAGTTTTACTTGAAAAAAACAAAAACAAAATTATATATAAAAAGATATTGTGAAAGTTTAACTTGTGAAGATATTGTGAAAGTTTAACTTGAAAAAAACAAAAACAAAAACAACGTGGACAGCGCGTTCAATATTGTAGCCGGAGCCTATTTGGCAATAAGGTCCGATTCGTATACGTCAGTCGTTTTGGATTTTTTTTTTACCGCAAATTGTTAGTTTAAGTTTTTTTTTTGTTTTTTGTTTTTCTTTTTCAAGAAAACGTTTTTAAAACAAAATTGAAAGTACACTTTTTTACAGAAGTTGTTTTTATATAAGAAAATGTATATGCTTTTTCTTTATTAAAGAAATAGTTAGGTGAAATACAGAAAAGTTTCTACCAAGAAAACCGTTATTTGTTTCAGCCATTCTTACCACTGGGAGGAATGGTGTTTTGTAACTATTCTGTGATTTCAACTAAGAATTTATTAAAAAAAAAAAAGGTAAATTTTCACATTAAGTCCACCTCCAAAATTTTTAACATGGGTAGGCTGAGGTGTTTATTCTGAAAGTCGTCCTTATTAGGGGGAGGTTGAGAGTGTTTATTTATGGCCGTCAGTGCATTATAGTGCATAGTAAGGTGTTTATATCTCGAAAACTATTTGACTCTGCAAAATTAAAATGAGATTTTCTTATTCGGTATAGTCGAAAACCTTTAAAACTAGTCATTTTAAAGAAAATTGTGGACGTGGACCTAATGTAAAAAAAAAAACAAAAAACAAAACAAAAGCAAGATATCGTGAAATTTAAATTTAACTTGAAAAAACTATTTTAAAATAGCGCGGTACCAAAAATAAAAATATACAGATAAATACCCCGCTGGGTTTGTACTTTTGCAAAAAGATTTGAAAAAGTTGTCAACCAAAACAAATATATAATAAATAAATGTTTTCAAATGGAAGATTGATTACTTTTCTACCTAACTGGATAATTTTTAGTGTTTTTAGTGGTTTGTATTACTGCACACATAGATTCGAAAAAGTTGTCAAAAAAGAAATGCATAACAAATATCATCAAAGGCATGATAAGCTACTTTTCTATAAACTGATTACTTTTTTAGTGTTTTTATTTCATGTAACATGTTTATTCGTCTAAAACACCGCGTTTACAGCAATATTTGAAAATTACAAATGGCGACAGACTCTGTGTTAAACATGTTAAGTTTGGGGAAATGAGTTAAAACTAAGAAACTATACAAAATACAGTTAAAACCCACCGAATATATGTCAGTCTATGCCACAGTGACATATATTGGGTGAGTTCCTAACAATGTTTTGTATAGTTTTTAGTTTAAACTCATTTTCCCAAACTGTACGTGTTCAACATAGTCTGCCGCCATTTGTGTTTTTCAAATATACCGATAAACACTGCATGTTTTCGAACCGATTAAACATTGTACATTATATAAAAACACTCAAATCTTATCCAGTTAGGTAGAAAATTAAATTATGTTGACTTTTATATTATTTATTTGTTATATATTTATTTTTCGAGAACTTTCTCGTATCTGTGTTTAGTAATACAAACCCCTTTTATTTACTGTAAGTTTAGTCAGCTCGAAAAACAGCGCTTATCGGTGTATTTGAAAAATACACATGGTGGCGGATACTGTTGATTACGTAAAGTTTGGTAAAATGAGATAAAACTAAGAAACTATACAAATACTGTCAAAAACCCGCCGAATATGTTAGCCTATGTCACGGTAACATGTATTCGGTAGGTTTCTGATACTGTTTTGTATATTTTTTTAGTTTATAACCTATTTTCTCAAACTTAACGCATTCAACAATGTCTGCGACTATTTGTCTTTTTCAAATACATCGATAAACACTGTGTGTTTTACGAGCCGATATAACATTTTACATTAAATAAAAACACAAAAAATTAGGTAAAAACGTAGGGTCAGGGGCATTACTTATTGCACGTATATATATATATATATATATACAGAGAGAGAGAGAGTATACATATGTATATATACGAGGGGCGTGCAATAAGTAATGTCCCTGACCCACTTCCAGTCTGATCTAGCTGAAATTTTGCATGTGCAATGATTTATATCTCTACGATTTATGTGGCAAATTACAGCTCTGAACTAATTGTGGTTTCTGTTTTACAGGTGTTTGAACTGAGTCAGGTGTGAAATGGAGCCTGTTGAATGTCGAGCAGTGATCCGGTTTTTGTATTTGAAAGGGCACACACCACAGGAGACTTTTGATGAAATGAAAGAAACTTATGGTGATAATGCCCCATTATATGACCTTATAAAACGCTGGCATCGTGAATTCAAACATAGCCGGCAGTCTGTGGAAACAGCTCCCAGACCTGGTCACCCCCCTTTTGCCATTGATGAAACATCTGTCCGTCAAGTTGAGGCTGCCATTTTGGAAGATCGGCGCATTACTATTCGCCAAATAGCCCAAGATATCAAGTTTAGTACAGGGTTTTGGAAACTATAATTCATGACCATTTGCATATGCATAAGGTGTTTGCCAGATGGATTCCCAGGTTGCTCACACTATTGCAGAAGCGAGAATGCTCGATTATGAATGTGGAGATGTGCCAAGAAGATGAGTCAAACTTTTTCAAAAGACTGATTACACAGGATACAACCTGCGTCCATCACTATGATCCAGAGACCCAAGCTCAGTCAATGCAGTGGAAGCACTTGGACTCACCACCTCCAAAGAAGGCAAAGTTACAGCCCTTCACTGGCAAGGTCATGCTCACAGTCTTCTGGGACCAGGATGGAGTAGTGATAATAGATTGCTTGGCAAAGGGTACCAAAATTACAGGAGCCTAATATGCTTCACTTTTGAGGAAATTAAGGGAAGCTATCAAAATAAATAAGCGGGGTAAGATCAGCAAGGGTACCCCCCTCCATCAGGAGAACGCTCCGATCCACGACTCGCATGTCGCCAGATCAGAAGAACTGGTGTGTTGTTATTAAATATACCCCATCCTCTCTACTCTTCTGACCTTTCACCATGTGATTTTCACCTCTTCCCAGCCATGAATTTGTTTTTGAAAAGGAAAGTGTTTACCAGAGGATGCAGCGTTAATTTCTGAAGTAATGTCGTGGTTGGAGGACCAACCAGGGGGGTTCTACACAAACGGTCTCCAGAGCTGCATCAAACCATAGGAGAAATACATACCTCTGTATAGTTCCTATGTAGATAAAGACTAATAACTGTGCCAAGTTTCGTTGCTCTACTGCTATGGGAAGTGGGTCAGGGGCATTACTTATTGCACGCCTCTTGCATATATATATATATATATATATATATATATATATATGGGGGGGGTAGGTAGGTGGGTAGGTATATAGGTCGGTATGTGCGTATGTTAATGCTTAAAAGTTGAATTAAAAAGATTTTGGAAAATATAAATATTTCAAAAATCTTTTAAATTCAACTTTAATTTATTACTTTGAACAATTACAATTTCACCACATTATATATATATATATATATATATATATATATATATATATATATATATATATATATATATATAGCGCACATGATACACAATATATCATATAATGAAATGCCCTGTAAATAGTATATATGTGACTTTTGGACGTGACCTTTACACGTCCTCGACCCTTTGATCGCAGCCCAGTTATGATCTGCACCCTGGTCGGTACAGTTATGATATGTCGACTGGGCAACCAGGTCTGCCAACCGTTAGTACGTCGCGTCACCCAGTGAGTTCTTCGTTAAGGCGTTGGGGATTCTTCTCGGATGCTCGGTCCTCAAGGCCTATTCTCCGTGGATCGTCTAGTTATCCTGGGTGTTCGTTGACGGATACGGTGTCACAAATGGCAAATAACGAAATATCCACAGATGTGTCCTTGCACGTGTGACCTTTACCGTGGTCACATTTGGCAAATAAAGAATGTACATATATACGGATCAACGCACATCAGCAACAAAACTCCGGAGGTTAGTTAATATAATATATATTTCGGAAATTCATAAAAGAAGTATTTACAGCATATACATAGAGTTGACAATTAATTCAAGCAAGCAGTTAGTTTTACAACTGAGCTTCTGTTGTTAAAATACCTGGTCGGTATTGCGGACTTTGCGTAATTCTCATTAAGTAATCTATACGTATAAACGTTGAGTTATCAGGCAACAAGCGAGGGGGAGAGAGAGAGAGAGAGAGAGAGAGAGAGGTGATTCTGCCGAGACTTATCTCTCTTTGACTCTTACTGCTCTTCACTGACTACTCTGTTCTACTGACTGACTTAATCTTTGATTTTTCACTTCTTTTATAATACAATTATGGAACGACTGATTATAATTCGACGGGGCCTTTTCTCATTGGTTGATTATACTTCGACAGGGCCCTTTCTCATTGGTCCATTTCCAACATTGGATTGACTCCTCCCTTAATTAACGCCCAACTTACACGGTGTATTAATTTACTCCTCCCTGGCTTACTAATGGAATTTTTCATATACAGGAAAATTATTTTTCCTTTTACTTAAAGCAAATCACGCGATTTTATTTGTTTTAAAATTATCTATTAATCTCACCTTTCGCTTTGATAATTCAAAGGAATTTTAGTTTATCTTTGAATTAAGTTCTGGTTGTCGGCCATTTTATTATATCAGACATTTTGTTTACGTCAAAAGACCAAGAATGCATTTGTCGCTTTGAACTTATCGGCAACACACTTTCCCATCCGAGCAAAAATATTTCATAAATTCCCTTTTTTCGTTCGACCTGAATCACCAAATGACAATTCTCGATACGTTATCTCATTGTTTTGAAATTTCGGACAATTCATTTTTTTTCCTCTTCTTTGTTCTAAACACAATGCCGAGTCACTGCGTGTGTTTCAAAAACAACCCGACTTTTCAACTTGTCAAATTCCCAGGTCAACTTTTGGCTCATAGTTTTTCCAATTGCGGGTGTGAAATCCCCACCCCTCCGGCTACTGTACACTATGATTTCGGCCATTGGAGATCAAACGCCTGTGTATTTTGGCTAACATATTTTATGCATTCTTTTTCGCTTTTGAAGTCTAGAATTTGATTCAACTTTTTGCTACAAAGGCACTCTTGCCGCCGCTATTTCAACAACAGACTTAGCTCAGAATTTATTCACATATAAAAATTAATAATAATTTTTATTCCTTCAACCCGATTATCGTCCGGGAACAAAAAATCACTTTTAACCAAAATAAACGTCACATCAACCCTACAGATCTGATGTGGCCTCTCTTTAGTCTTACATTCGCCCCCCATGGGGCGACGCTCTCCACAGGATACCGGCGCCCCATGTCCGTTAACACTCAAAGAGATTCTCTCATCTCATAACACAATTCTGGCCTACTCTGAAAGCGAGAAATTACTGAATTACATACAAAACAAATAATCATGCAGAAATTGAAAGTTCATATAAATGGCTACTGCCTTAACTCAGAGTGTTCAATAACAGTTCGTAGTGGTGGTTTCATAAGCAAAAATTTCATGTAACAAAATCGGTAATAGTGAAAAGTGTCTCTTTTTTTTTCTTCGTTTTGGAACATTAAGCATGCAATTAGTCCTACATTAACATCACTTAATAGTGTTTAAAAATATTCTGTAGGTTCAGGTTCTTGTCGTAGGGGTGGATTTGGGGCGGGTTCCTCGTCGCTCGTCTGTAGCTTCGCCAGGTTAATGCGGACCCTTTTGTGATTCCTGACCAGGGTCGCTCCCCGCAGCGCCATAGGTCGCCAAGAGGCATTTCGAACACTCAATTCCATACATCCACTTCTTCAAATAACACATCACCACCATTAATAGCCCTGCTATAACCCCTATTCAACCCGTCAGACCCCCACCATCACCAAGTTAGGAGGGTCGCACGTTGACTCCTGCTTAATTATGTGGTCCAACTGACGTTGTAAGCTGTCTAATCATAACCAGGCGATTCCGATAGACTACTCTAGTCTTAACTGTCCCTTTTCGACTATTCTAAGAAGCACCTTCTTTCGGATTCACCTCAGCTCTAACCCCTATAGGCTAATCTCGTAATCTTTCTCTTTTAGTTCGTGGTTCGTAGGGTTCAAATCATGCACTGCGGACCGTCAGACAACATACTTCAATCACTTGAGGATGTTTGTGGCATTCAACCCTAGAATGCCCATGCCCATCCGTGGCATTTTGGGAAGGGGCACACCCTGTGTCCCCTCAGATTGTATAGTCAGCCTTTATGACTGATATACCTCCCGGCTTTTCTGCCGAATTTTTAACACTTCCTCCTGCAGGTGTGCAAAACGCCCAGTAAGGGTGATTAAGTGTTGCTCTATTTTCATATTAAGTATGTAGAGACCGCTTCATTTACATAGGCTAATATCTTCTGTCCGTTTTTCACGGCTCTCAATCTTCGTCGGATACTTTCGACATTTTCCTCAGCAACCACACCAAACAGAGCTCCCCGGGCCCTACTTATGATAGGTATTACCGCCCGTCTATGTCGACCTCCAAGTCTATTTATTCTCCAGTCAACCATTCTTGACCGAGACCTCCCGGCTTTTCTGCCGAATTTTATTCACTTCCTTCTTTCAGGACCTACCTGTCATAGGTATTATCGCCCACTCTATCGACCTCCAAGTCTACTTATTCTCCAGTCAACCATTCTTGACTGAGACCTCCCGGCTTTTCTGCCGAATTTTATTCACTTCCTTTTTCAGGACCTACATGTCATAGGTATTATCGCCCACTCTATCGACCTCCAAGTCTACTTATTCTCCAGTCAACCATTCTTGACTGAGACCTCCCGGCTTTTCTGCCGAATTTTATAGTTTCTCCCGTCAACAATTATGACGGCTACAGAAGGTTGTCTCCGCCCGTGCACACCACTACCGTTTGCGTCCTTCGAATTAACGAGAAGACATCCTGAAGGATTCTTCCTTCTTGCGCTTTTCTTCTGAAACATTAAGGGTGCTTATCTTCTTCCTAACATGCGATCTCTGTTAGATTTTCCTTTCCACTAATGCGTATTCCAGACAACTAGCATTTAACTAAGCGGCCGATACTCGTGCTTTCGGTCGACTTATTCTCGTATCTCTCATAATAGATTTAGTCCTAGAGCTTACCCTAGTGTTCTATTCCTAGTTCCCACTAATCTGTCTTCATCGTGACCTAGGGCGCTCTCTCTCTATCCATCTCTTCGTGCTTATAGAGTTGGCGGGTCGCAACTTCCTGTCGCCCCAACTCTCCTCCGGACACAGGCCTCGTGCCGCCCTGCCAGGGGTATTCTCGGTACTAGGGTGCTTATCTTCTTCCTAACATGCGATCCCTGTCAGATTTTCCTTTCAACTAATGCGTATTCCAGACAACTAGCATTTAACTAAGCCACCGCTACAGAGTTGGCGGGTCGAAACTTCCCCTTGCCCCCAACTCCCTTCCCGACACTGGCTTCGTGATGCACTGCCAGTAGTGCCCTCAGCCAGTGGGCACCCTCTTATCAGAGGTCCTCCCTGTATCCTGCCACCGCCGCGGACATAGGGACCGGCAACAATAGGCCTCCTTGGGATCCGTCCGTACTCGGCACATTTTCTCTGGGGTCCGCCCCGGGCGGCTCCCCCTTCCTGGTGAGACATCCTTTCGTTATGTGCCCATCAGGGTTGTACGTGAAACAATAGCACTCACCTTCATCAGGGGTCGGTTGACAGCGGCCGGATTGGGGCCCCTTGTTGGCCCTCGTACCTCTTTCCTGGGGCTGCAGTGACACATCCCCTGCAGCGCTCCCCAACTCTCTTATGTTGGGATCAGCTTCCGCCTCTGTCTCCCAATCCTCCTCGATCCCCCAAAGTTGGACATCCGAGACCTTCCTCTCTCGAACTTCCTCGACTTCGGGCTGGGGCGGGGTTTGTCGGGTCCGCTTGGCCGAGCGCCCCCTCCTCCGAGGTGGTCCTTGTGTGCCCGCCTCTCCCGATAATGTGGCGTGGATCAGTGTCCATTCTCGGCCGTTTGATAGGGCTCTGTCTGCCCTTATCTTCCCTTCTGTGCTACCCTTCTCTAGCACCTTGGCCGGCCTAGCCTGGATGGTCCCTTTTTCTTTCAGGATACCCTCCGACAACACCTTAGTTGCCCTCTCAGCCAGTTCCGCCACTTCCTCAGCTGCCTCCTGTAGCAGTCTGAGTAACTCCCTCGCCCAATCTCTCTCAGTACCAGTCTCCGTCACCACCCTCTCTACTCCCCCTAAAGCCTTGCTCTTATGTTCCACCGGCTCCGTCATTCTTGTCAAACGGGGATTCGCCTGTCTATCCCTTTCTCACTATTTCCACAAGTAATGCCTCCAGGCGCCCCCAAACCACTGCGGAAAAAAAATACCCAAGTCAAAAAAATCACAAAAAAATAAGAGGGTCTCACTTATATCTCGCTTCGCTTCAGGTTCCGAGAGTCGAGTTCCCGTAGTTTGGGGTAGCACGCTCACTCACAGAGCGCAAGGAAAAAGTCTATACTGTTCAGTTTGTGATTTATTTTTCTTCTTTCTTCTTTAACTTCCAAATGACGCGTTGTCGTAGTTTCTTGTTGTTGGTTTGTCTCCTCAATGACGTTGTGCCGTGGTAGTGTTTGTTGTCGATTGGTTCTTCAATGCAAGCAGCCGTTTCAGTTTTTGGTGGCTGGTTGGTTTTCTCCTTCAATTCAATAATGCTGCGCTGTAGTTTATGATTTCCTTCAAAAACGTCGTGCCGTGGTAGTGTTTGTTGTCGATTGGTTCTTCAATGCAAGCAGCCGTTTCAGTTTTTGGTGGCTGGTTGGTTTTCTCTTTCAACTCAATAACGCTGCGCTGTAGTTTATGATTTCCTTCAAAAACGTTGTGCCGTGGTTTTTCTGCTGAGTTTTTCCTCCCGGTTGATGTGCCGTAGAAGCCCTTCAGGGTCCAAATCCTGGTCGCCGTCACCAGATGTGACCTTTCGACGTGTGCCTTACACACGTCCTCGACCCTTTGATCGCAGCCCAGTTATGATCTGCACCCTGGTCGGTACAGTTATGATATGTCGACTGGGCAACCAGGTCTGCCAACCGTTAGTACGTCGCGTCACCCAGTGAGTTCTTCGTTAAGGCGTTGGGGATTCTTCTCGGATGCTCGGTCCTCAAGGCCTATTCTCCGTGGATCGTCTAGTTATCCTGGGTGTTCGTTGACGGATACGGTGTCACAAATGGCAAATAACGAAATATCCACAGATGTGTCCTTGCACGTGTGACCTTTACCGTGGTCACATTTGGCAAATAAAGAATGTACATATATACGGATCAACGCACATCAGCAACAAAACTCCGGAGGTTAGTTAATATAATATATATTTCGGAAATTCATAAAAGAAGTATTTACAGCATATACATAGAGTTGACAATTAATTCAAGCAAGCAGTTAGTTTTACAACTGAGCTTCTGTTGTTGAAATACCTGGTCGGTATTGCGGACTTTGCGTAATTCTCATTAAGTAATCTATACGTATAAACGTTGAGTTATCAGGCAACAAGCGAGGGGGCGAGAGAGAGAGAGAGAGAGAGG
The DNA here is from genome assembly GCF_053919585.1 of Euprymna scolopes. Lineage (NCBI taxonomy): Eukaryota > Metazoa > Mollusca > Cephalopoda > Sepiida > Sepiolidae > Euprymna > Euprymna scolopes. The sequence continues at coordinate 62,204,668 of NC_136499.1, forward strand.
TGATTCTGCCGAGACTTATCTCTCTTTGACTCTTACTGCTCTTCACTGACTACTCTGTTCTACTGACTGACTTAATCTTTGATTTTTCACTTCTTTTATAATACAATTATGGAACGATGACGACACCCATGTTCGTCATCGAACAATCAAATTGCTTGATTATAATTCGACGGGGCCTTTTCTCATTGGTTGATTATACTTCGACAGGGCCCTTTCTCATTGGTCCATTTCCAACATTGGATTGACTTCTCCCTTAATTAACGCCCAACTTACACGTTGTATTAATTAACTCCTCCCTGGCTTACTAATGGAATTTTTCATATACAGGAAAATTATTTTTCCTTTTACTTAAAGCAAATCACGCGATTTTATTTGTTTTAAAATTATCTATTAATCTCACCTTTCGCTTTGATAATTCAAAGGAATTTTAGTTTATCTTTGAATTAAGTTCAGGTTGTCGGCCATTTTATTATATCAGACATTTTGTTTACGTCAAAAGACCAAGAATGCATTTGTCGCTTTGAACTTATCGGCAACACACTTTCTTATCCGAGCAAAAATATTTCATAAATTCCCTTTTTTCGTTCGACCTGAATCACCAAATGACAATTCTCGATACGTTATCTCATTGTTTTGAAATTTCGGACAATTCATTTTTTTTCCTCTTCTTTGTTCTAAACACAATGCCGAGTCACTGCGTGTGTTTCAAAAACAACCCGACTTTTCAACTTGTCAAATTCCCAGGTCAACTTTTGGCTCATAGTTTTTCCAATTGCGGGTGTGAAATCCCCACCCCTCCGGCTACTGTACACTATGATTTCGGCCATTGGAGATCAAACGTCTGTGTATTTTGGCTAACATATTTTATGCATTCTTTTTCGCTTTTGAAGTCTAGAATTTGATTCAACTTTTTGCTACAAAGGCACTCTTTCCGCCGCTATTTCAACAACAGACTTAGCTCAGAATTTATTCACAAAGAAAAATTAATAATAATTTTTATTCCTTCAACCCGATTATCGTCCGGGAACAAAAAATCACTTATAACCAAAATAAACGTCACATCAACCCTACAGGTCTGATGTGGCCTCTCTTTAGTGTTACATATATGGAGAAGGCTAAACGAGAAACAAAGACATGCGTATAATTCTCACATGTGAATAAACCTTCATTAGCCCCCAAAATTTTCAGTAGATGTCAAATCCTGGTGAACATGAACAAACGGTACAGGTGAAGGCCTTAACATATGTAAATTTGGGTTGTACACCATGCAAAAAAGAGAAATGACGACGTCCATTTTTTGCCCTCTCCCATTTAGACCCAAAAGACCCCAAGGCCTTAACATATTTAAATTTGAGTTTAGCACCATATAAAACTGCTAAATTTACATACACAGAAAACATTGGATACATATGGTAAAATAGTCTCAAAAATGGAGCGCTTTTATTAGCCTTAAAAGAGCCCCTGGGGCACACCCAAGAGTTATCGCGAAGTATAGGCAAACAAAATTACATCGAAATCAGTTAGTTAGAACTTTTCAGAAAGTTTTATAAAATCCAAAGCATCAAGTTTTTTTTTAATAAGCACAAAAGTATCAATTTTAACCATTTTTACCCGAAAACCTCCTAGGGGAGCAACCGGAGTTTTCCTGGAAAATCCGCTCTGTTATTTTTACTCATATCATGTTTAATGTTTGTGCAAAATTAAAAAAAAATTCCAAGACGTAGTTATTGAGAAAAGTGCGCACAGACAAAAAGACGGGCGAACAAGGGTGAATTTACAGGTGCAGATTCCTTTTTGCGGGGGACCAATAATATGAATAATATAAAATATAAATGTAATTTTTCATTTATCTTATGTTGTTTTTCATATATATATATATATATATATATATATATATATATGTGTGTATGTGTATGTGTATGTGTGTGTGTGTAAAATAAAATAAGAATCACGGTTAAGTTTATCAAACTAATAATAATGTGTGTGCATGTGCGTGTGTGTGTTTAAGAAATGGAGAGGGCGTGTAGGCGTAGATATTTTGCTAAGTATTAAAAGTTTCATTCATACTTGTGCATTACATGCGTGTCCTTATTACATTGAAATCCACACTTTGGGGCGAGCTAGAGATGAAGACATAATTCCGACAGAGTTTGCGCATTGTCCCGTGAGGACAGGCACATTGACGATGCGTACGCCGATGAAAGCGTTGACAGCACAAATGCGTCGCGTAAATGGAATTAAAACGTCTCTTCCTGTTGCCAACACCGACTACGTTGAAATTACTCGAATCTCTTTCGCTTAATAACATCTGTAAATGAAGGTTGTTAAATATCTTCGCGGAGCATGGCGATATTGAATATTGCATAGTAAGGCCGGCGTTATTATAAGTTCCTGGCTTGTAATTGATTGCGCTCAGTACAGATATAGAAATCTTAGCCAAATCATTTCGATCTAACTTTATCACTCTTTGTGTCTTCATATAAATGTATTTATTTTTATATCAATATTATATACATATACATACATATATATATATAATTTCAAAATAGTTTATATATACATACATATATCTATATATTTATATATATAAAATTCAAAATGGCGTAGCAGAAACATATAAGGTATTTACAGTTTCTCTTCCAATTTTCGGATATATATATACCCCTATGATATTTTTTGTGCGTATTGATATTTATATTATAAACCATTTTTTTCTATTTTTTCATTTACTTACCTCTCCATGAGGGCAGAGTTAGACACAAGGTCGATTTTTAATGTGGGGAGAAATCAGCTCTCTAAAAAGGGGCACTGGTTATTAATAAAAATATGGATGGAGTTCTTCTTCACCAACCGAGACCAAAAAAGTGAAGTGCAACATTAGAGCAGATACTACACTTTGATCCTACCCGAAGGTCAAGTACCCTTTTTTCTGTTTTTATTTAAAAAGAAAATACAACTTTGTTATATATATATATATATATATATATATATATATATATATATGAGTCCTGGAATTGTATTCATCTGCAAAAAATCTAGCTAATTTGCATATTCTTGTAAACATTAATTTTAGTTAATTCCCTAATAATCATTTCAGTTTTCTCATCGGATGGTCATCTTTAGTTTACCATTACGTGTAATTATATTCATGCATATATTCTACATGATTTATACTTGCATAATATTTGCGTAAAAGATGTTATACTAAACACAAACATCTTTCTACATATATTTATGTATGCGTATATATATTTATTTAAATAAAAATGCCTACCAAGCTCCTCTTACAGTTTTTAGCTTACCGACATGAAACTTAATATATAGGGTATTCGCACTCATGCAGAACTATATATTTAGGGTTTAGCCTGGGAGCATCCGTGCAAACGTGTGAAAATTGAAAAAATAGATATTATCCAGGTGAAGTTGAAGGGCAGCATTACGAATACGCATGTTGAATGTAATAGCTATTTGTTCATGTTTGCGGTAAGCACCGTCAGATGCGTGAAGAATAGGTATCAACCTGTCCTTTAGATTTCATTTGACGGTGTCACGAAACCTGAGCTTTGGTCTGCCTATGCCTCGTACCCCATCCTCCAGTTGTGAAAACAGTAGCTGTTTTGGTAGTCGGGAGTGCTCCATTCTGTTTACGTGCCCGGTCTATCTCAGGTTTTTCCGGATGAGCAGGTCATACATGCTTGGGAGGTTGGCTTGTGATAGGATCTCCCTGTTGCTGACAAAGTCATACCACTAGACATTTAAAATCTGCCGGAGGTGTCTCATCATATAGGTGTTGAGCTTGCGGGCTACCAGTTTGTACACTGGCAAAGTTTCTGCACCGTATAAGAGTGACGAGAGGGCGATGGCGCGGTACACCAAGCATTTAGTTCTGAAAGTCATGTCTTTATTTTGCCAGACCTTCTGTTTGAGTTTTCCATAGGATATGGAGGTTAGCCATTCTTGTAGAAATCTCCTCGTCCATTTTGTTGTTGTTCATTACCGTAGTCCCTAGGTATTTGAATTTGCTGACATTGTAAAGCTCCTGGTCTTGAATCCTAATTGGCTGGCTTGTTGCTGGTGATCAAGGGGGGTGTTGGTCCATAATTTCGGTTTTCCTGATGTTAAACTTCAATCCGAATGCCTTGGCTGATCCTGAGAAGCGAGTTATTATGTCCTGAGCATGCATGCATATGTGTGTATATATATATATATATATGTATGTCTGTTTGTGTATGCGTGGGTGGATGTATGTACAAAATCCACGATATTCCGTTATTTACTTACTGTGATCATTTGCTGGTTAACTTTTGACATCTCTGGTTTAATCACATGATGAAACCCTTGAGTAAGGTTAAGTTATAATAATATCTAAGAAGTAATTAAGTTATAATAATATCTGAAAATTCTTATTTTAACCACCCATTTCTTTTTTGTTCTACTGCTTCTATTTCGTCTTCTTCTCCTTCTTCTTATTCTCCTTCTTCTTCTCCTTCTTATTCTTATTCTTCTCCGTATTCTTTTTCTTTGTATTCTTCTTCTTTCCAGTTTCTTATTCTTTTTGTGCTTCTTACTAATGTCTATTTTTGTTGTTGCTTTTGTTGTCCATCTCCTTCTTATTCGTCTTTTTCTTCTTTTCTCTCTTCTTCTATCTTTAATTCTTTCAATTTATTATTTCTTTCTCTCCCTTTTCATACTCATTCTCCTAATTCACCTCTTGTACATTTTTCTACAATACTACTGCTACGACTACTACTACTTCTACTACTACTACTTCCTTTCCTACCACCGTTTTTGTTTAATTCTGTCCATTGCATGTTTATTCTTCTTTATTTTCTTACTCATTCCTGTATTACTTCTTATTTTTTTACGCCTTCACGTCGATATTATTCCATCATCCTAATAAACTGATTCTTCTTTCTCTTCTTTTTCAGTTTTTTCTTCCTTTTCCTTCTCTTTCTCCTTCTTCTTTTTCTTTTCTTTTTCTTCTTTTCTTCTTGTTCTTGTCTTCGCACTTATTATTCTCTCCATATTGTCCTTTTCACTTTTTTTCTCTTATTTCCTCATCCTATTTCTTCTTTTCCTCCCTTTTCAGTCTTTCTCGAAGCATAATTTCCCATGTGTTTTTATCACAAATAAATCTACTCATTAAAATCATCCATTTGTTTCGTTTTTCGTTTTCCATTTCATTTTCTACCGAATGATTGATTGGCACATTTTCATACCAATAGTATTTTACGCTTTCCCCATATCCATTAACTGGTTACCGATTTACGTTAATTCACACAGCCCGCCCACACATCATGTTCTAGTCGACGGAAATTGAGCAAGTGTAATCCAAGACAGTCTATGAAATAATATTGTTTTAGACGTTTCTTTTTTTATTCCAATGTCGCTGGAGTATAACATGAAAATGACTCAAATATTTTTTGAAAAAAAAAATCAATCTATCTTTTATTATCTGAAGCTAAGTTAATAAATATTTGTATCCCTAAAGCGTTTTCTCATATAATCGTAAAATACATTTTTCAGATGTCTCAAAGGAGGGGTTCAGCGATGTACCGTATTTATTGCCGATTTCGGGGTTCACATTATATCGGCTAGGACAACAACCACAAAATTATTTGCATCAGATTATCTCATTATTATATTATGGTCGGGCAATGTCGGATGTCTTTGATAGAGAGGTGAGTGACCGGTATTTGAAGTGGTAAAAATATTATAGAAATAACAAAGTGTTTTGATAACGAAAGAATGTTTAGAAACAGCACGTGAATGTAGAAATAATTATGCCAGAAATATGTAAATCAATAAATTTTTTAGAAGGTTGTTTCACAAATAGGGCTGTTTAGTTTTAATAAACAAAGATACGTGACAAAGAACCAGGCCAATATTTGTGATTACCTAGATACATGACGTAACAAGATTAGAGACACTTTCGTTTTTAGAGTCTTTAACGGACGGCTGAGAGAGACTGTCGACAGATGAGATGGAACCCAGCAAGGACTAGATCGATGATCAAGATATAGACAGGAATGTATCAACGTTCCCCCTGTCCTAGATGGAAACAATATTCTGAAATAAAGCTTGCCGAAATGAAACCCAAGTTCTGTTGGTCCTGGTAGAATGCTTGTTGCAGGTTTCCGTCAAACAAGCTCAAAGATGGGCGAAGTGTCTTTCCTAACTGGCCGTCTGTTGTAACCCCATAGAATAGTACCCATCCTTATCAAGAGACAAGGATGTTTATTCGTCCGCTATTTTTCGTTTTATACGGACATACACCAGTAAGTTTTTGTGACATTTTGGAAACTAGGCGATCACACGTAAATACATCTAAGAAGGGCAGACGCACAATCATTAAGGCACTCGTTACATACACGTTTGTATATGTACAGAATATATACACACTCACACGGGAATACAACATATCGCCGTTTTGATACCCCGCTATACTGCAGGTATAACCGTTTGGTGCCGTTTTAAAACTTCTTTATATTACATCATTAAATACTATCAACTACGTGTGTCGATATTGCAAAAGAAAATCGTGTCCTGAAAATTGTCTTTTTAACGACGTGAAATCAGACATCAGCCAATGAGCCAAATTTAACATGTAGTGTAAAAAATACACAAAACTCTAAATTACTTTTCAATCCGTCTTTAGATTTTCATCACTAAAAGCACATGTTTAAATATTCCCCAACGTTTGAGAAAACTTCTATTTCAATTGTTCTAATGAGACGTAATTCGAAACTAACTCCTTAATTGACCCATCTCTTATCCATCAGTCTCACTTTCTTTCTCACTGACTGTATTTTAATCAATTTTAATCAATTTTCCCAACGCTATTAATTTATACGTCATCTTTTACTTTCGCTTTCAACAAATTTCGGTTCTATGTTTATAAAAGCCGACGGAAGAAAAGAGAGATTAGAAGAGATGACGTATATTATATATCTGTTGTATTATAAAGAGAATCGTGTATGATTGTTTTATCAGACTTAATGTCGTGTATGATCGTCTAACTGTTCTTTCTATTAAATATGTTCATATGCTTTTAAGTGTGAATGTGCGATACATGCATTTTCAGACATACCGCTGCTTCTTCGATGTTGGTCCATCTGGAATCTCTCGTCCTGGAGGGAAGACTTGGTACCTCTTTTGGACGAAGATTTATGTTTCTGGATATTTGAGATGAGGATTGAGAATGTGTAATATTTCGATTATTCGAACTACTGTTCTAATCTTGAGTGTTATTCTCACAATATTTTTGTCGGTATAATCTATGAGCTTGTTCAATAAATTAATATACAATAAATATTAGCTTATTGTATTAAGTAGTGATCGATTGTAATAAATAGTAGTCTATTGTAATAACTTGTAAGATTGTAATACAATAACAAGAATGGGTTTAAAGATCATAAACTGCATAAGAGAAGTCAACACAAAGGTTCACAACATAATAGAACTCAACACAATGGTTCACAATATAATAGAACTCAACACAATGGTTCACAACATAATAGAACTCAACACAATGGTTCACAACATAATAGAACTCAACACAATGGTTCACAACATAATACAACTCAACACAAAGGTTCACAACATAATAAAACTCAACACAATGGTTCACAACATAATAAAACTCAACACAATGGTTCACAACATAATAAAACTCAACACAATGGTTCACAACATAATAAAATTCAACACAATGGTTCAGAACACGAATAAAGCACTGCATAATCTTCAGTTCTAAGTAACAAATGAGCATGGTCGAAAGTACCAATCCGCAGATGCTTAGAATACAAATGTGAATTACTTAAAATTTTTCACCGGTCATATCTAACGAAATTTGAGCATGCTGCCCCAGTGGATTAACTAAAGGGTTCCGTTCGAATTTCCGTCCCGATTTTCTCGTTCGACAGAAAAAAACTGTACCCCCATCTGACGGTGCTTACCGCAACATTATAATCGTTTCAACTGTTGTTTTAAAATAGTGCGATGCTTACTATTGTTCTAATTGTATGATAATTGTGCTATATATTATATAAGATGTTGATTGATGTTAACAAGAGCGCACTATTAAAAATCTAGTAAAAAAAACAATAATTAATACATACTTACTTAATCAAGTCTGCATTCTTAAGATTGCCTTTGAGTTTGTAGTAGAACCATCTTCCTGACGTAGATTTCTTTTTCCTATAAAAAAATATACGTGATATAAATGAGAATTGTTTAATTAAAATTATAAATGATTAAGAAATAAATTATAAATCAAATTTTTAATTTGTAACCCATTGGTTCTAAACTACTATTCCACGGTATATTAGTGTAATATGTACCGCTGCATTATTACTTGTGCACATTGAGGATATAATAGTTACGAGCTATAGTATTGCTTTTCGATATTTCAAAGATGATTTATTTCTTAATCATGATGATATCTTGGTAGATTTTGTAAACACATCTTAATGAATGCTTTTTCTTTATTAAAGAAATTATTAGGTTAAATACAGAAAAGTTTCGACAGATCTGCCGTTTAGTTGTAAAAGCGAGTTCTTGAGTGAGATAGTTAAACATCCTTGTAGTCGAACCAGCTATACGCAAAGCAGAAATGAAAAGATCTTAGGGCAGCATATAAATTAATTATATTTAAGATGAAAGTAACAATATGTAAGGAAAGAAAGATATTTTTATTAGCGAGCATTTTACATTATTAGAAAATAAAACTGAAGAGCGTTTTCCATTATCCACATTGAACAATTTGATTATAATCGCAATCTATTCTTAGATTTAAAACTTTTCAATTTTCTACTTTGCAGTTACCATTTATCAAGGCTCGAACGTTATTCGAGGATATGTAAGGTAGTAATAATCACTAATGGTTTAGATTGGGTTAAATTTGATTATTTATGAGGACGGCTTAACAGGAACTTGTTTACATTAGATTTGAAGGCTACCATGTTGTATTCAACCGAAAAGTATTCTGTCGAACGATAATCCAAAGGCAGAAAGTACTGTGAAAGAACGTTTGTTCATGGAACCTATATACACATTAAGGCACAGAAAAAGAGTGCGGAAAATCATATATATTGATTGTAACTAGTCGAGTGTTTTTCTGAAATTTTGGCTTTGGGATCATAGATTAGAGTTCACTTTAAGGTTGTGTGAAGATGAAGGTCAGTAAGCCTTTACAGTGATCGTGATTTTATATTGAAGCCATCAAACCTACAATTGGATGCATTTGTGAACTGAGGCTTTCTTCCTTCAACAGCATCACTCGTCAAAACGTAAATATCTAAATATATTGAATAAGAGTAAAGAGTCTGTTTCTCTTGCATTTGCCCACATATTACAGCAGTAGTAAAAAATAACAAAGTACAGCTGTCCCACTGAAATTCACCATTATTATTATTTGATGGCAAATTTTGAATTCAGGAAAAGTTGATTTATCTAAATTAAAATTATTCTTGTATACTCGTCAGTGTTATTATTTTATTGCAGAATAAAAGCCTTACGAATAGAAAATAGTGAACGAATGGTTATATGGGCAAATGTTGAGTATTTCAAACGACAGTTTAACAACAGGTTTGAGTATTTAACAAATAGGTTTGGGTATTTAACAAATAGGTTTGGATATTAACAAATAGGTTTGGGTATTTTACTAACAGGTTTGGGTATTTGAAAATAGATTTTGGTATTTAAAAAATAAGTTTGGGTGTTTAACGAATAAGTTTGGGTATTTGACAAATTGGTTTGAGTATTTGACAAATTGGTTTGGGTATTTAAAAGTAGGTTTGGGTATTTTACAAATAAGTTTGGGTATTAACAAATAGGTTTGGATATTTAACAAATAGGTTTGGATATTTAACAAATAGGTTTGGATATTTAACAAATAGGTTTGGATATTTAACAAATAGGTTTGGATATTAAGCACATAGGTTTTGCTATTTAGATTACTCCTACTTCTGTTTTACCCTTGGATCTTATACTCACAATATTTCTGTCGATGTAACCACTGAGCTTGTCCAATAAATTTATATGCTGTAATATGTAGTAGTTTATTGTAATCAGTAGTGGTGTATTGCAATAAATAGTACTCTATTGTAGTAACTTTTAAGATTGTAACACAAAAACAACAATCTTAAAGTGCATAATAGAATTGAACACAAAAATTCAGTACACAAAGAAAGCTTCAGTTATGCGTAACAATTCATTGTGGTCTAAAATACAATCCTCAGTGATGATCATACTAAGAAGACAAATGACAATTATTTAAGATTTCTTACTAGTAATGTCTGTTATTATTTTTCTTTTTTGGCAAGAAAACACTTTCTGAGAAAAAGAAAACTATGTATTTTGCGATAGGTGTGTTGCAAATATTTACATAACTTCAATAGTCGTCTCCATGGTAAAAGGGTTATAATTACTTGTGTAACCATTTAATAATTCCAGAATCTAACCAAGGATCAGTATTGATGGAATTGTCAATAAAATTATTCACACTCGCGAGCCATGTGGAAATTCTACGGGGAACTCATTCATCAGGAATATTTTAATGTTGGCATTCGGTAGATGTTCAGCATAAATGGAAACGCTCTGATAGCTCTTTGGTTAAACTGCAAAAGTATTTATCTAAGCTAGCAAGGACGCCCGGCACAGCCAGGTTGTTAAAGACGCTTAAATATGATGTTTTAATTCTTGCAGATTTTGAATATTACTATAGAGTTAATGTTCTAGCGATTTATAAAGTTGCGATTTCCAAAATAAAAAAAAATTATCCGTATGACTTTGAGGCATCAACTTGAATCGAAACCGAAACTTATATACGGTTTCGATTATAGCTGAAGGATCTCAAGTTACATATATATATATATATATATATATATATATATATATATATATATATATATATATGTAACTTGAGATCCTTCAGCTATAATCGAAACCGAAGCACAAAACTTATGAAGAATTCTTGATAAAATTATTCATAAAAAATAGATTACTGGAGTGCCATCAGTTTTAATCGAAACGGAAACCAAATCTTATAAAGAATTTTTGGTAAAATTATTTATTACAAGAAATGGAAGTCCATGACAATTAAACGACAGATGTAAGCGTGATATAACGAATAAATAAATGACACCCTCGCTATCCTATTTATATATAGATACGATGAAACAACGGTATATCGGCCAAATTTTGATTATTTAAACCGACAGCTTAACAAATATGTTTTGGCATTGAACTCGTATCTTATATCATTCGTACTACTGTTCTCATCTTGATTGAAAATTCAGGGATAATCGACAATGATATTGAGTTTTGCCCCTCATGCTCCCATGGTCATGGAAAGAATCAGACGATAAATATGAAAGACATTGTGATCAGTTTAAAAAATGTTTTAAAGAAACGAAACATTTTTTTTTTACTACTGCCTTTTTATATCATAGAATGGCATGCTGATCAATTATTTGAAAGTCAATTATCCGGTAGACAATTCCATTTGTATTCTGACAAAATACACTTCACGCGACAGCTCTGATTGATAACACTTTTTGCTGGAAGCCATATTAGAAAATGGCGAATAGCTATTGACGTTACCATGATTTTTCTTATTTCGTTTCGATCGGTGTACTTTTTGTCTCGTAATTTTTCTTTCGAAATACATTTCTTTACTTATATTTCAATAGAAAATGACATTTCAATGAGATTAGACTGATATTCATTCGGTGTCTCATTCCATACAAACGACATATATGCGTTATGTCTGTCACGAGAGGCAATCACTTTTTTTCTATTCAACCGAGCAAACACTATTTCTCATTGGTTCATTTAAGTATTTTCCTTTCATTTTTTTTGTTTTTGTTTTTGTGATATCAACATTGTAAACTATTTCATTTGCAAATACACGAATCATCAATTGATATTTTTTATTTGCCAATCTACTTTGTACTTGTGTCTATTATCGATGTACGATCCAACGCCACTCACGAATGAAAAGCACACTTTTCTAAAATACCACAGAGCTAATGGCACTGAACTATTTATTTAGTGTCACTTATATGATGATGTTTATAAAGATTTTCTCGATCTGTAGATTTCAATTGAAGTAGAATAAACTGAATCGAGTGAAATGCATTATCTTTTCTGCTAGTTATTTTGGATGTACACTGTTTCAAGTATTAGTTGCCCTACATATATCCGTTTTGTATTGCGTTTCTATATTCTTATTTGCTTATTAGTTAGTGTAGTTTGGCTTGAATAGAAGTAAAATAAAAGACTATTGGACAGCACACACAACCATATATATATATATATATATATTATTATGAAAGTCTTTTCGTGGGTATGTTTCACGTTTTTTTTTTTTAATTATGAAAGTCTTTTCGTGGATTCATCTGCCTTACTTTTAATGCTAGGTTTATTTATGGTGTCTTTTAAATTCAATAAAAACCCTTCAAAATTTGCTGACGAGGAGACCTTGCTTATTAAAAAACTATATGTAATTATTGTACGTAACTTGATGCATACCACAATAAAAAGCATTGTTTTCCGAAACGATCGTACAGATAATTTATTTTGTTGCTGTTCCTTCTTATGAAACGGATTTTTAATTTGATTATAATTTCACTTTTAAATTTTAAATTATCAATCACATTACTTAATATATATATATATATATATATATATATATATATATATATATATATATATACTAGCGGGGGGTACCCGGTGTTGTCCGGGTGTGGTGAGATGTGGGGAGGTAAATTAAAACAAAATTGAAATTGAAGAATAAGCGATCGTAATAACCTGGTTTAAATATTATAACCTTTTGTTTTTTAAATCGGGAAAACGAAGACAAAAATAAACAGCGAACGTGATGCAAAATAAAACACAAGCAGATGAAAACGAAATGGCATAAAAACACTGTTTAAATTTTTAAACTTCTTTAAAAAAATCGGAAAAACAAAAACAAAAAACAGCGAACGTGAAAAAAAAAAGAACATGTTAATTGCATAAATAACCCCGTTTTAATATTAAAACATAAAAATCCGAAAAAAATATATCTGATATTTAGGCTCGAACGTGTAATATTAAAATAGGTACGGCGCCACTATAACGACTGGTCTAGCATCACGTGAGCGTAGGTAGATCGGCCTTTTTATGTTTAAACTAATTCAAGAAAGAACATTTTTTTGCGCATGCGTGATTTGCTAAATTGTCATTAAGGATATATGTCGTCCGAAGGGGTGAGCTTCAGAACGATACCGATTTGGTTAAAATCTGTCGCTTCTGTGGGAAGTTTTCGACAGACACATAAACATACAGGCATTTAAACAGATGCTTGCCGTTTATATTATAGACTAGCCTGGGTAACCGGCGTTGCCTGGGTGTTTGATTGTTTGTTGAGCAAAGAAAAAAAAGAAGTGGTAGTAGAAAGGCAGGCACGAACCCGTACTGCGAAGAAGGAAAAGTGTGTGAAAAAAGTGACGTCTTTGCCGTTTCGTCCCTCGTCAAATCGAAGGTGGCGGAGGTTTAAATTAAGAAAATATCAGCGAAAAACGCGACCCCTCCTTGTAGAAAACAGCCCAGTTGAGGGTGAAGAAATTAATGCTTTTAGCCAAGTTTCGATATTTATCGTCTGAAGGATGGAGCTTCAAAACGATATAGATCTCGTGACAATCCGTGGCCTCTCTCGAAATTTTTGGGCAGACATACAAATATACATATATGCATACATGCATACATACATTTAAATAGACAGGTGAGATTTATATTATAAATGTGATGTATCCAGTGACAATACAAATGTAGTTGTTTAGTCGTTTAATTTTACGGACTATCCACTCTATAAAAATTATTTAATTTAAAAGCCAGTCATTTTCGTAAATATTTTCATGCTTCAAGTTTTATATGCCTTCAAATATTTATACTGTGTGTTTAGTTACAATGCTTCATTTTACAGCGTGTCAACCCTGATCGAATTATTAAGTTCGAAATCCGGAATTCTTTTTTTAATGCTTTATCTCCCAAAGTTACTTATATTGTCATATTTTTTTTATTTTATTTTATAATTTACTTTTACGGTAGATTAATTGTTTTCGGTTTATTAATGCCAGAATTGATTGGTTTGGTAAACATTGGTTACAATTCTTGCATCTGTAAATATTTATTCATGGTGTTTAGTTAGGACTGGTCGTTTAGTTTTAAAGCATATCAACCCTGTCAGGTTTGTTAATGCCAAATACGGTCAGTTTCTTTAAGGTTTTCATTCCTCTTGGTTTTGTTGTTTTGTAAAAAATATTGTTTTATGTTTGGATTTGAAATCATGATTGAGTCTTACTAAAAGAACACGGCGAAACAATAACAGCGATGTTTAATGTAGTAAGAGCAAGAGTCCTATATCTTTAGACAGTCTGATCTGGTATTATCCGTTCAAATTTAGGAGTTTCAACATGAAGTTTAGCATACTTTAGTAGCCAGATGACCTGACCTGATCTTGGGATACCTCTTAAGATCTCCTCTATTGAGAAATATAATCATGTATGTATATTGTTGTTTAAAGTTAGCAGAAGGAAAGGAGAAAACGAAAGGTTAAAACAGATCAAACGAACAGAGGTATTAACGCATGTGTGTCGAGTGAGGTTTAGCGAAAGAGAGAGAGAAAGAGAAATCAAGATGGCGCCCATAGTTTTAAAATGTGTGCTCTGGTGGAAGTCACGCAAAATCACGCGAAATCACGCGGAAGCCAGGTCGAGGAAAAAGGGCAGACAGACGAAGGTTGGTGACAGTGGTGATCTAAAACTCGGCGGTCGTTGGCTTGCAAAGACGAATATTTTTTAATTTTTTAATTTTGTTGTTCTAAACCAGGAACACTTCATATATCATCAAAATTCAAACTGTTGAACACTAGTATTTACATAGTTCAATGTCTTGAAATAATATGCAATGAATATCTGAAAGCATAGAATTAATTAACAAAATTACTGATTTCGATAACAAATAAGTTCATATGCTCTTCCAAATAACAAGTATCTTTTTTTGCTCTTAATTGCTTAATCTATTTCATTAATCATTTTTATTCTCGTGTTCGTCTATTTTTCTCTTCAAAAATGTGTCTTAATTTTTATCTAAGTAAGTAGATTTAATATTTACGAACTATCGAGATTATCAGTGCATTTTTAGCATTATAGACAGGACCCGCGTGGGACATAGTTGACTATAAGATATATTTTATGTTCATTAAATATTCCCACGTTCGATAGAAGCATTTCTGATTTTGACAAGATACAGCTAAAACAGGTTGGACGTTGGCTTGAGTAGAAGGTTGTGAAAATATCACTGAAGATGAGCGCAATAGTGAATACGATCCAAATAATATACATTTTTAATCCTCTGCTGAATAATTAAGACGCAGTACTCCATTTTTTTGGTTTTGCTTACCATTAGAATTTCCAGCATCTAATTTACAACAAAAAAGTAGATGTGCCGTCCAAACTAACAAGTATCCTTTTTTGATATTAAGTCTCTTAATTTATTTCATTAAATAATTTTGTTATCTTGTTCGTCTGTTTTTCTCCCTAAAGAATGTGTTATAAGTTTATCTAAGTAAGTCTAGATGTAACATTTACAAATGTACCGAAATCATCAGTTCATTTTTAGTATTAGAGACAAGACCTGCGTGGAGTAGAGAGGACTATAAGATATAGTTTATGTTCATTGAATACAAATGATATTCTCTGTCAAAAGTGAACCTTTGAATAAGTTAACGTTGTTCATTTGTAATAGTTCGATTATATAGACGATGTTCTCATCTTCAGTTTTATTTTCACAACCTTTTAGTCGATGTGACTTCTGCGGGTGCATCTTGTTGAACGCAGAAACCTTTCTGTAAAACTCGGAAATTTACATGTTATTTCGAACCCTTTATTTAATCAACACAGAATAACGATACTTACTAAAGAAAATAATTATAAATTACGCTTGTCTTGTAAGTAAAGGTTCAATCTCCTACTGTGTGCGATATTACGAATACAAATTCCAACAAGTTTAGAATACCAGTGCGAAATACTTAAGATTTTTACATGAACTGCGAACATGCTACCGCAGTCGATTAAATAAAGAGTCCCGTTAGTAATTCCGTGCTGTTACCATTAGAATTTCTAGCATCTACTTCAAAATAAAAAAAACACAATCCACTTTTATACGAAAAATAGCTCACTTACGATTAATGATTAATTATAACTAGCGGGACCTGTGGAAATTCCACAAGAGACTGATTCATATGTAATATATTGATATTGGCATTCTGTAGATATTAATGATCAATTTCGTATCTTAAATATAAGTTTTAAACTTTATGTCCAACACTTTATGCAAGAGTTAATAGTCTTATTATCGAAACGAATTATACAAAAATTTGAAAGTATAAATTGGTCTTTCTTAACGAGATCTATGCTATTTGGCTGTTAACTTTCAGAATATTAATTATTACTTATGAAAATTGTGATGATATTACAGTCAGATCACCTGTTGATCTTGCAAGATCAAATGCATATTCTTTGTCAAAAAGAAGATTGTTTTAACTTATGTGTTGGGCTTTCTGACTTATTACTCAAACACACACACAGGCGCATATATCTGTTATATTCTCCATGAATTTGCACGTTGTGTGTGACTGACGTTTTTACTAAATTAAAAGCTTTTTCTTTCAAAGCGCCAAATTTGTCAAAGAGGAGAACACGTGATATTTGAACATATATCTATATCTCTATCTGTCTACCATTATATAAAAGTCACGTTGTGCGTGTGTGAGTTCCTTCCTCGTAGGTTCCGAAACGGCTGAGCCTATCTTTTGCAAATTCCATACAAAGCTAATTTATATGCCTGGCAGTGTGTTTTAGATATGTTTTCTACAGAAATTCATCCGATAAATATCGAAAATCGAAAAAAAAAATCCCGTCTTAAAAATAGTCGTTCATTCTTCTACTTAAAAAGTAATATTTACAATAGAATATTATACGTTACACTGCCCAAGAAAAATAATAAAATCTTTGCAACAAATGGAGTTATTGTTATCTGGAGATTTAGCTAAGTAGTAGAGGATTTGACTACGGATCGAATGATCTCTTGTTAAAACCCGGATGTACCTCATCATTTTATTGAAATTTTTTCTAATCGATTAGTTCAATTTACAATAATAGAAGATATATCATTTAAAATAATTTCCTCCTTTGCAAATCATTTCTTCTTTGGCATATTTTAAAATTAAACATAAGAATTGACTTATCCAGGGTATTCGTCTTCAGGCAAAACTATCAGCTGATGTGATATTGTAAACAAAAACAGACATAATTCGATGAACGACATTATCATCATTATTTTATTTATTTATTTATTTATTTATTTATTTATTGCAAATTAGTTCACCGGGAAATTATTCCTCGTTATATATAATAATCCATAGAGGATTGATTCTATAATAACAAATATGCAATCTGAATAAATTAAAATATCATGTTTAAGCATATTGTACAACCGTAAAGCTACTATATAATATATAATATATAAATTATATATTATACGTTTCTATGGAAATATTTTTTTAAATTATATTGCACCTTTTTATAGCAATCCTTAATTTATAAATCTCAATGTTATTGCGGATCATATTACAGAGCAGAATAGATTCAGTAATTGATATAATAATAAAATGAATAATTTTGCGCTACGAAACAAGTGCTGTCAAGAATTGTGAATGTCAACGTACGTAAGAGAATAACTTGTAAGATCGTCAACATGGTGGAATTGGGAATATAGATTTTTGTCATTTATTTTTTATTTGTTTAAATATACATTATTTATATATAACAGTATAACTACACATCTAAAACAAGAATAGGTTTAAACCTTCTGAAAGTCACACTAGAATTGTTTGTGGATAAAATAATTAAAAAGAAAAATGCTAAGTAATAACCAGTAAGTGACTGTCTTCTATAGACGCAAAGTTTGATCTTCAGTGAAGACAATGCCGAGAGCACAATTACAAATTAAAATTTTTCTAAAAGATCATGGCTGACGGAACGAGATTAGAGATTCAACAGTTCAATTAGACACACCTGAAGATGTTAGGGGTTATATCAGCCAGTACACTATGATATAAACGTCCGAGTAATTCAAATACTACAGAATTTGAATTTATTACTATTTTTTTCTTGTTTTCGGTTGTATTTTATTCAAAAATCTATAGTATATTATTCTTCATCTCTCTGTTCGTTTGACTTATGTTTCGAGAACTACTACGCCGATCCGTCTAAATCTTTGTATGAATACTTTGTTATGATTAGGTGAACCCAACTATGTATCATAGTATCTGTTCGCTGCAGACTTAGGATTAAATTAGTATTTAATGCAAATCTGAGTACAAATTAAAACAAAAGCCATACATAAAAATGAAATTAATCACCGATTCTAAGTAAACACACTAGTCATTTTTCACGTTTTAACGGCCAAAAATGTCTGGCATATAAATATTTATTATTGCATTTTCGCTCCAAACAAAGCACAGCGATATTATAATATAGAATACTTCTATCTGGGACATAATTGCCGGGATATTATGAAAGGAGTTGAACGCAGGATGTCTGTTTACATTACACTTGAACTTCTACATATCACTATCGTCGGAGAAGCATGAATGCGGAAGAGTAATCCCAGGTTCAGTAGTTCTGGGGAAAGAACTATTAGAGTAGAAGGCCTTCTAGCATCTGGGGATCTCTACTACGTAGGTGGGGGACTTTGCTGCTTCACAGATTTGTCGGGGATATTTACGTTCAGGGGATACAAGGACTAATTAAATAATTAAATTAAATACTTGTAAATCAGACGGGGATGCAACATTTCGTCGGTGGGAGAAAGGGTGAAGGATAGCTGACAGTTCGGGACCTATTCGGTTGGCGACTCTCTTCTGAACGATCTGCAGGAGTGAGAGACTAGTAGCAGATGCATCAGCCCCAAATGTGACAACAATACTCCATACATGGGCCAATAGTGGCCTTGTAGAAATACAGGATACAGGCGTAAGTAATTTTCTAGCATGGTAGAGATAGCCAATCTTCTTTGCAGCAGCCGTAGCAATGCTCTTGATGTATCTGTTCCAGCTCATATTTTCCTCATATGAACGTAAAACCGAAAAGTTTGAACGAAGTACTTTTAAGTAATGTATAATTAGCAATAGCTATTGCTGGTTCAGAAGGTTTCTTGTAAATATTACAGGAAATAAGCTTCATTGAATGTTAATATCCATTTCTGTCCCCGAACGACAGATTGGACGAGTTCCTCTATTGCATTAGATATGTATCCATTTGTTTTCTCCTTCTGCCTACCATAGAGCGTGGTGTCATCCGAAAATATACCAATCCAGAGACAATTTTATCAGGAGGTAATTTATGAATATTAGGAATAATAAAGGTCCAAAGATCGATCCCTGAGACATACCCTCATTTATATCATATTGTCTTTTGACGAACGTCCATCGAGGACAACCTGGATTCTTCTTTAACCAAAAACGAATTTAATGTTAAGCATACGTCCAGTATTACCATATGATCTGAGTTTCATGAGAAGCCCTTGGTGCCACACCCTGTCAAAAGCCTTAGGTATATCTAGGGTTACTAACCAACCTTTCCTTGCTTAATCCAGTGCATGATAAATACGTTCACAGATTACAGTTAGGATATCTGCAGTAGGAGAAGCTTGCCCAAATAAATATTGTTGCTCGGACAGAAGTTTAGCCGTTGTAGTGGACGAGCTTTGTTGATTATTGACTCAAGTATTTTGTCGAAAAGAGGGAGTCGGCTAATAGGGCGATAATTCAATGCGTTAGTTCTTTCGCTAGAAATATTGTGAACTGGTACCACAGAAGCAGTGTACTCGCAGCCAGAAAATCAAGATTCGTTAAGGTATTTACTGAAGAGTTTCGAGAGCACTGGAGCAACCTCAACGAAACATTTTTTTTTTAATATTACAGCCGGGATTAGATCAGATCCACATGCTTTTGAGGTGTCTACGTTTTTTTATGATATCATGCACTTGGAAGGAGTAATTTTAAGATCATCTAATGTGGTTTCCGTCCGCAAAGGAAAATCAAGGAGGGATGGTTTGGTAGGTCCAATGTAGCGTTTAAGGCAAGACTTCTCAGTTCCCATGCAAGAAATTTCATGATTGTTGATAGCGGGGGAAGTGTTTATTGACCATTATTTACTACACTGTTGCAGATTTCCAAAAATCTCGAGTTCCTAATTTCTGTGCTTCAATACGTTTTCTGCCTGTTTCGGTGTATTCATTTTTAGTTGTTGCTATTTCTTTCTTGTAATTACTTCTAGCTTCTATAAACCTTCGTCTGTTTGTACTGGACTTATATCGGATAAACCTACGGTATGCATGCTGCCTTTGAGCAATATCAGCTGCGCAAGTAGGAATAAACCATTGGGGAGAGGGAGATATGCTATGGAACTTCTGTATCTAGATTTAAAACTTAATCATCTTAAGAGTATGGAAAAAGTATATATATATATGTATACTTTTTCCATATATGTATGTGGATGACTATATATATATATATATATATATATATATATATATATAGCTGTATATGTATATATATTAAATAAGAATAAGGATTATTATAATATAGCTTTGACTAGATCAGGATATCAAGGAAAGATCAAATACATAAAAGAGATAGATACATAAAAAAGATAAAGATAGTAGAAAAAACTACACAATATCATATAACATGAAAGGAGGAAGAAATGTAAAGAACAGAAAATGGTCTGAAAAATAAGAGGAAGAAAAAAATTAAATAAAAATAGTGAAGAAGCATATAATACTAATAATACTATAAAGAATAAGAGCAATAGACGCAAGAAACTGAATCTGGTTTATCCACCTTTCAGTGAACATATACAACATGATAGCTCTCAAGAAATTTACAAAATAGTTGATAATAACTTCTCCACGGAAATAGATTAACTAAAATAATTAAAAATAACACAGTTAAACTTTCATTTTCAGCCGCTGTGAATCTAAGTAAAACTATAATAAGTTCTAATAATAGTAAAATAGACAAAATAAGAATGAATCAGGTGAATTAAATATTGAGAATATATGTTACTGTAGAATATCTAATAAATGTCCATTGGAGGGAAATTGCTTATTTTCTGAAATTGTATACAAATTTGAAGTTAAGGTAGATAAGAGTAAAAAGATATAGGAGGAAATAAATGTAATTCGCTATAAAGTTTTTATTTTATTTTTAACTTGTATCTATGATGTAAATAACTTTACTTGGCCATATAGGCCTGCATGTCTTTCCACTTTCTTTACTTTCTTCTTGCTTCCAGATAAGTAGGAAGAGAGTTACATAGGAATCGAGTGCTCCACGCAAGCGAACACACAAACGCAGTAAGTGATTTTAAGGCAATTACGATAATCTTTGTCACAAAGGGGCATAACATCTCACTTTCATATCCGCTTCTTTCTCTGTCTCTTTTCGCTGGGCCTCTAAACAATGCAGATGTGACTAAAAACACTTCCCGGTTCTGGCGAACGATCAGCCCGCCATTTGAACTGTCATCAAAAAATCTCGAGGCCTAAACTCAAGCAGCGTTAACCCATTCATCGTTCGCTATTAACTTTTGCAATTTTTAATTTGTATCTATGATTTAAATAAATTTACTTGGGTGTAATAACAATATCGGCATATAAAAGCCAAGTACGGCCAAGGATGGAATACTGTTGCCATATCTGGGCAGGAGCTGCTAAAAACAGCCTATCATGCCTTGACAGAGTACAAAATAGACTTCGTGGTTTAGTGGGGGATGCCCTTTTCTCTACCCTGCAACCTGTCTCCCACAGAAGAGACGTTGCGAGCCTATCCTTGTTTTATCGTTATTTTCATGGCAGGTGCTCGTCTGAACTCCAATCCCTGGTCCCCCCTCGCCAAACTTTCACGAAAAACACCCGTCTAGCTGAATCCACTGTGAAAAATTTCCCCCACTCTATATCTGTGCCTAAATCAAAACGCGGATTTCATGAGCAAAGCTTCTTTCTTAGAACTGCACGCCTGTGGAACTCTGTTCCGTCTGCCTGCTTCCCTCCGGACTACAACTTGGATGTCTTCAAGTCTAATGTTAACAAATTCCTAATGAACCGCCCCCCCCCTAATTAAACACTTCATAAAATCTCCTCACTAACGTGATGTACTTGCAATAACCCTTATCCCTGAGTGGCTTCCGGGCCTTGATAAGTGGTGATCACTGTGTAAAAAAAAAAAAAAAAAATTTCGTGTCTTCATGGAAAAGGGTGATCATGTGACTTTTCTTCAATCTCCTACATAAACGATAGAGGACACCGTTGGTTAAGAGTAACATGTTAGTCGTACAATAACTAAATTAATAGATCATCAATTTATACATAGAAACTAAATTAATTAACAAAAAACAAATTAAGGTAAATAGAAATATATTTAAATATAATCGTTATTGGGAATAAACTAACACCTGTGTAATTCCAATAAATACAAATAGAGGAAATAAAAAATGGAACATTAAGTAACTGTAAGCTATGGAGATAAACAGATTATGATTGATTAAAATAGATTAAATCAAAATATAAATTCGAAGCAAACTAAAGAGGAAATTGGAAGTAAATTAATAAACTGTGATTTGGTTAGAACTACAATTTAAAAATTAAGCAAGAAATACTAAACTTAAAATATTAAAGTAAGAATACATGTAATTTCGATAATTAATGGATAGGTATATATTGCGAAAAGGGAATTGGCTCACTTACAACGTAACGGTATTAAGAAAAGTAAACAAGATTTAATAATAAAGGTATAATATTAGATAACAATAAGATAGGTAAAATTTTTACTTTAAATATTGTCGTAAACAGTATGGGATGAAAATAAATGTTAATAAATATATTATTTTAATAAAAGTTTTAATTACATTACTTTCTTAAAAAATAACGTATGAAGATAAATATATACTAATAGATCGTAACATATAAATAAAATTTATACGAAACAACAGCGGATTGAGAAAATAACAGTTATACATATAAATGGAAACTAGAATTTTAAGGTGTAGATTACTATGTGGGGAATAAAAAAAAATACAGAATTAAATTGTAAAAAAAGTATAAACATTTTGTAAAAAGCATTAAAAGATTTATTGAATATAAAAATAGGGAATTAGTGAAGTTTCATGTAAAAATAGAAATACGAAAGTGGATTAATTACTCAATTCGAAGGAAAAATTAAAAGCAAAAATAAAATATAAAAATGGTACGCATAGTGGTGAGTCAAACTGCTTAATTCCTTAAAATAAAGATAATGAATTTATATATATATATATATATATATATATATATATATATATACATATATACATATATATATGTATTTCATCATCTGAAGAGTAGCTATATTAGAATATTTTTAAATGATATAATACTAGAATTTGTCCAAATTTTTACGAAACAATCGTAATGCATAATCGGAATATAGTGTTTTTGTTTTATATTCTTGCGATAATATCTTATATATATATATATATATATATATATATATGTGTGTGTATGTGTGCGTGTATGTGTGTGTGCGCGCGCACGTATGTATAATACATCCTATTAAATCAGCGGCGGAATGTTATAAAAATATGTCAAGTAATAAGAATTCATATATATATATTGATTTTTTTAAAAAAGCGCCTTTATTAAATAATATTTTCTGTTACTTAGCACAATGCAAAATTTATTTTTGTTTATAAGCAAAACAATGGAACACTTTAACAGTGGCAGTGAACGTTCATATATGTGTTTAGTTCCCAGTTTGCCTTTAGCCGCTATGACGAGCTATCATACAGGGAAATACTTCATCTTTGCATGACCATATATATATTTATACACACACACACGCACACACACACACGCGTGCACACACACATATTTATATCTCTATAAAAGTGAACGTGTCTGTGTACATTTCCCTACGCAATAACTCTCGCAATTTTTACTTTACAGACTCGAAATTTGATATACAGGGTACTGAGATTTGGGAAAGTCGATGTGATCTGTTTTCGGCTAGAAATGTGTCTGTTAAGGGGTCAAAGTTCAACGATTTCACCTTTGAGAACTCTACCAAACTCCTTCGACAATTTTGGCTTTAAACACTTGAACTTTTAGATATAGGTTCCTTGGACATGGGTCTAACTTAATACCTTAATTTGAGCCCCAAACAATAAATTTTAAGGGGTCATAATAGGGGTCAAAGTTTTAAAAAATTGACCGTTTTTTGTTTTTTGTTTTTTTCTGTTTTTTTTTTGTTTTGTTTTTTTGCTCAGCATACATCTCCAAACATCCGGGCAACGCCGGGATGAAATGCCAGTATATCTATAAAAGTGAACGTGCTAGTATATATATATATATATATATATATATATATATATATATATATATATATATACACTCGTGAACAAAATAATGGGCCATGATTAAAATTGGAACAAAAAAAATGGGCCATGATTGAAATTGGAAAGAAAACAATTTTTAAAATTTTTATCGCTTGTTTGCTAATAATTAGCTGTTATTTAGTATTTTTCAGATTATTAGTATTAAAGATGAGTCCAAGAAAAGTAAGACGACATCTTGACGAAAAAATTAAAAACCGAATTGCAGGATTACGACAGGCAAATTTGACTTACAAGCAGATTTTCGACATTTTGAAAGAAGAAAAGGTGGCAAAATTTCTTTCAGCTGTGAAGAAAATTGGGCAAAGGTTCGAAATTGAAGGCACAGTGAGCAGGAAAGTTGGTCTTGGTCGCCCCAGAGCATCCACAATGAAGGACGATCACAGGCTTAAAATGACCGTTTTGAAGGATCGCAAAAAAACTTATGTTGACCATAGCAAACAATTCGAAACAGCAATAGGAAATTCTCTTTCTAGAGTGACAATATCCAGAAGGATGAAGGAAATGGGATTTTCATCAAAAAGATGTGCAAAAAAGCCTTTGTTAACTAAGAAGAACATCAGTGACAGAAAGACATTTGCATCATGTTATGGTACGAAAGATGCAGATTGGTTTAGAAATGTTTTCTGGTCGGACGAGTCAAGATTTTGCCTTGCCAGTGATGCCCCTGAACGTTGCATCCGAAGATCCGGAAAAAAGATTTTCACCGAATTGCATAAAAACCACAGTAAAACATGGAAACGGAGGAATAATAGTATGGGGGACCTTTTCTGCTGCAGGAGTTGGGGAAATTATCAGATGTG
Source organism: Euprymna scolopes (assembly GCF_053919585.1). Lineage (NCBI taxonomy): Eukaryota > Metazoa > Mollusca > Cephalopoda > Sepiida > Sepiolidae > Euprymna > Euprymna scolopes. The sequence continues at coordinate 62,230,010 of NC_136499.1, forward strand.
ATGCGTCAATTAATGCCAAAGAATACATTCAAATATTAGAAAGAGGTCTATTACCAAGCATCCAGAAGTTAGAAATGAACAATGACATTATTTTTCAACATGATAATGCCCCTGCACACACAGCAAAAGTCACAAAGAAGTGGCTTACTGATAATTCAATTGATGTGATGCTTTGGCCTGGCCAAACCCCAGATTTAAACCCAATGGAAAATATTTGGGCTATAATATCTCGTGCATTAGTTAGAAAAACTTTTTCCAACAAAGAAAAATTATGGGAAGCAGTACAAGGAGAATGGAATAACATCTCCTTTTCACAGTGCTCCAAGTTGGTTGCGAGCATGATAAAAAGAATTGATCTTTTAAAAAGATCTAAGGGCAATTCAATTCCATACTAAGTTTTTATTAAAGTAAATATCTTGCTCTTTATAGTTTTACTCATTTTCGTTTATTATTTAATTGCATTTTGTGTAATAAATTGTAAATTTCTTTCCTGGCCCATTTTTTTTTGTTCATGACTATATATATATATATATATATATATATATATATATATATATATATAATAAAAACATCGCAGTTTTTCCCCTCTGTACCGAAGTACCATAAGTCTACAACCAGAGATGCCACATTCAAATTTATTATGTCTATACTATTTGCCACAATCTTTTGTAACCATGGAACGACATTTTGGTCACAATAAAATCCTAGATTTTATGCTATAAGTGATATCATCACGACCGCAAAAATATACACTGGAAGTTCCTGTTATTTGTCCCACTAAATAAAAAGTACTATACCCGCTCTCAGTCGACATCGGTGGGGGAGGGTTCTGCATTTGAATCATATGTAGATTATCATTTGCACACATACCATAACCTTTTCTGTTGCCGATTCCCAAATTAATGATCCCTCCCTGCTCAAATTTAACCAATTCTCATTGTTTGACGACGAAAATATTATTCCATTCCAGAATGGCAATTCTAATTCTATATCAAACGCATCAGCGATTAAAAATCATGGCTTCCCTCACACCGACGTCGTCTTACAAATAATTACATTAGAAGAATTTGATGTAAACACCTTATAAAATAGGCTAAACGAACATAATTAACTTTTTGTGGAGGGGGAACATTTATTTTTCGAAATCCGATATGTGTTAAATGGGGGGGTGCAGTGTACACATGGTATTACCAAATATATCCTACGAATTTGATGTAAACACTTGATTTTTAAACTCAACGACCACAATATTGTTTTTTCTTGGGGGGTGGATGGGTAATACAGCTTCTTCTTGGGATAAACGACATGTGTTTTCTTATAGTTTCCCCGTTCTTCACGTAAATTAAACTATACGAACATATAGTTTTCTTCTTTTTTCTATTTATTGATAAGACATACGACAGATTTTTTTTATTTATAACTATTTCTCTACAAGAACTACGAAAAACTTGGTTAACTAAACTACACGTCAATAATATAGTTGTTTTTTTTTCATTTATAACGACTTTTTGAACAAACTAAAACATTTTCCTGAAATAATAGCATCTAGTACTTTCACCTAACAATTTACGCTTAAAACATGTCACCAGAAAAAAAAGCTGATTTCCAATTATAATGTTCTATAAAAAAGTATACAAATAAATAAATACTGTCAGATTAGAACTAAAACATAAATCAACATAGTCTTACAATTAATTATATTAGTCAATCTTGACGGAAATTTAGTTTTTTATATACTATTTTTATATAAGAAATACAACAGTTTTCTTTTTTGCCTTAAAAGAACTACGAAAATCCAAACACTGTTACGTTAAAAACTTGTTTCTTTTTTTACTATAAAAAAAAACGTTCAATGCCCCTAACACTTTTATCGAGATTAAATACTGTAATTACACGTAACAATATGCGATTATCAATAAAACGTAAAGCACGTGTTATTATTTAGTGTCTTTCTTAACGTGGTATATGCGAATTTCATCTTACACAACATTGTATTTAACGAATTTGATGTAAACGGTTTATTACATACACTTTACAAACATAATATACTTTTTTCTCTTTAGAAATTACCAAATTGTAATTTTTTCTTCATTAAAAAAATCACGGTACTTTCACTTAGACATTAACGCTTAAACCATGTTTACTCCCGAAAATATTTACTGCCGATTATCATTTTTTCGATAATAAGTACACTTATTACACGTAAATAAAACAAGAGTCATGTGTTTTTCGATCTATTGATAACGTGGTACATGCGAATGTCATCGAACGAACAATTATATTTATTTTACATAAACAATTTTCTTAAATTAACAAAAGGAAAACAACAGTTTTGTAAAAACAAAATTTAGTTTTTTAAAAAAGGGAAAATTGAGTAGACACGCACACACACATGCGTATATATATATATATATATGTAAATGCACACACAAACACACACGTATATATATATTATATATATATATATATATATATATATATATATATATATATATATATATATATATATATACACAGAGACAGGAGAGAGAGTGCGAGAGAGTGTGAGAGAGATACAGAGAAGGAGAGAGACATCAGCCGTGTGACACTTTCATTACGTTCACTAATTCATTCACCCTTTACGATCGTCACCGTTTTTACTTTTTCTTCGCCCCTTCTCCAACTTAGCGTTCCACGTTCGAACCTTGGCACTGCCGGTAACATTTTTTTTTTGTTTTCCTTTTTTTGTTTACTCAACACGGTTATAGATGCTATTTGCACTTTTCCATAGAGGGTTGTTTTAAGATTTAACTGTTTGTTTTTCAACCTGCGGGCTTGCAAGAGTAATAACTAATATAAAATATTTTGCTTCTACTCATAAACCCACGTAGGTCACAAACCAAAGTACAATTGTAGTTTGCTTTTATGTATATATGAAAGATACGTGAACCTAATTAGATACTTTTTAATTATGTTTAAACTCAAATACGTCACAAACGTAATTATTAAGCTGTGGAATATATTTCTGTCAAAAATACATAAAATCACCAACCACTGCCCTACCTACAAAGAGGGGTGTTTATTCTGACAGCCGTTCTTAACATAGGAACTTGCCGGTGCCCATTTTGAAAGCCCTTCTTTACGGAAAAATGTTGGTGGTTGGGCTACAACAACAACAACAACAACAACAACAACAACAGATGTATTGAAGTTTTACCCCGGGGTGGTACTATACTAGCAGTGGGCAACGCCGGTAAACAGGTCCTGCTAGTATATATATATATATATATATATATATATATATATATATATAAATATATATATATATATATATATAATAGTAAAACTTTATAAACTAATTAAATAGGCTAAATTGATTTAGAAAATGGTAGCAAATACGATGGTAAGATGTATCTAAATTAATATATAATATGAACAAGGAAGTTAAGTATGATTATAAATGTCACATAGTATAATACTTAATTGTAGAGTAATAAATAAGAGCATGCATCTACATATATACAGTGATGATCATATTTATTGGCACGGTAAAATAAAAGTTAAATTTTGTCTAATAAATTCTAAAAAAGGGATTAAATTAAAGAAAATAACAAAGTATATTATGTATTTTTAACTGGCCTTTCCGATGCAGCAATCGGATTTTAGAAAAAATAAATAACAAAGGAACAACAAACATAATTGCAAAAAACCCTTGTTCAAAATTATTGGCACGATTTATTTAATAATCAATTGTATAGCCTTTGGCCTTGATTACCTTCCTCAGTCGCTTTTCATAGTTTACAACCAAGTTGTTGCACTCTTCAGTAGTAATTTTAGCCCACTCTTCCTGACAATAATCTTCCAATTGAATAAGATTCTTAGGCTTCCTTTGCATTACCCTCAATTTTAATGTTCTCCATAAATTTTCAATTGGATTAAGTCTGGGCTTTGTGATGGCCACTCCAAAACATTAATATGATTGTCCTCAAGCCATTTCTTAGTCAGTTTAGCCGAATGCTTTGGGTCATTATCTTGCATGAACCACCAACGACGACCAAGTGAGAGCTCTTTAGCAGAGTCTTTCAGGTTTTCATCCAATATTTTAACATAATCTTCCTTTTTTATGCTACCTGTGACCTTAACAAGTCGCCCTGGTCCAGAGGCAGCAAAGAATCCCCAAAACATCAAACTGCCTCCACCGTGCTTCACTGTGGGTATGGTGTTCTTAGGCAGGAAAGCTTCGCCAGATTTTCGGTAGATATAAGACACTTTATTATGGCCAAATAACTCTATTTTCGTTTCGTCAGTCCATATAACATGTTTCCAGAATGCAACATCTTTATCAATATGACGTTTTGCAAAGGCTAGCCTTGCTTTCAGGTGCATAGGCTTCAATAAGGGAGTCTTTCTCGGACGACATGCTTTTAAACCAGCTCTCTTCAAAACTCTACCAACTGTATGTCGAGATACATTCACTCCAGAGGTGCTCTGTTCATCAACAATCTCTCCAACAGAGATCCTTGGGTTTTGTTTTACTTGTCGAACAATTTTCCGTTCATCTCTTGGGGAAAGAATCCTTTTTCTCCCTCTACCCTCTAAACTCATAACGTGGCCTTGCGATTTGAACTTGTTTATTATGGCTCTAACAGTGGATTTGGGAAGGTTTAGCTTCTTTGAAATCTTATCATAGCCCTCCCCATTGGTATGGCATGCAACAACAAGCTTCCTGACGTCTTCGCTGTGTTCCTTAGTTTTAACCATGGCGATTGAAATTATAATTTAGTCACTTATAATAGTTTAAATAAATCGCTATCTAAAAATTATCTGAAAAAAATTATTCACTGAATTAGCGTTAAACAAGCATAATATGGCTATAAAAAAGTTCAGAAAGCACGTAAACCGGAAATTGATTGATATTATACTGATACTAAAAGAAAAACAAAGCCGTGCCAATAATTTTGAACAAGGGCTTTTTGCAATTATGTTTGTTGTTCCTTTGTTATTTATTTTTTCTAAAATCCGATTGCTGCATCGGAAAGGCCAGTTAAAAATACATAATATACTTTGTTATTTTCTTTAATTTAATCCCTTTTTTAGAATTTATTAGACAAAATTTAACTTTTATTTTACCGTGCCAATAAATATGATCATCACTGTATATATATATATATATATATATATATATATATATATATATATATATATATATATATATATATATATATATATATTATTCCTTAATTGGAATTCATTTTTGGAGATGAGCATTATATATAGTAATTTATTTTTTATTTCGGACTATTATTCTAATCTTTATTAGTTGTTGTTTTTCATCTTTTTTATTGGCTGTTGTTTTTTCACGACGTTTCGGTCAACTATTCCTCTGGCCTTCGTCAGGTGGTAACCGCGACGGATAGGAACTTCGCATCTTCTAACTGCATTCTCACCAACCACTGCCATCTGTAATTGGAATTACTATATATACTCCTCATCTCAAAAATGAATTCCAATTAAGGAATAATATATATATATACCAATCGGTACGGACCCGACTATGAAAGATCAGATAATAAATAAATGTGGATTTATAAGATCAAAGAATCCAACCTTGATCGCCCTTCGGGGCCCGTGGCGCAGTTTATAGAGACGTCGAATCTCTACGGTTCCAGGTGGACATTGTTTGAAGACAGCGGTTTCAATCCTACCCAAAGCCAGCCAGAGGTTTACTTGGCCAAAACGTGGTAAGACGACAACAACTACAGATGGCAGTGATTGCTGAGAATGCAGTTAGGAGATTCGAGGTCCCTATCCGTCGCGGTTACCACCTGACGAAGACCAGAGGAATAGTTGGCCAAAACGTTGTGAAAAAACAACAACCAATAAAAAAGATGAAAAACAACAACTAATAAAAATGAAAATAATAAAAATAAATTACTATAGCATGCGTCTATATTATATACTTATGCACGCAGGAAAAATTATGCATGCAGGAAAAATTTAATACAAAATTAGATTAGGGAATAGCAGTGGACAATGGCATAATAGATTATTTTATTGCTATACTAATTAAGTGATTTATTTTGCGCTACGAAGCAGATACTTTCAAGAATTGTAAATGTCAACTGAACTAAAGGAATAAATAATAAGACGGTCAATATCATGAATTTTTGGAATATAGTTTTAGTCATTTATTCACTATATTGCTTCGTAATTACATTGAGCTTCTTAAATAAGTATTCGTATATATTATAAGAAAATATATTTCTACAGAAATATATATATATATATATATGTATATATATATATATATATATATATATATATATATATATATATATATATATATATAGTAAAAATTAACACAAGTGCCAAAATACGCAGGTGCGTAGTAGCACAGAAAATTATTCTATTTATTACAATGTGACGTTCTCCATGAAAAAAATAAAATCATTATTGATTTTTCTGATTTGAGAAACCCTAATTTTTCACTTGGAATATTAATACTTTTTCTTCGCTGGCAATGGGTGCATCGGGACGCCTGCAGTAAAATTTGCAGTAATTAAATGCACTCGTTTCGTAGGGATTCCTTGAAATTTTTGCAGGAGCAAAGGCTTCTGACAAACAGAACAGTTTCCCTAAATACTCAAATTGACATCACATTATAAAACAGCATTATTGGACTTGGCGTGATTGAATAATGAAAAGCGAAACGAGTGCATAATCTCCGTTATTTTAAATTTGTCTTTCGATCTAGATGTGTACTTGTATCGATTATTATGAACTCAAACTGAGGTTTATGTATGTCTCAGAATCGAGGAATTCAGATTCGAACTAAAAAATCTAATTGGAAAATAACATTTTGTTTTTTCTCATTGTTTGGAGGTTTCAATTATTGATTCAATTTTTTTTTCTCTCATAATAACGTATTGTAAAACACTTAATAAAATTCATGGAAAATATTACAAAATATATATTTCTATGATAAAAATATTCATAAATTTGTCCTAATTAATAAAATAATTCTCAGAGACTGTATCTTTTTATGTAACAGGCGTTTATATTAAACTAGCATACCTCCCGGTGTTGACCAGTCAGAAGATACGCTTAAATATGATATATTATATCATGCAGATTACGTATTTATTATTATAGACAATTCGGTATTGATTATTATATTGTACCCAATCTATAGTAGTGAGATGAAACTAAAATACATGTATATGACTTGGGCGGCATCAGCTAGAATCAGAACCAAAACAAGCAACTCTCCACTTTCATCCCTTAACCCCTGAGCTCGCCCATACGCATACACACACACACATACACACACAAACATATATATATATATATATATATATATATATATATATATATATATATATATATATATGTGTGTGTGTGTGTGTGTATATGCGTATGGGCGAGCTCAGGGGTTTAGGGATGAAAGTGGAGAGTATATATATGCACTAGACTACTCGTGACCCGTTGAGTCAGTATATTATATTAGCTATAGAATTGATGTATGAGCGTGCCGCTTGTGACGTAAAGAAAATAGTTTTTTTTTTACATAACAGAAACATTTCTATGAAAGTATATTAAAATGAAAAGAGAATATAGATAGATTTCTATGAGTCGTTCTGTTTTCTATTAATGCTTATTTTTGAAAAGATTTTTTTACAGTTACTGAATTATAAGTGGTTGGCCATAATTATAGGTAAATGTACACTAAACAGATACCATAATACTTAATATAGTTAAATTCAAATTTTGAAATATCTGCTTTTTTTTTTACATCGTTCATTGCTGTATTACGTTTAAGCTATTTTAAACCTCACTCTTTCTATGCTAAATAATAATATCAAAATAATAACGTTAAGGTTTCAGCGTCCTAATTGTTATTTTTTCGCGTTTAAATTATCCCAATAAACAATTGTTAATACTGTATGTTTCTTTTACATCATTCATTTCTGTATTACGTTTAAGGTATTTTAGACCGCACTCTTCCCATGTTAAATAATAATTTCGAAATAATAAGTTCATATTTCAGTGCGCATTTCATGTCGTAAACCGGAAAGTGGGTTACATACATCGTTACAAGGTCATTTGAGTTATATATATATATATATATATATATATAGGAAATATATATATATAGGAAATATATATATATATATATATATATATATATATATATATATATATATATATATATATATATATAGGAAACCCGCCTACCGGGTCATTTTCATAAGCTACAAATCAGTACGCCCTACCCTATAAAAATAGGCTATGCTACAAATGAAACAAACCGCATGATCACCTCCGTTAGGAAATTTCAACAAGTCCTCAAACAAAATTAATACCCTTCACAAACGCTACAGCGCATTAATACATCGAACAGAAAACAACCACACACACTATCCAACACATGCTTTCTCAAAAATACCGTATATATTCAGTGTATCCAGTCCAATGCACCATATGCAATGAGTCATACATGAGAAGTTCAATCAGACCGTTGCATATATTGATCAAAGAACGCATTACCAAAAAGACTTTGTCTTTTTACAAAAACCTTTCTCACAACCCTATAATAAAAATATAATTGCAACTGAAATAGATCAAGGAAACCTCAGATTAAAAGAACCGATATTGATCAAAAATTTAAAACCAAAAATTTATAATAAAACCGAAAAATCTAACATCTTCCTAATAAAGACACAGGCAGATAAATTACTCGCCTTCGAAGACTTATAGTATTAATTTCCATAGTTTAAGTAAAGTACTAAAAAAAGTACAAAAAATACCAAATTAACGTAATTTTAAAAATAATTGCCTTATAAGATCTAAGCAGATTAATTACTTTCTTTACACTGAGTCGCGGAAAGATTTCCATTTAGATTAAAAAATTTGGACAGAACTACAAAATTATTTCTCTTAGATTGGAAAAAAAATACTAAAAACGAAATTAAAAAGGATAACAGAATTACCTTCCATTGACAATTAACGTAATCTTTAAACTTAAACAAATAACGTTAAAAAAATTTAAAACATAACTGCCTCTTAAATTAATCCTAAAGGGGCAGCATAAAGAGTCTATAAACATTTTCTACTTTTTGAAAATCGAAGTTGCTCCCGAAAATATTTGAGGAATATACCATCTATGGTCAAGAATATACTATCTATAATCAAGTAAATAAGTATTTAATTTAAACTATTGAATAGTTAATATTATATATTTATTTATCTGTTTTCAACGACTGAATAATTCCTGCATTGACAAGCCTTCAAACACACCTTTTATCGGATAAGCAATGCTTCAAGCTAAATACGACACACTTCTTATATATACACATATATATATATATATATATGTGTGTGTGTGTGTGTGTGTGTGTGTGTGTGTGTGTGTGTGTGTGTGTGTGTGTGTGTGATGATTCTTTGAGGGATAAAAAATTTATATAACGCAATCATGAAGGGATAATTTACATTCATGACTAAAACTTTTAAAATACAGTCAACATATGCAATAAAGTTAACGGGGTGAGGAGAAGAGCAGAAATAAATTGGGGAAGTTAGCTGACCGGTTTCGCCCTCGTTTATCAAAGCTGTATCGAGGGATTTGTTTTGGAGAAAACAAAACACGAATGGGAATAGAAAATATGTACATATAAACATTTATTAGTACATATTTTCGATTCTCATTCGTGTTTTTTTTTCTGAAAACAAATTCCTCGATATATATTGTCATAATATTTGGCAAAAAAATGTTTATCTTGTGAATGTCAGAATAATTATGCCAGAAATTTGCTCACAACTTAATGTTTATCAAATATTTCGACTTCATAGATCCGTTACCCAAATAAATAGCTCGACGTTGTTCGGGATTGGATGAGGATAAACGAATGTTTACCCTCCTATACTTTCATTATAATCGAAATCTATAAAATTGCACATTTTTAATTAAATCGATTGATTATATGCACTACTTGAGGATGTCCCATCTCCATGTACCGGAAGAAAGCTTCATATGCTTCTCCATAGTGACATAGTTTACAATAAATTATAGTCTTCATTGCACTGTAAGGGATCTACTGTTAATTTTATGAAATCATTTTTTATATATCATGGTTGATTAAATATATCATTTTTAATATATCATGGCTGACTGGTTTAAAATGCAAAAGTCAAGTATCAAACTTCAATCGCGCTCTAAACAGAAACATTCATTTTGCACGCACCTCCGTCTTATCAGAGAATAAACTGTTTATTTTATTAAATTACTTTTACATAATCACCGGAAGTAAAGTTAAACATCAAAAGTAAAGTATCATGGTTCAGTTGTACTCTAAAAAGAAACACCAATTTCGAACAAGTCCTTCTTATAAAAAATCTACAGTTTATTATATCTGAGCCTTTCTGCTTGTGAGGTGATAAAACTTCTCACGTACATTTGTTATGTTAGGTTGTATACAAGTGTTAACCTTGGTCAAAATCGGACTTCTTTCTCTATTAGATTTGTTCGATTATCGATCTTTGATACTTGTATGACGCATTCCAATACAAATCCTACGTAATAACACCCACGTACAAATAAAGACTGTTCGTGCAGAATTTCTACAAAATGGGCTCAGCCGTTAATGAGTTTATAGGGAACGAACTCACAAGTACACACACAGACCAAGTACCATTTTATATAATAGTAGATAGATAGATAGATAGATAGATAGATAGATAGATAGATAGATAGATAGATAGATAGATAAACGTATTTTAGTTCTGTCGTTTTTCGTAAACTATAAATATTTTCTGGATGCATCCTTTTCACTGATCGGATGCGAACGTTTTCCGCAATTATAAGCAGAATCGGAAAGGTCGCACTACATATTATTCACTGATCATCATCGTTTTTCGTTTTATAACCTTTCCACGCAGATGGTCGATAAAAGGAGAATTATTTCCCGTTTTTGATTCCACTATCTCGCATAAATTTTAAAAAAAAAAAAAAAGTAAAACAAATTTGGCCTTTTGAGAATCGCGGACTAAAAGTTAGGAGTGTTCAACTTAAACATGGGATTTGTTAGAACTCTCAAACGCAATGGTCGATCCCTTTTCCCCCAATATATTTTTATTTTTTGTTTTTGCTATTCATGGATAGATTTTTATTAGAATGGTCACTGCTCTATTAATGACTTTTTAGATGAATCCATTGTCGTCCATACAAAAGTTTCTAATTAAAAATGCTATAAGATACAGTCCGTCTTCTACATTGGTACCATAATTTATATTAATCGGGGTATTGGAGCTACTGTTCTTATCTTGGTCGTTCTCATAACAAAGTTTCGGTCGAGGTAACCTCCTACCTTCTGCAAAATGAAAGGAGTCGTAGTGTAACAAATAAAATACGAAGTAAAATGTGAGTTCTTATATAGAGTTTCTGGAGGTGGCAGATCAAATCTTCAGTGCAGACGATCCTAAGAATAATTTTACGAATTCTATCCGTTCATGGGTGATGGAACAATGATATACTAGACTGTTGGGTTTATGAAGAGTAACCGTCGATATTATGTAATTCACCCAACATTAAAGCCGATATAATCCCCAACCTTATCCAGGTGCAAGGAATTCGCGACGTAAACGATTAAGTTCTAAGTTTAAATTCAAGACTAAGTGACACTCTTCTAGGGTTTGAAAGTTCAACTCGCAATGAGGGTGATATTAAAAATGAATCTGTTATTTTTTGTCGGTCATGGCGCGTGAAAAGAAAACACGTTACCCCGTGTATTAAATAAATAGTTCTTGACGAAATTCCGTACAGATTCCCTTGTTCGACAGGAAGATTCCCGAGTTGGACAAGATGCACCAGACAAAATGTTACAATGTTACAAAATGGGAGAAATAGCCTGATTAATTTAAATGAGATAGATAAGATTTGTAAGAAGCTATTTCCCTTGTAAACTTTGTTGGGTTATAATGCTTAAGTTTGAAATAAAATTTTAACATTCGTACAATAATCTTTAAAAAAAGTTGTCTCAATCAATCGTCCAGTTTTAGGTTCGAAATACTTTTTAGAAGTTAATGCCACAATTTAAATCAACGAATCTTAAAATATCTCCTTGGTCTCTGCTCATATAATTGATGACTGTGTACTTCCTTAATATTTCTGAATTATTTTTAAATAACTACAAAACATACCCGTCCTATACCTGTAAATTTAGCCAAATCAAAGTGTTTAAATTATTACGAAGGGTTTTAGGCACTTTTTAATCTTTTCACGTAAAACTAATTTAAATGCAGCCCGAGATTTTTTTATCGCTCACACCTAACAGCTGCTGCCAAAATGCATACTCCTCATGAAATTAGTAACGGATTGTATATATATATATATATATATATATATATATATATATATATATATATATATATATACATATATACTAGCAAAAGTACCCGTCGTTGACTGGGTTCAAAAACAGCCTACAGAAAATGGACACTGATTTATGAAAGTATGATAGGTTATGAAAAGGAAGGGTCGTAAAGAGATAGCTTCCAATTTGGGGGTATCAAAACCAAATCAAAATATGATGACAGTAAAAATAAAATAGATAAACCCCATCATTTATTATACCATACCTGTTCACACTCAAACACTTATCATAATATTCTGTGGATATATATTAAAAAATCTTGTTAAACTTTGTGATATATTTCCATTCTATGGAGGTCAGGCGCGAACATACACCCATAATTTTATTATACCATATTTCTTCAAACTGAAACATAATTATCAAATTATACTTGCGCAGATAGATATGAAAAGGCTTTATTAAAGTTTGTGCCTATTTCCATTCTATGGAAGCCAGGCGCGAACGCAGACCCCACAATTGTATTATACTATCCCTATTTAAGTTAAAACATACTTATACAAGTATTATTATGTACATATATATCAAAAACACTTGTAAACGTTTTTTTTTTTTTCATTTTAATTTTTTTATTGCCATACTTTGTGGATCAGGCCCGAACGCTGACCCCACAATTTTAATGACCCACCGTTCTGCCAGATCAAACATACCCATTCCTGTGTCTCGATACATCTTCTATCATTATATGTGATCAGTTTTCTATAATAGTCAACCATATAGGAGCCTATTCGTGACCAGACACACACACATACACACAGAGACATTCAGCTTTATATATATATATATATATATATATATATATATATATATAATCCGTTACTAACACACACATGTATATATGTATATATATATATATATATATATAATTCTAATATATATATATAATTCTTTACTATAATAATTGTTAAATACCTACAGATACTAGTATTTGGTGTCAGGGATTTCTTTAGTAGAAATGGTAGCTTTGTAAACAACTGAGGTTATTAAGCAATTTCCTTTCATGGGGCATTCAGACTTTCTTCTACATTTGCATATTATATTATAGCATATTATATTATATCATATTATCACTATCTAAATACTTTAATGAGTTAATAAGAGAGCTTACACCTCTTCGTCTAAATATTCACCTTGCTTCCTATGCCTTTATGAGAAACTATTTATTATAACGTTTCGGGAAATAGATAAGTTCCTAAACAAAAAACAAGAAAGTTCTATTAATTGCAAACACTATAAGAAATACCTCCTTTCTAACCTCAATGTAATCTGAAGACTTAAACACTCCTTAAATACATACATAATATATAGCCGCACTTACCTTGCTGTCACCTATATATCCCTTTCATTTCATTCTTGATTCGCCTATATTTAGTATCTAGCCCTCCATACACCCTTATATAATCATAAACAACTACATATCGTTATTTCAGAGACTCATCTATCTTTTATGACATACGCACAGACACACACACACATATATATATATATATGTGTGTGTGTGTGTGTGTGTGTGTGTGTGTGTGGAGTCTACATTAGTTTTTTGCCAACACGTCTGGACTTCTGTTCCTACCTATATTGTAAACGTAGTTATTGCCATACCCATCGCCCACAACCTAATCCTAATAACTTTCATGTTACATATGGATATATACTTATATGTAGCCTGAGTTCTTCTCCTCCTCGTTAGTATATGTTTCTATTCTTGTATAACAAAAATTAACTTTAAATATAGTTTGGATGTAGAAAATGGTCTTGGGACCGACAACGTTTTGCTGTTTACCACTGTATTATATATCTGTGTATGCATAAATGCGTATTCGTATGTGTAAGTACTTTATGTATGTGTCTATTTGTATTTGCGTGTGTATATATGTTCTTATCTCTTAATACTATCTTACAATTCTGAAATGATTTTCAAATCCATGAAGTAAACCCAGAACCACTCAACTCCAATCTATACTTAAATAAAAAAAAAACAAATATATTATAAACTTTAATTAATAACAAGTATAATGAATAATTTACATAACACATATAACAATGTGATAAAATTTACACCTTTTATAACTCATTATGATGTGATAATACTAATTATTGCTTACTAAAAAATAATATGCGCGCATATTCACATTTGTATATCCATATAGATCTGCATACGTTTTGATATACCCGATTAAATTTTAAATTCTCTTAATAATTCCATAATCGCTTTTGATCGCAAATTTTAAATTTAAATATGATTAATTTTTATTAATTTTAATATACTTATATTATTTACTTCATTATATATATATATATATATATATATATATATATATATATATATATGTCTGTATAATAGTATCTCTGTACGTATGTTTATTTTTGTAGCTATCCGTCTGTGTATACTTACTGTGTGCATAGGTACATGTATCTGTGTGTATATATATATATATATATATATATATTTATATACATATAAATTTATATATATATATACTTGTGATTGTTTGTGTATGTATACATATAGATGTGTATTCGTGTGTGTATTTATTCTTGTATGTATGTATATATATATATATATATATGTGTGTTTCAGTGTGTGCGTGCGTATGTATGCATATGTATATTTTGTGCATATATATGTATATGGATGTAATTCTCTATATAAATATATCTGCATTAGTAATCTTTTCATTCTCTATTATAGTGACAACCCTCTAGTTGGCACTTTTTTTTTACAGCCATAAAATGTTTCAATCATAGTCCTTTATTTTCCTTGTTTGATATATGAATTATAAAATATCTGATATTTTTACAAAACCTCTGGCCTTTATGGAAACAAACACTTGCTTCTATGGTTTAAAATCTGAAATAATAGCAAGGGGAGGCTTGATTCCAAATATTTCTCACATTATAACATATGATCAATCTTTGGTTTTTATATATAAAGTAATTTCGAAGTGTATGAGTATCAATTTATACTAAGGATATTCAGAATCGTGCCATATTTTCAGAAGAGGGAGAATAACGGCTGAGAAGTATTTGGAATCAAGTCTTCACGTGCTGTTATTTCAGATCATTTGAAACCATTGCATCAAGATTTAGTCTTTCCCTCCATCAAGGCCAGAGGTTTGTCCAGGCGTTAATACTCTTAAATATGATATTTTGATTTGTCCAGATTTTTTTTTTACATGGAAGTCACCGCTTATCACGGCTAAGGGTTATTGCGTGTACAGTAATCAACGGGATAGTATCGTAGTAATTATTAGTATTGGAGATTTGATAAAGTGTCTTACTTAAGGGGGCGGTTCGTCAGGAATTTGTTTATGCGGGACTTGAAGACATCCAAGTTGTAATTAGATGGGAAACAGGCAGACGGATGAGAGTTCCACTGGCGTGCATTTCTAAGAAAGAAGCTTTGTTCATAGAACCTATGTTTTGGCTTTGGCACGAGTGGTGAAAATATTTGGCAGTGGTTGTTTAGACGGGTGTTTATCGTGAAAGTTTGGTGAGAGGGGACCAGGGATTGGAGTTCAGACGAGCACTTGCCATTTAAATAACGATAAAACGACAGGCTCGCAACGTCTCTTCTGTGGGAGAGAGATTGCAGGGAAGAGGTTGCAGGGAAGCGAAAAGGGCATCCCCCACTAAGTCACGAAATCTATTTTGTACTCTGTCAAGGCAGGATACGTTGTTTTTAGCAGCTCCTGTCCAGATGTGGCAGCACTACTCCATTCATGGGCGTACTTGGCTTTTATATATAGAGAGAATAGAATCGGCAGTGAGATAGCTTCTGGAGCGGTAGAAGGATCCTACTATTTTTCCAGCGATCTTGGCAAGGAACTGGATGTACGTGTTCCATTTCCGGTCAGGAGTAAAGGTCAAACCTAGAAGCTTGTCAAAACATGGAGCCTCCTCTAGACGACCGCCATCCATTTCAATTGACGCCAGATGGGTCTCAGAGCGTTGATGATGTAAAGATAGGAGCTTGGTTTGTGATGCATTAAAGGTAACTTTTATATATATTATTGAAGAATCGCGATTTTAAAAGTAAACAAAAAAAATCTGAATGCCATCAGTTAGAATCGAAATCGAAACATTCAAATTTTGTGGTGTCGTAAGTGTACCAAAATGACACGGTTAAGAATAGACAAAAAAAAACATTAAAAATTAAAAGTAAACTGATTTATATATATATATATATATATATATATATATATATATATATATATATACAAAATGTATAACTATTTTTTTTAAATTTTAACCCATTTTTAAAAACTATGACCTTTAAAAGCTGTTTTAACCGGCTAACGGGTTGAACGGGTTGTAAAAAATCAGATCATTTGAGACCCCTAGTGCCGTTCTGTGATTTTTAGTTTCGGATAGAGTTTGAAAATATGGAAACCGACAGATAGCTGTTTATATATTATATATACTCCTATAATTTTGTGTATTAAAATTCATATTAAAAAAAAACTCCTTTTGTATTTATTTAAAAAGAAAATACAACTTTCTTATATATAAGTCGTAGAATTGCAGTCATTAGCAAAAGATCTAGTTAATGGACATATTCTTTTAAACATTCATTTACGTGTAATTATATGGATGCAGATGTTTTATATGATTTATACTGGTGTAATATTTGCGTAAAAAAGCTTCTAGCAAACACAAAACTTCTTCTATATATGTATGCATATATATTTTTCTTTATATATATATATATATATATATATATATATATATATTATATAAACATGTATATAATATATATGTATATCAGTATATATATATATTAATAACATATATATATATATATTAATATATATCAATATATATATATAAATATATATATATTAATATGTATATACATATTAATTTATATATATATATATATATATATATATATAGTTAGTTAGTTAATATTAGTATGAATGTATAAATGCGGAATTGCACAGTAAAAATGTCCGTTTATTGCAACAGAACTTTCTGCACGAAAATAATTATTGATCTATTTGATTTGAGAAGCCTTTATCTTGCATTTTTATATTCATACATTTCTTTGCTGGCATTGGGTGCATCATGCTGCTTGCAGTAGAATTAGAAGTGATTGAATGCACTCGCTTTGTGGCACTTTCTTGCGAATTTTGGCTAGTAACAAGAGTTTCTGGCAAGCAGAATACTATACCCAAATAATACAACGAATCTCACTGTACTCAAACTAGCTTTATTGGACTTGGCACAATTTAATTATGAAATGTAAACAAGGGCATGATCCCAATCTATTTCTATTTGTTTTAAAGCACATATATATCTTTTTATCTATTATTATTAACTAACATTTAGGTTCCTGGACGTCTCTGAACTTGAATAATTAATACGGTAAAGGCCAATTCGCTTAAATATCCCCTTTTGGGAAAAGTACTGATAATACGGACAGGAAACGTTTTAGCGAATTGCACCGGAAGTTACTACAATAGATTTTAATTCTTCGAATTCTTTTCATTTCGCTAATCGATGATTAAAACGTTTCTATTAGCATTTTCTAAAAGGAAAAAGTTCATCCCTGTTCAGTGCAACCATGACACGTCTATGAAATATATAATATAGTTGTGATACAGCATAACAATATTCCTGAGGATTACTATACAATCTCCAACTTCACGGGTTGCGAACTCTTGATGATGATTTCGTCTGCAACAATTATTAGTGTAACGGAACAGCTGATTATCAAATAGACCACGGTAATAATTACGATTAATAATTGTATAAAACCTCGTTAGATGCAACTACTTGCGGCGATTATTCCGGTAGGGTGTTGGTTATAGCTTTTTATTATCGACTCGATAGTTGTTGCTTTGATTTCGACCTTGAAATCGTTACTGATCTAGGCACACTGAAGAGAGGAGATGCAGCAAAAAATTATGTATGTGGATTACTCTCACTCCTTCTGTCTCTCTCTCTTTTACACACACTCTCTCTCTCTCAATATATATATATATATATATATATATATATATATATATTGTTGTGCGCGCTAAGTTGCACTTAAAGTCTTTTAATTAAGATCGCAGGCACAGATTAGGATATTATACTCACAAGACCACTCTAGTGATGTAGATATTTATGTATATGTTAATTTCAACTGTATATCTCAAGGTTACCGTTAGCCGTGTGGTTTGTTCCTTGCTAATAAAGTCAGAGACGGCTTTGTGGCGGGTTCGAATTTTCTGACCGGCTACAATCGTAACTCCTAGCACTGATGATGCCCTAACTGATTAAATACTAGTGTATGTAGTAGTAGTATAGTGTAGGTATTAAAAAAAATTATTGTAATAATTTATATATATATATATATATATATATATATATAATCCTCTTTACAGTTTTTTAAATTTGTAAGGAAACATCGATAGCATTTTATGTCTATTTCTATAAACAAAATACAATTTGCCAAATCCCTATGTCTATTATCCTTTTTTTTATCTAGATCAAACTCTATGAAGTACGTTTAATTCTAGATACTATCTAAAACTTATAGTCTATGCATCAGACATTTCGATAAGTAACTGTAATTCCAACACCATTGCTTTTTTGGCGTGAAATGTCTGTTGTTACAACTTCACTATAAATTTCAAATATCTAACTTTAAAATACGAAAAAGAAACCAAAATATACAGAATATTTATTCATATCCAATGCATATTACTCAAATTTAGTAAAGGTCAGAGTTATTTAAATTCTTACGAAAAGTGTACATCCGACGTATGTCAATATATCATTTATGTATACATTGAACAAGAGAGAAGTAACTTGGACAAAATCTTTCATTATTCTTGCTGTCAATAATATGACTTTTATTATTATTAATATGTTGCCAATCAAAGACTTGAACGTAGAATGTAAACAAAAATTAGTTTGCAGTTTTCTTGTTATTCATTGCTGTCATTGTGTTATTATTTTCGCGTCACCTCATTGAACTTATACATGTCTATATTGGATATGATTCAGACGGTCGAAAGACTATTGGCCACAAGGATTTAATTAGTTTTCAATATCATCCATGTGAACTGTTAATACAACTATAGTAAGCTGAATAATTGAAAAACACACCAGAAATAAGCAATGTTAATTCATTGTTGTGGACCGGAAATTGTGTTCATATTCGTGACTATAATGAACCTCATCTCCATATTTTCTGATGACTTATTTAGGCGCGCCTTATAATATAGCACTTGAGAGAGTCAGTGTAATTTTAAAAAAATATGCTTATAGAAAAAAACATTAACTTCAACATAGGTGTAAAATGTTATTATAAATTACAAAGCTCACACAACAATGTAAGAGCGATAGAGTAAAATTAGTTAAGAATTAGGGCTTCGTTTAGATTACAAGTTAATGAAGACGTACTTTGTTTTATATTCATTATACTGCATTTATAGTGAAATTCGAAAACTGATATCAATTACGGCTTGCAAACTTATCACATAAATATGACACAATATCCATAACCAACGATTACATGTGTCGTGTCTATTACAAAACTTTTTTAGCGGGACAATACTTTCACCAGCATTGGTATCATTAAGTTTTGCATCCGATCCTTACATGTTCAAAATAATGAAATTAAGGAACTTTTCTCTATTAATAAATAATATGTAATTAAACAATTCAGTTGATATAGAATGAAATATTATGACAAAAAAAAACAACAAAAAACGCAAAATACAAATATAAACGAGCTAATTTCTGGTCACAATTATTTAATGAATTAATTTGCATCAAAATATTGAATATCTCACGGCGTTGCTCTATTGTCAAATATGTCGACCATAAATGATAATATTATTTTTTATTTATGCTCTAATACACACAGCATATTTTGTAAAAAAAAAAAAGTATAAGATAAAGTTCTTATCTTGTTAACGGCACGATGTATTGTAAATTTGTGCTGACATCTTCGGCTATATTACGCAAGCAACCAGAAGATGCATACGAGGAAGCCTTGCAGACGATTATTTCAAAACGCAGCGCCGCTGCATGTTTCGAATATCTTTCTTTATAGAAAGCCATTCTGAATATAGGCACGTGTGTATGTCACGTTGGTATAACGTTTAAAAAGTCATTTTCGGTTTAATTTGTTTCCTAGTTTAACCAAATTTTACTCTTTCATTGAAAATTGCCATTCTAACAGCTAATTAAATAATCTATTCTATATTTTCCGGTTACTTACGTTACCCGCCGGGGAATGGCGCGATGAGTTTGCCCTATATTGGGTCACAAACTGGATAAATACCCAAGAAAAATAAAAATAAGTTACACCTATTAACAAGTCAAGTACTTAAGTTCTTTAAAGCGCATGCTTTAAACAAGGCCCTTAAACCAATCAGCCGCTCTTATATTTCTATTTTCAAAATGTAGGGGGTTTTCTTTAAGTCGCAACCAACCCAACAATGTGACGTTTTAATATTCTTTTTTTTTTGTCTATAGTCACAATCATATCTCAGGTCTTTCTAGTTATCTTTGTATGTTTTCGGTGCAATAAACCACCTTATATTTTACTCCAACAATGTTATAATCATCACTCTTCGAAGTCAAAAATCCAATCACATGTTTTCCTAAATTCCTTATTCTTAAAGTAGTTTTTCTATTCCTTTGCAAATAAATGTTATCTAGAACAAGAAAAGCTTGTATGCTGCCCATGGAGTACACAGTGAACGAGGCATAAAAAATGACTAAGTTCAGCATTTGCTCCCACCCATTTAACCCCCAAAAGTGTGGGTTGTCAAAAAATTTGCCCGAAATGTAACTTTAATAATCGCTGTCGGGATTCCCACGCGCAAATACTATGAACCAACAACAACATTTGGGGATTGCAGTGTCGCTCGGCTCGTGCATATTAATCTGGCGGGCAGGGTATAGTTCAGGGTATGGTATTTTTATTGGAAAAACTGGAATTTAGGTGGCATAATCACTTAAAAGTACGTGATAATGTAAACATGTAAACGGTATAAAATGACATTTTTAAATAAGCAGAAAAATGAAGCAATGTAACCAAAACGATTTTTTAAAATAATAAACAATAACTATTTTAAACAATATATGCAGCATTTTGTTTGTATAATAAACAATATAAATAGAGCAATGTAAAACTTTTTAAATTTTAATTTTAAACTACAGAAAGAGATGTTTTTATAATTCTAAATGAAATATTGTTCACATACATTTCCAATATATATACGTTAAAGAAAATAAAATAAGGGTAAATTAATAAGAAAATGGTTTTGTTCTGTAATGTTTTTTCGTAAAAAACAAAACAGTTAATATTAGTTATAAGTGTTTTAATTCCGTAAAAATATTTTTCAATATATATACCTTAAAGAAAATACAATTTGGAGAAATTAGGCAAAAATAATTTATTTTGCATTGTGACCTAATTGCGTTCAAAAATAAAAAAATAAAACATTTGATAATAGTTATTACCCGTGCGAGCCATAAAAAGCTCAGCAACCCCAATAAAAATGCAAATAGCAGCGAGTACTCGTGCTAAGGCTAAAAAGGCCCCTCGGTAGCCAGGCTCGAACGTGTAACGCGAAAGGAAAACGTACGTATCGTGAGGTGTGAATGACTTTGCAAAAATGTCAATGCATAAACTGACACCTTCCTTGCAACGAACGGCCCGGTTGTCGGTGAAATAAACCAATACTGATTTTGTCAGTTTTCCTTGAGTGTGGCGAAAGCTGTTTATAGTATATGAGGAAAAACCTTTTATAAATCAAACGTTTTAGACAGCTTAAAGGCTTCAATATCATACGGAATCCTGGTCTCGGCTGCATTAATCGCGTAATCGGTTATTTTATTTTTTATTGAGCGCATCAAGAAAGAATTTTATTCAATTTTAATTGAAAAAAAGAAGAAATAATGGCTATCAGCGTGTGATGATGTGCTGGAAAACAGTATGTGCAATGTAGGTAAACACAAAAGATGAAGCACGGTAGCGTAGCTGTATGAGAAAAGTAAACATGCACGGTATATTTAATTTAAAAAATAAAACTACTCTTTGCTTATGAATATGTTTCGATACGTTAATATGTTTGTATTTAGGTATTTTATTTAAAACCGTTGAATCTCGTATAGATTAAAGCCATGTTTGTAAATCTCTGGAGCGTTCAGTTTTGTGGGATAAACGAATAGTAGTCGTCAGCCAATGAGTGTTGTAAGGGAGAAATTATTATTTTTGGAATCGGGAAATGGAAAAATTATGTTATGTCTATGAGTGTATGGTTCAGATAATAAGGTGTCAACCGCATATCTCTCCAAATGCAGGATACCTCCCGGTATTTACTAGGAGCGGGAGGAGTATTTATATTTAGAGTGAAAAATTACAACTACTGCCACTATAGATGACTGACTGTGATGATATGGCCTCTAAGATGTAATGTAGGATTTTACTATAACAAATGAATGTGTGTAAAATGTCGTTCAAAGTTACGTACGATAGTGGTAAATAGTGTAGGTATAATAAATTTGTTGGTGCAAACTTAGTGTACTTTGGTCCAGTGGGGGAATTTCTGCAAGCATTTTATTATATAGTAGGTAGATTAATAGTTCCACAACGTGTTAACTTCTATACAATGGCTGCTTAGTAATTGATTGTTGCCCAGCATAAGAGAACCAGTAATTATAATTATAAATAATAATATGAATAACTAATCCTCTTCTAAAAAATGCAGCAAGAAAAAAAAGAATACTGCCAGAATTTTTGAAAAAAAAATGGTTAAACGTGTACATACTGTAACACTTATGCCAGTAATTCATTCATAAATGTTTAATTACCAACATATTCGGGGTAACTTAAACTAATATATTACAAAGACAATCGCGTTATTAAAATGGATTCGAAAAGCGTCCATACTGAATGTATAGTTTTGCATTTTTACGTAACTATTAATATTAACTGTGCGCATCATTTTCACTTATCCGAAGCGAAAGTTTTTTTTCCAATTATAAGTAAAATTTGAAAGGTCAAACTACATAATATGCAGTAATCATTGTCGTATTTCATTTTTTATAATCTTCAGTAACCTTTTCACGCAGATGGTCGATAATAATAAACCGGCTTCCCGTTTGGATACAATTTATTTCGCATAGATTACAAATATAGAAAAACTGAGGAGTGTTTGACCAAAATAGTGTATTTTAAGAACTCTACACCGCAATGGTTGATCCTTTTCACAAATATAATTTTCAATGCATGGATATACTTTTATTAGCGAAATCGCTGCCGCACATACTGCTTTTAGATGCGTTTAACACTTGTTCAACATAACATTTTTATCTTTGAAGTGACGATTGATAGTTCGGGTATTTATGCAGGGCATGAACTGTGCTATATTTTAGACTAGCCTGGAGTTGCCCGGGTGTTTGGAGGTATATGTTGAGCGAAAAAAAGTGGTAATAGGCAGGAAGGCTCGAATCCAAACCGCGAAGGAGAAAAAGAACGTGAAAAAAAAACGTGACGTGTTTGCTGTTTCATCAATCGCCAAACCGGAAGTGACGTAGGTTTTAATTGAGGCTAGTCAATCGAAAGAGGGGGTGACTTTTGAAAATATCGGCGAAAAAATCGACCCCTTCCTGTAGTAAGTGCCCAGCTGAGGGTTAATGTATGTGTTTTTAGTCGATTTTTCAATATTTGTTGTCCGAAAGGTCGTGCTTCAAAATGATACCGACCTTGTTAAAATCATTCGCCTCTGTCGAAAGTTTTAGGCAGGCATACATACAAACATACATACATACATACATACATACATACAGACAGACAGACAGACAGACAGACATATATTAAAACAGACAGGTGAGATTTATATCATGGATAAGATTTTCAAGTTAAATTTTATTTCAACCGTAGTTTTTGTTTTATTAATTTGTTAGGTAAACATATAGAATAGATACAAAACGTCCTCTTCTCCTTTAGTTTGGGAAAGATTCTTAAATAATAACGTTATTATTTAAACACGGTCTATATTTTTTTTTACAGTGATCATCACTTATCAAGGCCCGGAAGCCACTCAGGGATAAGTGTTATTGCAAGTACATTACTTTAGTGAGGAGATTTGCTGAAGTGTTTACTAAAGGGGGCGGTTCATTAGGAATTTGTTTGTGTTGGACTTGAAGACATCCAAGTTGTAGTCCGGAGGGAAGCAGGCAGACGGAACAGCGCTCCACAGGCGAGCAGTTCAAGAAAGAAGCTTTGTTCATGGAATCCGCGTTTTGATTTAGGCAGAGATATAGAGTGGGGGAAATTTTCACAGTGGATTCTGCAAGACGGGTGTTTTTCGTGAAAGATTGGCGAGGGGGGACCAGAGATTGGAGTTCAGACAAGCACCTGCCATGGAAATAACGATAAAACAAGGACAGGCTCGCAACTCTTCTGTGGGAGAGAGGTTGCAGGGTAGAGAAAAGGGCATCCTCCACTAAGCCACGAAGTCTATTTTGTACTCTGTCAAGGCAGGATAGGCTGTTTTTAGCAGCTCCTGCCCAGATATGGCAACAGTATTCCATCCTTGGACGTACTTGGCTTTTATATAGATAGAGAATTGCATCAGTAGTGAGATATCTTCTGGAGCGGTAGAAGGATCCCACCCTCTCTCCAGCGACCTTGGCAACAGACTTGATGTACGTGTTCTATTTCAGATCAGGAGTAAAGGTCAAACCCAGAAGCTTGTAAAAACACGGGGCCTCACCCAGACGAGAGCCATCCATCACAATTGATGCCAGCTGGGGATAAGAGCGTTGATGATGTAAGGATAGGAGTTTGGTTTTAGATGCATTAAAGGTAACCAGCCACGTCTTCCCCCACTGAACCACGCGCTCGACATCAGAGGAGAGAGAATCAGAGAGAACTTTGTCATTTACAGCTTTTGATGTGTTGCCGTAGATGGTCGTGTCATCAGCATAGATGTCAACGAATGATTTAAGTATGTGTTTAGGGAGGTCATTGATGTAGATCAGGAAGAGAGTTGGGTCCAGGATGGACCCCTGAGGGACTCCAGCATTTATATTGCAGGCCTCCGATTTTTGTCCATCTACCACTACTGTTATGAGCCTATCAGAGAGAAATGATTTAATGATAGAGAGAATATTTCCAGTTATATCTTAGCTTGCAAGCGTATCTTTGTTTTATCGTTATTTCCATGGCAGGTGTTCGTCTGAACTCCAATCTCTGGTTCCCCCCTCGCCAATCTTTCACAAAAACACCTGTCTAGCTGAATCCACTGTCAAAAACTTTCCCTACTCTTTATCTATGCCTTAATCAAAACGTAGATTCCATGAACAAAGCTTCTTTCTTAGAAGTGCACGCCCTAGGATGGAAGAAATTATTTCCCTAAATATGTTTCACAACATTTATGTCTCTTTATAGAGATTAATTAGAAATCCAATGATAATAATTTAGTTTTATTTTACTGAAATCCATTAGGTGATTTCGATTTTAAACAAGGTCGGAACTTGTGTAGTTTACGGACGCTGATATTTTTTTACTTATCAAGGCCCGAAAGCCACTCGGGGATAATGGTTATTGTGTGTACAGTAATCAATGGGATAGTGTTACAATATTCGTTAGTATTGGAGATTTGATAAAGTGTCATTACTTAAGGGGGGCGGTTCATCAGGAATTTGTTTAGGTTGGACTTGAAGACATCCATGTTGAAGTCAGGAGGGAAACAGGCGAGCGGTAGAGAGTTTCACAGGTGTGCAGTTCTAAGAGATAAGCTTTGTTCATGGAATCTACGTTTGGATTTAAGCACAGATAAAGAGTGGAGAAAATTACCTGCCATGAAATAACGATAAAACAAAGATAGGTTCGCATTGTCTCTTCTGTGGGAGAGAGGCTGCAGGGAAGAGAAAAGGGTATCCCCCACTAAGCCACGAAGTCTATTTTGTACTCTGTTAAAGCAGGATAGGCATTTTATTCAGCTATGAATTCAAGCCTAGTTATTATTTAAACATTATTACCATTCGATATATACTGCATAATCACGTAGAAACGCTGGTTCTTGATAGATAATTGAAAATATGCAACGTTTAGAATGTATGTCTGTATTCAGGTAAGCAATGATGTAAAATCCACCCGAACGATGAACGCCCCAGCCTTCGCACTGTTCTTGTCCCCTCTATGTCAAGGTGTTCCATCGGTTAACCTTTCTTTGATATTCTGGAAAATATCGTACAGGGGATAAATGGATTTTTTTAGCAGTGAAAACAATGCTTCTACAAATATTGAGCTCTGCTGAAACAATACACCATATATGACTCTGCATGACAATTGTCTAGTGATAGCATTACCAATGAAACAGCTGTTTCCAATTTGTCATGAGTCAGCACGGAAGTAGTAAAACTGAAAGTACTCATGTCAAAGAGTTCTCATCCGGTCTAACCGGAAATAGCGGAACATAAAAATATTCAAAAAGGTAAGGCCGACTACTTTCTCCCATCAGAAGACTTCTTCCCAGCAGACAGTAGCAGTTTATGCTTACACATAATACGTAAAAATGAAAATATATAAACATATTCGTACGAGGTCTTCTGCGTAAACATTATTTTTTGGGAAGCTGCCAAAACCCTTTAGAAAATATATTTATTTTCAATAAATTAGTGGAACCCAGTTGGCCCGATTCTGCGGATTAGTGTCGCTGGGCGCCCACTTCATCAACACATCTCTTCACTCAGGTACACAACATTGACGAACACACAGACACACACACATACAACTCATCGACATTATTGTCTATCAGTCTGTTAAATCTTATTTATTGAAATATTCCCAAACTTTATCACTAAAATATATTATCAATATTAATATAAACAAATATTAATTCTTATAAACAACTTCTAATGAATTATAATTTATTTAAATAAGCAGATAAGTTTTGGATCCGATTTTCCTGGACTCCCTAAATTCACGGCCTTTAATTAATCGATCCAGACTTCGTCTAATAGTTTAGCTAATGAGCCGCCTTGTTTTTAAAAGAACTCAAAAATATAAATGAACATTCTATGTGTTTCTCTTGCTGTAATCCTGCCATTTCAAACATTTAAATTATTTCTTTTGCGAATATATGCCTTCTTAACGCATTATTTTGTTTTGTTTACCGTATGACAATGTCTCTGGTTTTTCTCACAATTGATTATAAACCTTGCAAATCTGTTGCACTGAAAATATTTCTCTGAATCTGGCTCATCCAAAAAATACTTATCCCCTTACAGAATACTCTAAAGTATAACCCCTAAACCGACGTCAACACATTCCTAAAACAGCAATGACCGCCTTCCCTAAGACTGGTGGTTGAAATCAGATAACACTAAATTATGGTCGTTTTCAAGTTCAATGTGAACAAATTCTTATAGAACTGTCTTCTGAAATAACCAAATGCTGCCTACTCAGCACGGTGTTGGACTTCACCGTTAGCCTAACACTCATTTAATATCATCCTCGGATATTGGACTTGGATACGTTGTGACACCTTAGTTTGAAAAACGTTAAATAGATTGTGTTTAAAAAATAATTAATCCTGAAATAATTGATACGCGGTAAATCATTCATGTACAAAAAAGTCAAACATAATGAAAGAATAATACTGTTTAATCTTTGAATTAAAAATGTGACGTAATATTTCTGAACATATTGACGTTTTTATATTACAGACTATTAATCTCCATTATAGCAAGGTAAAAGTAAGAAATGTAAAAATCGCACATTCCCCTGTTCTTATTTTGCATGACATGTTTCTATATGTATAATTTTCTATGGCTTCTGAATTTTATCAGGAAAATGCGATAAACTCCGTGATTCAACTTGGTGCACGTATTGAGGTTATTAAATCAATTTGAATTTTGTTAGAAACGAGTTTGTTGGCAGAAATCTTTCGTTGCTTCTTGATATTTTCATTATGTCCTTTTTTTATTGGTTTCTTCCATTATTTCTTTTATTTATATTTAGTCTCTCGTTCGAGCATGTGTATCCATCATTTACTCTTCTTGTTTATTGCGTCTTTATTTTGTTTTTGTTTTTAATTTATTTGATATTTTCTGTTATCGTTTCACTTAACCATTTCAATTTATCTGTTACCATTTTTGTATTTGATTTTTCTCATTTATTTTCTCTCTTTGCATCGTTTATTCATTCGCTATTTTATTCTTTCTTATTATTTACCTTTTTTCATCCTCTTTTATGTCCAGTTTTGAATTCATTTGCTTTCATTTCTTTTTCTTCCACTGTTTTTTTACTATCAGGTTGACAAGAAAATGCTTGCGGTTTTTTAACTTTTAAATTTAGATGAACATATATCGACTCAAACAAAAATTTATTGATCGAAATAAACACCACAAGAATCAACATACTCTTGTCAATACAAAACAAGTATACTTATGCCATTACCATAAATGTCTTGCAATCTGGTGAAGATGACGTTGCTGATGGCGTTTTGAATATCGCTTACGTTTTTTTAAGTATTTCTCGCGCAGAAAGTTATCGAAATGCTTGAAAAAGTGGCAGTCGGTAGGTGAGATGTCTGGAGAGTATAGTGGGTGAAGCAGAGTTTCATAGTCCAATTTGTTCAATTCCCGCAGGGTCGGCTAGCAATGTGCGGCCGGGCATAGTCGTAAAGGAGAATATAATCTTTTCTGTTGTCTAATGTTGGCCGTTATTGTCAAAGTTAAGATACATTTCAGTCATTAGTCGACAGGATATCGTTGC
Source organism: Euprymna scolopes (assembly GCF_053919585.1). Classification (NCBI taxonomy): domain Eukaryota; kingdom Metazoa; phylum Mollusca; class Cephalopoda; order Sepiida; family Sepiolidae; genus Euprymna; species Euprymna scolopes. The sequence continues at coordinate 62,259,149 of NC_136499.1, forward strand.
CGTAATAGTTTCGACTGCATTTAACAAAAAAAACTATAATGGATGAGACCGATCACAGACAACCAAACAGTTAGCATGGCCTTCTTTTTGTGCAACTTTGGCTTCGGGAAGTGTTGTGGAGATTCGTCGACGTCTAACCAGTTAACTGAGCGTCGCCGGTTGTCGTAAAGAACCCACTTTTCAAAGCAAGTCACAACTTGATCGAGAAACGCGTCGTTCTTTTTGAGTGAAAGAAAGAAAGATGAGACCCCATAACAGCGTTTCATTTAGGATCTCCTTAAATTCGGGAGGCACCCATTTATCAATTTTTTGTCTTTTCTAATCTCTCTCAAGTGGTTGAAACGTCCAATTCAGAAGCAAGTTTTGGGTGGATTACTTCGGCATGTGCTCTTAATTGATCGTTGTCAACATCCGATGGCCAACCATTACACTCATTATCTTCAAGACTCTCGTCACCGCCACAAAATTTCTTAAACCACCCTTGTACTGTGCGTTCAGTTTTGGGTATTGGGCCAAACGATTCGTTTATATAGCGAACTGTTTCAGCAGCCTTTCAGATTAGCTTTATTTGAAATAAACAAATTGTGCGAATTTGTTTATTTCTATGTGTATTCATCATTCTAACCGAAGAAATAATTGTTTTAAAACGAGTGTAATTCAACCGATTAAATAGAGCGAAAAAGCTCTTGAAATAGATATATAAAGTAAAGGTATTTAAAAAAAACTTATTAGAAAACACATCGTGTGAAATGAAAGTTTTAATTTCTGCAAGAACCTCCTTGTCAACCTATTATATAATGTTTCATCAATTTTCTATCATTGTTGTTTTCTGTGTCATTCGTTTATTTTTTATTCCTCTGTTTCCTTACGTCTATACTTTTTTTTCTGCGTCTCCATCTTTTCTTTATTTAATCCGTTGATATTTCGATTCTATACCTCATTTATAGGATGTTATACTTTTTTACATATTTTCAAATTTATAACTTCTTTTATTTCTGCATATTTGATTTATTTTGCACTTTATTTCTATTACATTATTTCTATCGTTACGTATTTTATTTCAGTATTTTAAAAATTGTATATTCACTTAAACTATTATAGATACCGTTTAGATTTTTATTCTCAAAAATTTTATATTTAGTATGTTTGATTTATTACCGATTTACCCCCCAAATACGGAATAATGGACGTAAAAGGTTATTATTTGATACCAAAATCTGTGTAATAAGCTGAGCAACGAGGTGTTTGTAACCATTACACTAGAAATTCTGTATGTCAGTACAAGCAGGGAATCAAGGCCTTGGATCGGAATTTCAAGGTATACAAATTCGAGAGGAAAAATCTATTAAAGTGGAATGCTTTCCGGCATCTAGAGATCTCTACATTGTAGAGCTAGGATCTTGTTGCCTGTCGGAATAACCGTGATTATAAAGAGAGAGGAAGAGATTAAAATATTATTGTAAATAATTCTAATAAAGTAGTTAAAAAGTAGTTTAAAAAACAATTTAAAGGAATGTATTTATACATGCATTCATATAACATGTTTATTCGACTTATGCCGGCCAAGTTCCAATGATTTTCAATTTTGACGCCTTGACAGCTACTTTTACCGACTTAAAACGCAGGATAGAACTGTCAGCAAAAAATGCATTTATTTCACCCAGCTAGCGCCGCCGAGCAACTTTTCGTCTTGGAAGATATGCATTTTGGAAGAATGAAGACAAACAGACAGATACACAGACATAATGCGTTTTATAAATTAGTATATTTCATGTATCCACAGTAAATGTAATAAGGATTTTATGAATTTTATTTCAACAGTGCTCACTATGTAAAAGAGCTGTAATGATATAGATACGTTTATACAAACGATAGTGATGAATAAATAATACCGAACTCGAAAAGAAAATATAACGCGGATTTTATGGTCATTGTGATTGCTTTCTGGGTTCAATAAAATTTAAACATCCTTATCTTGACCGCTAATGACATCATTCGAATGGATGTCACGATGTGAAAACCCGTCAACTGCCACCAAGTTCATATTGTTTAGGCTAATCATTATTGTACGTGTGAAGATAAGACAGGAGAATAGACTAAGTCGAATTAGATTTATTGCTTTTCAGCGCCACTCGCTTTAAGCTGGCTGAACCGACGTTCTTCGAAAAGAGGAAGTATCAGTAATGTGAGTCTTAAAGATAGGCTTAGATCTGATGAGTTGAGACAACATATGGAGATGTGTGCAGAATATGAGACTTTGATGAAAGAATGGGTGAGGGTTCTTGGGTAAGGAGATGTAGAACACTTAAGATAGCAGGGTCAGCTCACAGGGAAGACCTAAGAAAACATGGTGAAAATGATAAGAAAGATAAGTTAGTTGCTAAAAGCCGTCCGACACATGTCAGCATCTAAAAGAGACATTACATCGGATATACTGATTTTGCAGAGTTGATTGGTGTAAGTTGAATATTAGAGACTTGAGATGACAATTTTTTAGTGGTGATTGTTTTTATATCCATCATACTTGGCTTGTTCGAGTTGACGAAGAAAAAGGTCATAAAAAACGTAGAGGCTAATTTAGAAATACAAATGTCTTCTCTACAATTAAATATACTTAATTTAAGTTTTGTTAAACAGAACAGAAGCATAAACATATAAGAATTAAAGACAAGTTGGTTCGACAGACGTGTATTAAATAAATAAATGAATAAATGTGATCGAATCTAGGTCTTTTGGTCTTAGACGTGTATTTGTATATCGCCTCCGGTCCTCTGAGATATGAGGAAGGCAAAACATTGTCTCCTAATGTCTGCATCTCGATTGGAAGTAAATAATAGTTGCGCACAAACGTATGGAATGGAAATGTAAAGCTTAACATGTGAAAAAATGTTCGAATTGTCCAATGTATTTCTATGTGATTTTAAAATACCTGTTTTAGCGAACTGAACCACAACCTAATCACTACAAAAGAGATTGCGCATAAATGCAAAAGTAGAGTTCAGTCATGTAACCGCTACAATTTCAAGGACACAACAATATAAGAAGCTACTTATTTTTTTTTTATTTTACTTCAATGTAAAGTCACAGAAATCAAGGAGACCCTTTTCAGGGGCTTGCACTTAATCTCTATATGAGATACATAAATGTCCAACCATTCAATTACAACTCTCCTTTCCTTTTCAAACGTCTGAGCTCCAATCTTTGACCTCCCCCTTGTCAAACTTCCGCGAGAAACACAACTTTCGCGAGAAACACTTGTCTAGCTGAAAACACTATCAATAATTTCCTCTCACTATTGCTCTGTCCCTAAACCTAAACGTAGATTCCATGAACAAAGCTTGTTTCTTAGAACTGCACGTCTGTGAAACTGTCTTTTGTTTGGCTGCTTTCCAGCTGACTACATTGTGGTTGTCTTCAAGTTCAACGTAAACAAGTTCTTGAGGATCCGTTCCACTTAACTTAACAAATTTACCGAATGTCCATTACTCCATTACTGACGATTACTATATTGTTCAATTGACTATTGTACCCTCTTTAAAACTTATCTTCGAGTGGTCTCTGGGCCTTGATAAGTTGTGATGCCTATGTAAAAAAACATTCATAGGAATAACATGTTCACAAGCGGTGCCCACTCATTTGTATATCCCAGTTATTAGATGTGACGAGTTTTTATAGTATCTGCATGGACATGTTGACGCCTTCCTATGTACAGCGCTTGATATCCCCAAATGACCGTCCATCTAATACTGATAAAACTCGATGTTGCTGAAGTTCGCACATCTAACTAGAAACTGGATTTCAACGTGATTGTGCCGTACAGCTAGATCTATCATTAATCGGCAAAGTTAAGCTTGCAAAGATACTCAATAATTCCACAGAATGTTGACGAGTCATTTTTTCGTGCGAGGGCCTTTCTAAAAGTAATGCTTTCTATTGTAACTAAAAAAAAGATGAAGAGATGTTACATGATAAGGGCTGTCCCCTTTTCATGTAAGTATAAAAATGGAGAATTTAGTTTAAAATGAAAATGAAATGGCATAGGCGAAATTCGAACCTCGTAATCTAGTTTAGAAATAGATTACGTGTGAGAATTTAAAAATGTAAAACAAAACATTTGTTTAGAAATAGATAAATATTTCAAGAAAAGAATGTGAGCTGTCAAGTTTATTATGAAATTTAAAATTGAAAGAATGCAGCTTATAAGATAATGTTTTTAACATATTGAATATAGGTTAAAATTCCTTTTGTAGAAATAGGAAAAGTTTAGGACACGTATGTCCAGGACACGTGAAAGAATGCATATGTTTTAACATGTGTATGACGTCACGGAAAATAGAAAGTTCTTGGAATAGAAAAAAACTTTAGAGAAGAGCCAGTGAGAAAACTCAGAGAGAGTCAGACGTCAGGAGCGAGACGTCACTTCAAGGAAAAATGTAAGACTTTGAATTCTTGGTGCTGGAACACGGCCGTGTGAAGAATAAACCATTATGTGTTTTATAAAGCTCGTCTTGTGTTTATGATTCCTACAGAAAGGTAAAGTCCAATTGTATTATGTATTTGTGTTAATATATGTCTTTACATACACGTCTCAACATCATCATGGCTACATAATGTCCGAACTGTCTGAACAATATCCCTTCACACTAAGAGTTTCTTCTTCTACACATCTAAGAAATGAACATTTAATAACATGAACAATCTCACTAAGTCTCTTACAACTTCTCTCTCTCTCTCTCTCTCTCTCTCTGAGTCTTACAACATCCCTCACTGTAATAAGACTCTTTATAAGCCTCATCTCTCTCTCACAAGAAAAAACATCCCTTTCTAAGCATCTCCCTTCTAAGCCTTACTCTCTCTCTCTAAGACTGTGTTTGTAATAAGCATCTCTCTCAAGACAAACACTACAACAAGACTCTCAATGAAAAACCAATATGCAACATATACATATTTGGTGCCGTGACCAGTTCACTCCGCAAGAGTGATAAGTAAGAACTTTTTAACAAAAACAAATCTAAACAAAAAGAACTCTTACACAAAAAGAACTTGGTTACCACATACACAACAACAAAGAAAAAAAACACAACGTGAATCAATCGACGAAGAGAAACGCGTACGCAGAAGCAAGAAAGAGAAGAAGAAAGGACACTGGACCTGAAGAAAAGGAAAGGTTAGTTGATTTTTGCAATATTTTTCTAAACCTCGGCTCTTAAAAAGGTTTGTTAAAAAAATATATATATATATATAGTTCTTTTCTTTCTTCTTTCTTTCTCGTATAATTTTGAAAATAATTGTAAAAGATGGAACAACAGTTTTTCACAGGTTTCGCTCAGATCCTAGGGGCTGAACTACACAATGAATGTAGGGAAGGCCATTTCGAACTCTCTGAGGGGGGAGGCGTTGTTAGCAAAAATAAAAACATTAGACACTCGACGATCGCAGGAATACAGAAGATGGCTAAATGATATAGATAAATACACTAGAATAGTTAGCCAAACAGAGGAAGAAAAATGCCAATTAGCGTCAATTACGACGGCTGGCCCAATAGGACAGTTTGTTTCAAGACTACTAGCCAACAATGAGAGTTTGGCATGGGTAGACTTGAAACGAGCTCTAGATAATTATTTTGGAGTCCAGGCAGATCCTACCAAGTTTGTTAGGGAGTTAATAAATATTAAGCAGGGTAGAAGCGAAACTCTGCAGGACTACATGCAGAAGTTAGTGCACTTGGCTGAAGGTTCGTATGGTAGCCTAGATACGAACAATGAACTAATAAAAAGCCAAGTGATAGGTTTCTTCATCGAGGGGCTATATGACAGAGAAGTCAAAATCGCTGTCATGAGGGAAGAACCATCGGACCTCAAGGTAGCCTATGAAAAGTCCCTAATCGAGGAATGGTGGCAAACCCGCATAAGCGGCAATGACCTAGAAGAAGAACCTATGGAAATGAATTATAGTGTACGCCAGAGGAATATAGAAGCGATAAGAAAAAGAAGATTCCCAGAGCCAGATAGGGGGCAGGGGAATTATAGAGGATTTAATAGGGGACCCGGCTTCAAGGCAAGAGAAACAGAGCGCCCTTGGCCGGGGATTAAGTGTTATAATTGCGACAGAAAAGGCCATATAGCCAGGAACTGCACCTTCCCTAAGTCGGGAAACGAGCAGACCCCACTCGCAAGACGCCCAGCGAGAGGAAGAAGGGTGAACAGTCAAAGATCATAGGACATATGGGCGCCGCTAATTGCATCCCTATTAAGATAGAGAAAAATAAGTTTATGGCTTTAGTAGATACTGGCGCCGAAATTTCAGTAATAAAAAGTACCGTATTAGAAGGTCTCAGAGAGAAGCCTGAGATAAAGAAAATAGAGATGAATTTAAGGACTGCAAACGGGTCACCTCTCATAGTGCAAGGAGTGGCGCGTTTACAGATTAAAGTAGGAAGCCAGTACATTCGACATGATTTTGTAGTGACGAAAAACCTTAATAGGAACGTCATATTGGGCCGAGACTGGCTCAAGCAAAATAGTGTTAGAATGTACTTTGATTTAGGAGCAATCCGATTAGGCAGCGAGTACATGGCGCTGCAAGAGGAGGCTCATATTTCGAGTATAGTTAGATTAAGGCTCGATGTCACCCTGAAACCGCAGCATTTACATGCGTGCACAGCTCGTGCCGGAATAAGAAACGGTCAGGGTTTAGATTACGAAGTAGTGCAGATAGATAAGGGCTTCCTAAGCGATCTAAGTGGTGTATCCGTAGCGAACACGGTAGTTAAAATTAAAGGTAGGAAAAGCTTTCCCTTGCTAATTATGAATAACACGAACCAGACAGTAAAATTAAGGAAAGGTTACAAGATAGGTAGATGTAGAAAAACAGAAGTAGTAATGGCAATATCAAAGCCAAATAAACAAAGGAAGTCGGGAAACAAAAGTAACCTCAACGGCATAAAAGTGCCGGAAGAAATGAGGAAAGTTTTAAATAAAGTCCTGCGACGAAATACTGATTTATTCGTCACTTAGGATAGATATTTAGGCCGGACTGACACAGTAGAGATGAGGATCGATACAGGAAAAAACGATCCCATAAAGAAAAACCCTTATAGAACACCTCTCAAACAACGAGAAGTTAATGTAGCACTAGAGGAAATGCTACAGGCAGGGGTGATAGAAAGGTCAAACAGTCCGTGGAGTTTCCCGATAGTTTTAGTAAAAAAGAAAGACGGAACAAAGAGGTTCTGTGTAGATTTTAGGGCCCTGAATAAGATAACAAAGAAGTATGCCCGAGCGCTACCAGTAATTGATGATATACTGGCCTCGCTGGGGTCAGCAAAATACTTCTCAAAGTTGGACTTGAAATCAGGGTATTGGCAGGTAAAGTTGAACGAAAAGGATAAAGAGAAAACTGCGTTCACCTGTCATAGAGGACTGTTCCAATTTAATGTAATGCCATTCGGACTTGCTAACGCTCCGGGAGTGTTTCAGGATCTAATGTCCGTAGTATTACAGTGACAGGAAGAATTCGCCGTGCCTTATTTGGATGATATTTTGATATTCTCCAAAACAAAGGAGGAACATGTTAGGCATATAGAAAATGTGCTAGGTAGCTTACGTAGGCATAATTTAAGGTTAAAAGCGACGAAGTGTGAGTTTTTCGGCAAGGAAGTGCAATATTTGGGATTCCGAGTAAGTGAGAAAGGTATCCAGCCGGAGGGGGACAAAGTTAAAGCAATTCAGGCAATTCAGGCAATTGCGATCCCAACCACTGTGAAGCAGGTTAGATCCTTTATAGGCATGGCGTCCTATTATAGGCGAGTTATCAAGGATTTTTCCGTAATCGCCGAACCGTTAATTTGGTTAACTAGGAAGCATGCACGTTTCTGTTGGGACGACGCATGTCAGTTTGCTTTTAATGGATTGAAATCGAAGCTTGCAGAGATGGTGATGCTGGCATACCCGGACACTAACAAAGGATACAGGTTATACACGGATGCCTCCGATTATGCGATCGGAGCAACCTTGTCTCAAATGGTCTACGACCCGGAGGAGGGTCGGGAGATAGAGAAACTTATTTATTTTCTATCTCATAAGTTGTCTGATACCCAGACTAGATGGTCAACATGCCTTAAGCAAGTTTAATCACTACTTGCACAGTGCTACGTTCACCATCTACACGGATCACAGACTATTGGAGTACTTGCTGAAATCTCCGATACAGAATAGGAAAATACAGACGTGGGCATTAAGTATGGCTGGCTATGATTGCACCATACAGTACCTGAAAGGGAAGGATAACGTCTGTGCGGATCTCTTATCCCGTGCGGTAAATGCGAGTCGAGATGAAGACGATCCTCTAGTAGAAATAGATGATAGGAATTACACGGTGAGTGCGATAAACTCGAATCGTTTTGAACCAAGAGAGTTTGTATCGCATGAGGATGACGAAGACTCACCGGTAGTAAGCGAGCGTCCTAAACTATCAGGTTTGGATATGTGTAAAGAACAAGACGCCGATAGTCAGATCGTCGAATTAAAGAAACGGTTGAGGAGCGGTAAAACGTCCAAGATGGAAGAAAAAAAAGTACATCATAATGGACGATATCGTATATTATTTATCGACACCCGACGACGATCCTGTAATTAGATTATATATTCCGTTACATTTAAGGATGAAGGTATTGAATCAATACCATGATGAGAATGGTCATATGGGCGTGGAGAAAACGTTCCACTCCATTAAACAGAAGTATTTCTGGCCTGGTTTGTTCAAGAAGGTAAACGAACACATAGGGAAGTGCGTCCCATGCCAGACCAGAAATTTGAGGAAGCAACAACCTCAAATGCAGGAGACCGACATGCCTTCTTTTCCTTTTGCTAAGATTGCATTAGATATTTCCGGACCCTATCCGAGGACTTTGTCAGGCAATCAATACATAGTCACGTTCATCGACATGTATAGTGGTTGGCCTGAGGCTTTCGCTGTGCCTAATAAGAAGGCAGAGACAGTGGTGCATCTCTTAATTGAGGAAATATTTCCCAGATTTGGCGCACCATTGCAGTTACTTACGGATAACGGACCGGAGAACGTCAATGGGATCATGAAAAGGGCTTTAGAAGAGCTTAATGTTGATCACGTGACCACCTCATTTCACCACCCGCAAAGTAACGGGAAAATAGAAAGATTCCATAGGACGATGCATGACGTACTAGCAAAGAAAATAGGGGACAATGACCGTTCGTTGGACATGTACTTGAATCAGATGCTAGCTGCTGTAAGGTTTCATGTCAGCGAAACAACAAACTACTCCCCCTATTACTTGCTTTATAATAGAGACGTTGTCTTGCCGTTAGACAACATACTGAGGCCGCGTAGAATTTACTACGGGGAAGAGGATCATGAGATCGCTCTGCAGGACATACATCGGACCTTTACGTTAGTCAGGAACAATGTAAAGAGAGCGAGGAAGAAAATGATAGATAGGGCCAACGAGAAAACGAAAGCAGTCGATTTTCAAGTTGGCGATTTAGTTTATTATAAAAATATAGGAAAAAGGGAAAGCTAGACGTAAGATGGTCTCCATCGTACGTAATAATAGAGAAGATGGGGCCAGTCTCGTATAGAATTAGAAGCCAACTGACGGGGGCAGTAACAAAAGCCCATGGGGAACACCTTCGGAAAGCAGAACTGGAGGAATGGGATATCCCTAAAAAGCAAGAGAGCTGTAGAAAAACTACCCTGTCAGCACCGGTAGAAGAAAGTAGTTCAGATAAAGAATCCTCTAGTGGGGAGGAAGAAAATTATCCCCTACAGAGCTGTCGCCATCAACGGGAATTCCCAAGTTAGGAAAACAGGGTCCCGTTGATGGAACGGAAAATAATACCACGCAGCATGACGGCTGAAAGGGCTAAAGAAGTTGATGAAATATCGAAGGAAGATATATATATATAACTTAGTGCCCAGGTCGTGCGGAGTTGTTTATAATAGTAGGGATCAGCCAACCGTAGCTAGGGCTAGCACGGGGGTTGGGAACTCAGGTTATAATCGAACTGCGGGTCGGGAGTGCGGAACAGGATGTTTGGACTGGGTAAGAAAGTTACTCTGTCGATGTTAGGCAAAATCCTTATCATAGGGAGTTCGGAGTTGCCACCAATAATTAGGATCCTAGCGTTCTGGTCGAAATTTTTGTACTATATATTAAACTAGTAATTAAAATGTTAGACTCGTATTTAGTTAATTAGTCATATTAATTAAAGAGCCGAGGTAGTGGAGAATATTGGACAAATCGACCATTTCGGTAAAATTGGTAAATTTGCAGTGTATATTTCGCTGTTAAGTGCGGCCGATGCACTTATACCGAAGAAGACCTTATGCTTTTCGTGTTACTGTTTATTTTTATTTTTATTTTTTTTTAAGTTAAACGAAAAAAAAACAGAAAAAGGGATGAAAAAAAGAAAGAAAGAAAAGAAAGGGAGGGATGTTATGTAGCGGTTGGCTAGGGCCAACCGATACATAAAGGTTAAAATAAAATCCCTTTTTATTAACTTGATAAGTGGACGACATCGAATGTTGATAGTCCACTAGTATGAATTAAAGAAAAAGAATTCGCAGTGTAAATAGAAAAAGTCGGACGATCGTAATTGTTGACAAAACGAAAAAGCAGGTTACTGGAATTCGCATATTTTGCACGGCATTCTACGGAAAACAATGAATGGAATTTCCTGATGACAGGTGAATTATCGGCACGTGCAGAAGTAATCGTCCGACTAAATAAATAAAACAAAAACGTGCTAAGGACTCACGTGGAAGCCGAGACCTACATATTCTGTTGGTTATATGTAAATTAGCTCTAGGACGCGTGACGTCAGAAAGTTGAGCTAAATGCCATATAAGGAATAGACGCGCGACAGATAACAGAGCTAGCAGAGAGAGGAGAAAAAAGGAACAGAACGTCGCTGAAGACCGGATCGTTGAAACGTCATTTCCCTCCTCAGATCACTCTGAGAACACTGTTGCTATCGCTGTGAACTTCAAAACCACCAAAAGAAAAAGACGAACTGTTTAAATTGTAAATATGTATAATATTGTAAAATATAATTTTATACAAAAACAAACGCAATTGTGACTTACGTCTTTAATGCATGTTTTTAAGTTACGGCTGATCGTTCTAAGTTGTCAACCGATTTGTTTCCAGGTTCAACACTGTTATGATATTTTTGACAATTGACGAGAGGCAAGATAAGAAAAAAGTGCCAGTTTAAGGTGAGATAACTCACTAGTCTTAACTCGTTGTCATGACAACCGCTTAGTAAACAGGAAAAACCACGGACGATCGACGTAATTAAAACTGCTGTGTGCCACAACCAGGGGGTCCTTCGAACTACTACGATTCCCAACCTGGAGGCCACACCAAAATACAACAGAGCTACAGAGATATCAATGTAACCTTTTTTGCTCCAGAATTTACTTTTCTACATTTTTTCACCGTCATTCTCAATGTAATTTTGGCAATAAAGAACGAGAATCTTGATTCGTCAGTCGTAAAAGTCAATACTGCCGAAATTATCTATTTTTTTCATTGCTGCGTTTACGATTGTGTTGTAGGAGAAATATTGCCCACGTAATGCGTCCCTCAAAGACCCGAACAAGGAGAAATCTAACGGGGCAAGATCGAGACTATACAGTGGGCTAAATAGTACCGTCCAGCCGAACTCTGTCACATATTTTGTTGTCTTCAAACATATGTAGCCTGGCATTATCGTGTTACAAATGGAATGTTCCCCCCTTTCCCTGGTCTTACACGGGCGATAAGCGTTTTCAGTTTTCTTAATGTTTCAACATAACTGTCACAGTGCCTATCTACAATGCCTCACCCTACGTGACAAAGTTCGATACAAGGGGCGTTCTTTTAACGTGGAGAAAAGAAACAAAAATAAAAATTGTCTCAGTCGTAGAGGATTGCCTCTTCACTGAGAGAGAACAAGAAATTGAAGTGCAGCATCGGAAGAACAGATACTACACTGTGATCTCAATTATGCCTCTATGGAATAGACGAGAATGACCCATTTCTTATCCTAGAAGACGGTATCCAGCACATTGCCTGCATATGTCATCGGTTCGAACGTCGTATTTTCTGAATTGAGAGCGAGTGGTGCCACTCCATCGGTAGCCGTGTGGACTTAGGCTTATAATAATGACACCACGCCTCGTTACCGGTGATGAGGCGATCAAAGAATCCAACTTGACACTGATTCTACAAGTCCTGACAAGCACCCCCTCGGCATTCTTTTTATTCTTGCGTTACCATTCATATAATCTACCCAGCATATACTTTTATTAGTCCTACACATAACAACATCGCTTCCAACACACTGTTTAATTCACTATTATGCGCCAATAAGCGCAGATGAGTAGGTCGAAGCGCACAATGTTTTCCTGTGGTCGTAGCTGTACATATTGGCGTCCAGAGCGATCTTTTCACTCAGAGTTCCACTCTGAAATCGAAAAATCCTTCTCATCATTGGGTTGACCTAAGCTGCATTGGATTCGTAAAGGCTCAGCAGATGGTGGTTAATGTTGACGAGTTCGATTCTTTTCTGCATAGAGAAATTTAATTACGCATCCCTGCTTCTGACGTAGATCCATACTAGGGGATGCTTTCTTAGAATCTCATACCGTCAATATCTCCAACAGAGAAGAAAATTTCAAGTCATGAATTCACAATTTTATTCATCATAACACTGCATTTCGTTATCACCCCTGATCAATAAGACGAAATAAAAAAATAGGAGACATAACTTGTGGAATGACCTTAGTAGCTTTTTTGAATACTACACTCCTCCTTTAAAATGATCATAAACATTTTCTTAAATTTCCAAGTAAGCCAAATACCTTGAAAATCATCTAAAATATGTAAATATTTTTTATGAAAAGTCATTCGTTTTTTTCATGGTTGTTATTTTTTTATTTTTCCGGTAACAAATACTTACTTAACAGTAAAAAATGTTGCATAACAAATGTAAACCTGTGTGTGTGTGTGTGTGTGTGTGTGTGTGTGTGTGTGTGTGTGTGTGTGTGATTAAAAGAAACCCCTTTTTGTCCTTAATGTTATCGAAGTATCCCTGTGACGTAATTTAGTCGATTAAAAGAAAGTCTCGGTCTCCAGGAGGCACTATGGATTAGAACAAAAATAAAAATGTCCTAAGTCTATAAGAAGTTCTTCCTTAGTGACCGAGGACAGAATAGACATATAGTAGAATTCAAACAGATACTACTCTTTGTTCCTAACAATAAAACTAAGGAAGGATATTAATTATCTTGGGATAGTTTTACTGCACGAGGACTTGCTTTTTACAGTTTTTTTTTTATTTTATTATTTTACTAGCAGACCGTGCGATGTTGCCCGGTCGTAAAATAAGCATAAATATTATATTTTACTTAATGCTGAATTCTTATTAGAAACTTAAACACCGTATGTATTAAACCTAACGTAAAATACCTTCAAAATGAAGTAAAAAAAGAAAAATCAGAAAGAAAATGAAACATGTGCATTCGGGGAAAAGTTTTTTTTTGTCTCAACAGTTCCCTTCTTTAATTAATTGTAATGTTTATTGAGATGAGTATTATTAATTTCTTTATTTATTACGGACTATTATCCTCATCTTTTTAGTTGTGGTTGAGACGAAAAACAACTATGGAAGACTGTAATTGCTTAGAATGCAGTTACGAGATTCGGAGTTTCTATTCTGTCGCGGTTACCACCTGAAGAAGGCCAGAGGAACAGTTGGTCGAAACGTCGTGAAACAACAACTAAAAAGATGAGGATAATATTCCACAATACGTGATGAATAAATAATACTCAGATCAATAATGAATTCCTATAAATTAAATAATATATACCATTCGATACGGGCTCGACAATGGAAGATCAGATATAAACGCGTATTTACAAGACTAAAAAATCCAATCCTGATCGGCCTACATGGCCCGTCGCGCAGAGGATGGCGACGTTGAATCTCTACGGTTTCAGGTGAGCATTGTTTGAAGATAGCAGTTTCAATCTTACCCAAAGCCGCCAGATGCTTAGTTGGCCAAAACGTTGTGAGACGAAAACCAACTATGGAAGGCAGTAATTGCTGAGAATGCAGTTAGGAGATTTGGAGTTCCCATCGCATCGCGGTTACCATCTGACGAAGGCCAGAGGAATAATCGTGGAACATCAACTAAAGAGAAGAGGATAATAGTCCGCAATAAAAGAAATAGGTTCACTTCTTGTAAATAAACAACAAATACTCGAGATCGAAACCAAAACTTAAAGATAGTAAGTCAACTACGGTAACCATTAAACCAGCTTGACACAGTCTATTATATTTGTTTTCAAAACCAACTTATTCTTAACATAAAATAGCTGACATGTTTTCGGTCACGCATTCGTGAAACAGTCGATAAATAGACTAAAAATTTCGATGACCAATTTTTCACGTGACAATTTTTCAGTTCTGACCCGTTTGAATCCATTTTTCGGATGAAAACGATTAAAAACGTTTTTGCGTGCCTGAATAACCTATATATCAAGTTTTAAGCATGTAGATCAAAAATCGTTTAATACATAGGTTGAGAAGTGCCTTCACAGACACGCACACCTTCTCACTATTATAGAAATATATATTTTTTTTTTCTATTAGTTTTTTTTTTTTTAATTTGGATTGTAACTCTTATTAATTCTGCTTTGTATATATTATTTGCACCAAAGTATTTTCATTAGAAGATTAATTTTAGTTCTCATAATCTTGTTTTTTGTGTGTTTGTTTGTTTATTTTTTTACTAATAAGCAGTTTGTAAAATATGAAGCTACGCGATGGAAATTTTGTATGAGATAAATTAATAACAAGCTAAATGATGAAAGTATTATCAGATTTAAAATGATCAATATTTTATTATACATGAAAATGATCCATGAAAAATATTTGTTAACATTGGATGCAGGGAAGCGCTTCCATCGTGAGTTGCTCATCAAATGAAAAATACATTGAAATGAATTATGTCTATAGAAATTATGCTTAATGTCAAGCAACTGCACTAAGAAAGAACATCTCTTTGTTGTTTTATTATGTAATCTATTTTTCTTTTTCATTTCTTTCCTCTACATCTTATATTCTCTTTTTCTTCTAAATTACACTTCCTAATTCATTTCTAATGCTTTTTCTGATATGAACAAACAAATCTTTTTTTCTAGTGACTTTTGCGTGTCAAATCTTTAATCTCGTGATGGTTCTATGATTTTGTTTTCAATTTCCGTATTCTTAGTTCATTTTTTTATTCTTAGAACTAAGCATTATCATTTTTTATTTCATATTTTTTTCAACTGCATAAACATTCCTTTTTTTTTTTTAAGGAGAAGCATAAATGGAATTACATTCTGGTAAAAAGCAGTTATTTATATTTTTTCCAAAAACTTTTGACTTTATGACGCAAAAATAGATTTTTCTTTTGCGTTATTTAATACCTAATAAAATTCCTAGCATAGAATATGTTCTTTTATCATAAGCCATTGATATTGGAAGATTACAATTATGCTCTTGCGAAGAACATCATATTAATGTAAAAATAGTGAAAGAGATTAAAAATAGAAAAACAGAAATAGAAATATACAGGTATAAGATGTACAGAAAGATGCCGTTTGTTAGGGGAAATTTACTATTTTGAAAGGTTACAATTAATTTGTAATCATTTATAATTTTAAAACATTATATATATATATATATATTATTATATATATCAGTAAACTAGCCAGTGTTATCAGATTGTAAAATACGCTCAAATATAATATGTAAATTTACGCAGATTTCGTATTTTATATTATAGAGAATATTCTCCAATGATTGTTGTATTGTATCCTATATATATATATATATATATATATATATATATATATATATATATATATATATATATAGTAATGATTTCATACGTTTAATAAGAATGATTTCAGTACCATAAACTGAAATAGAAACCAAAACGTTCAGCGCCCCGGGCATAGCCGTTATTTAACACTTCAACATGCATTGTTACCGGCAGAGCTATCGTCAGATGGATAGAAAAGCTAAATGTTGACTGCAAGCTAATTATGTATATATATATATATATATATATATATATATATATATATATATATATATATTAATACATACGTACACACACACATATATATATCCTCCTGCCAAGATCAAGTGTGTTATTTTGTTCTCAATTGCACTCTTAGTAGCTAATTATACAAAATCGAAATTGTTCCCTAGATTCCAATAATATATATATATATATATGTATATATATATATATATACATTCATAGAGGGTGACCCCAAAAAACAAAGGCTAAATGGAGGCTATCTAGAACACATGCTATAGAACGCAGAAAAAAGGCCGAAGACCCTCGTGTTTTATGTGATGTTTTGAATATAATAAACTAGTTATGACCAAAGTTTCATTTTATTCGGACAAAACACTAAGAAACGGCGCCTAATTAGAGTTGGCGCCCGTTTTTTGGGTCACCCTGTATATATATATATATATATATATATATATATATATATATATATATGTATATATATATGTTTATCTTTTTATAACCGTTTCATCTGTTTGGTTACATATGTTTCTGATGCTGGACAATGTTTATGATCCAACAGCCTCGTCAGACCTCACAGAAATGGTTGTAAGTATGTGGAAGAAGTGTTTTAGAAGTAATACGAGAAAAAAACTTTACCATCCTCTCTCCACCTCCCTCTCCCTATACTCATATATATCCATCCAAGCCTACCTGAATCTGCTACCCCCCACACACAATACAATCTAATGTATTTTAAACTTTAAAACTGAAATATTGCCGATACCCGTCCCCCTCCCCCTTATTATCTCCTACCCCCCTTTTTCTCGTATTTCTTCTAAAACACTTCTTGGAAATATTGACAATTTCTGTAAGGTGTGACGAGACTGTTGGATCGTAAACATGGTCCAACATCCGAAACATGTAACCAAACAGATAAAACGGTAAAAAAAAACACATATTTGCAATAGTATTGATCACTTTCTTCAGGATTACTAACTACCAGTTTTACGAAATATATATATATATATATATTTCCTTAAGGCCTTATCGTCTGACCCTCTAAGAGGAAACGTCAGAATGATTAATTAAAAACTAAGAAACGAATGAGGAAAGAAGGGAATTTGGTTTCAGTTGGGAGACCAGTGAGAAAAAAAAATCTCACTGTTCAGGTGGTTTTAAATCAATAAATATCTCCAACTGATGTTTCAAAATCTTTTGTCTACACAGGCTAGGTCGAGAGTTATTAATGACTAACGCCTCAATGATATTGAGATGATAGTTCGACCTCGCACTGTATAAAACAGAAAACCACCCATCGGAATATTGATCAGAATACCTATTTATACTCATCAGGTGGTTACCAATGGCGGACTCATGAGCTTGGGAGTGCCCGGATGTTCTCGAAACCTGGTGTAGTCGAATATCCCGAGGGATATGTTGGGATATTCTCATTTCTAATCTTTGGGATGTTTTGCCAACGTAGTCAGCTCCACACTGACAAACAAATTTATAAACAACAGAATTCTTTTGAATGGTTGGCAAAACATCTTTACGAAAAGAAGAGAAAAAGGTTCGAGTTGTGTAAACTACTCTAAGCATAGTAGATGGAAAACAACGTTGAGTAGCAGAAGAAATCCTTTTAACAATATGAAGGCCAACAGGACCTAACCATGGTAATTTTAAATAAATGGGAAAACGTGATGGACCAATATGTTTAACACTATTAAATGTAGCAATTTTACGTTCAATAGTAGTTTTTATTATATTTATGGGATATCCATTGTTAAGAAAAATATTTGTGATTTCACCAAGTTCCGTATCAAGACGGTTTGGTGAACAAATCATAAGTGCACGATGTGTAAGAGCGCTAATGAGGTTTATTTTTCTAGACTGAGGGGCAAAGGAAAACCAATTAAGATAGAGACCTGTAAATGTAGGTTTTCTATATACAGAGGTCTCAAACGTAGAACCAACTTTAGAAACACGAACATCGAGGAATGGGAGAGAGCCACAGTCCTCGACCTCCATAGTAACTTGTAACGATGGATGCAAGTTGCAAAGAAGACGAAGAAACTGTTCAGCTTCACTCCGTGAGGGAAAGCATGCAAAAGTGTCATCAACGTAGCGTGTATAGAATGTTGGCTTAGTAATTTTGGAAAATAATTCGTTTTCCAAAAATCCAACGAAAATGTTGGCTAGCGAAGGACCAAGAGGGCTGCCCATAGATATCCCGTCAATTTGCCGGTACATAATGTTGTTGAAACTAAAGGAGACTGATTTAGTAGCAAGTTCCATCAGTTCAACGAAAATTCGTTCAGGAAATTGTGGAGATTTTGAGGGGCCACGGTATAGATAGTCAGCACAAATACCAATACAAAGTCCGCCATTGGTAATCACCTGATGAGTATAAATAGGTGTTCTGATCAATATTCCGATGGGTGGTTTTCTGTTTTATACAGTGCGAGGTCGAACTATCATCTCAATATCATTGAGGCGTTAGTCATTAATAACTTTCGACCTAAATTATGTTTCCTCTGAAATTTCTCCGTCCATTTTGTTGTACCAACAATTTACTTATATATATATATATATATATATATATATATATATATATATATATATTTGCTAGATCGTAGACCAAATGATGATCGGTCCTAGATATGATCTAAAATTATATCCAATGGTGAGGCCCCACCTTGCGGGCTTTGGGGAGTGTGGAGCCACCCTTTGATTGCCATTGCTCCCAGGTCCACTCTGACCCGGAGTAGTAGTACCTGTGAGGGTCCCAACTATGGGTTAAATAGAATCTGATTAAAAAAATATACTCCATTAAAAATCGTTCCTCAAAATAACTAGATTCGGCATTAAAGAACCTGAAAAAGGTTGATATGCCGTAAAGCAAAAACAACCAACCAACCAACCAAATGTTGAAGATGTTTAGTAGAGATGTTTCGCACACAAACAGACTACGTCACTTTTACGTATGTATGTATGTGCATATATGTATATATATATATATATATGTATATATATATATATATTTCTGTAGAAATATATTTTCTCAGAATATATAGCAATCCTTATTTAAGAAGCTCAATGTAATTACAGAGCTTATATAGTGAATAAATGACACAAAACTGTATTAAAAAATTCGTGCTATTGACCGTCTTATAAGTTTTTACTTTAATTCAGTTGACATTTACACTTTTTGACCGTATCTGTTTCAGATACTGGCTAGAATTGTAAATGTCAACTGAATTAAATTATAAGATGATGATTATCATGAATTTTTTAATATAATTTGTTGCCCTTCATTCACCGTATATATATATATATATATATATATATATATAAATATGTTTATATATATATGGGGGGGTGTATGTGTGTGTGTGTGTAAAACATGTCAAAATATCAGAACCTTTTCATCCTAAATTCTACCTAATTATGCACGAGGTAAAAGCTATGTATAAAAAAATTAACCTAATAATTACATGTAGCCAATCATTTAATAAGAAACTATGAGAAATATATAGTTAATTCATGGACTCTTTTTTTAAAAGAAATATGTAAATGTCTGAAAAAAATCAACTTTATATTGATATATGAGCAGGCCACCCGACTTTGCCGAGTTTTAAAACACGCATTTTTTTTTATCAAGTCATGCAAATTTCTTAATATAGATCCAATTATCTATCGATTATTATCCACTATAGAGAAATGTTTTTAAATGTTATGAAAAAAATATGGCTTGGGTATCACTAAAATCTAAAGCCGAACTTTTAGCTCTTCAGTACAAGTTGCTATTTATGTCGCCAGCATCGTTATCGTCTGAGCTACTGAGAGATGAATACAAAAGGTTCAATATTAAGCGAATCTGAGCGGTGAATATTTTTGCTTTTGCATTTTAATCGACTTGCCCTACCAAAGTGAACTGTTTTGTTTCAAATCTTGACCCCTGAGCAGCGATTTTACCGGCAAAATCTAAAAAGTGCTACCAGTCCGAATATCCTATACATTAAATTTCAATTTTGCAGACCAAATATTAAAAAAAAAAAGTTTGGTAGAGACTTTTCGCACACAGACAAACACTGAAAAGATGACTTTTACACTCACACACAAACACACACACACACACACACACACACACACACATATATATATATATATTCGTGTGCTACAACGTTTTTATCTTAAATACTATACAATTATATGAATTTGGAAACTATGTAGAAATATAATTAGCTTACTAGTTAAGTGATTCCAATCATCTCATAAGAAACCTTAAAACTGTATAACTAATTAATTAGCATCTATTTTTTAAAAAATATGCAAATTTGTTGACCTCTATGTAGTTGTGTGCATGTCTATGACTGAGTATATTAAGAAATTTCTTTTAATAATTTTTAAATAACAAAAATTAGGTTTTTAATATTAGTGACAGAGCGAGGTATAACTGAAGTTTTTTTGCACACTGTTTTTGTTGTTGTTGTTGTTGTTGTTGTTGTTGTTGTTGTTGTTGTGATTTAAGTTTTTTTCATATTTGGGAAAGATGGAGTATTAAAATATCTATGTATTTGTTGTTTTTATTATTTCGCTTGTTTATTTTATAGTTGGTTACGCCATATTACTTACTTGATATTTTTACCTGTTTCTTTAATATATATTATGTTCTCGTGATAATCAGAGCGACTTTATCTTGATTAGCAGGTTTGTGGAAAGCTTTTACTCATCTTGGATGATATTCTTATTAGAAGGAATCTGTATTAAGTTGTATTAATTAAAACGTAGGAACAGAGTACAATCTTTATTACAGATATTATTACTATCCAGACTGTAGCTATTTTTTTTAGAATCGGACTAGCTATTTCAAAATGGCTTCCCTCTAACTAAAGACGTGAGTTTTTCTATCAATAATTAATATTGAATTCGGTGACACAGACTGCATGTAACTTATATCTCGGTTCCATAAAAGGCGAATAGGAATATGGATGCGTGTGTGTGTTTCTGTAAAGATAGATTTTACATAATATGTGCGAGCTTTATCAAATACATTTTCGAATTTATTCAATTGTTCACCCAAATAAATTATTTATCCTCTTCTTATAACTGTTTCGTCTTTTCTAAAGAAAGTTCCTTTGATTTACTTTCTATATAAATCCAAACATGTCAGATAGATATATTTAAAAAAAAAACAGAAGGATATACAAATAATTGAAATGTATGCTCTATTAAGTTGGCTATGGGTTACAGGGATGTTTGAAGCAAATATAAACAAATACCCAACAACGGAAGATAAATGAGGAAATAAAGGACAAAGTGTGATGCAATTTCCTTGAAGGGAAATAAAAGGAGAAAAAGAATTTGATATTAAATTACTAATTGTGTCAATGCCCCACTTACGATAAAAAGTGTTTACACATGTGAAATACGTGGATTACGTAACGAGAGCATGCTACTCATATGGATAAAATAAAATAGTTCAGTTCAAAATTCTGTGCAGATTCCTAAGTTCGACAAAAATACACCTAAAGATTGTAGGAGGTTACATCGATGGAAACATTGTAAAAATAACACTTAACAATAGTAGTCAGGAGATTCCAAAAAATACGAATATTGTGTGTTGTAATTCTGCATTTTATGTTTCTTCCGTTCTGTCCATACATCTAAGAGTGTTTTTTGTCTATACATATATGACTATATATGACTATATGGACTGCATACATCATTTCCATCCACACACACACATACACACACACGCGCGTGCGCATACACACACACACCTGTATATATATATATATATATATATATATATATATATATATATATATATATATAGCAAAAATGGTAATTAGTAAAAACCTAAAGAGGGTGCTCAATACTATTGTAGAGCAAATATATATATATATTACCATTTTATCTGCTTAGTTACACATGTTTTGATTATTGAATCCTATCAACGATCCGATAACTTCATCAGACTTTACAGAAATAATTATTATGATTAGGAAAAAAAGATATTTGAAAAAATCACAAAAAAGGAAAAGAAACTTCAATCAGATATCACCAGCAGTTAAGTTTTAAAAGACATTGGAAGGTGATAGAGGGCGAAGGGGAATTTAAAATAAAGGGGTGAAGAGGGGTGTAAAATATTAAACCAGACACGGATAGGAATAGAAGGAGGGAGGAGAGAGATAAGGGGTGGAAAACAAGGGCGTGGGGTGGGTAAAACTTTGAAGGCAAAGGTGGGGGAGAAGGAAAGGGGTTAAGAAACAAGAGAGAAGGAGAGAGACAGGCGGTTAATAATGTGGCGAAAACTTGTTTCAGGAAGATGGACAAAGTTGTAGAAGGCAGGCAGGCTCGAATATGTGACGTGAAGGTGGAATAGAAAGTGGAGGTGTGTGTAAAGGTGTGGTTGAGCAAAAGAAAAAGGAAAATTGTGAGTGCAAAAAAAAAATTTGTATAAGGCAGGCAGGCTTGAACCCATACCGCGAAGGAGGAAAGGGAACTAAAAAAAAGGAACATGACGCGTAAGCAGTTGAGCCTCTCCCCAAACTGGAAGTACCATAGGTTTAAATTAAAGCTAGGCTATCGAAAAGAAGCGATGACTTTCGAAAATACCAGCAAAAAAAGCGACTCCTCCCTGTAGAAAAGTGCCCAGTTGAAGGTGAATAAATTAATGTTTATGGCCAATTTATCGCCTCTGTCGAAAGTTTTTGCGAGACATACATACATACATACATACATACATACATACATACATACATTTAAACAGAGAGGTGAGATTTATATTAAAGAAGATGGAAAATACTATTAATAACACTGGGCTGCATCAAAAATGCAACATCCATGACAATATCCTCTTCTAGACCAATTTTTCGTGCTGATCACGATGGTAGTAGTAATTTTGCTCGTAAGGTTCTAGTTTATGTGTTACAGCGTCATATACTGCGTCGTATATTAATATACCTTTTTTGTTGCAGATCAATTAAAGAATGGCACGGACTTGCAAAAACCACCCCAACTCATTTTGCTACATCTGCGGAAATTACACACTTTCAAGACAGAAGCGCAAAATCACTTCTACAGTGAAACAACTCTATCGTGCCTACTTTGGCATCGAACTTGGACATCAGGATAAACCATGGGCGCCACACATTGCTTGTGTGAAGTGTTTCGCTGGTTTATGCCACTGGAATAAAGGAAACCGAAAATCAATGCCATTTGGAATACCAGTGGTTTGGCGGGAACCTACGAATCACCATGATGACTGCTATTTTTGTATGGTGAACCCACTGGGAAGGAATGGTATAAGTTTGAAATACATTAAATACCCAAACATTCTGTCAGTTACGCAACCAGTACCACATAGTGATGTTGTTCCTGTGCCAAGACCTCCTGAGATTCTAGAACGTACCAGTGCAAGTGACTCTACATGTGATGACAGTGAAAATCAGGATGTTTATGAAGATATCAGTGGGACCTCTGAGAAAAGCCCTCAGTTATTTGAACAGAGTGAGCTAGATGACCTTGTACGAGATCTTGGTCTGTCAAAAGAATCTGCACAGTTGTTAGGTTCAAGGTTAAAAGAGAAAAATCTTTTGGCACGTAATACACACTTTGCACAGTATCGGCATCGAGAGCAGGAATTCGTGCAGTACTTTACCAAGTCCGATGGCATGGTATATTGCCACAATGTTTCAGGTCTTGTAGAACACATGGGTAAAGAATACCATCGTGAAGAATGGAGGCTCTTTATAGATTCCTCCACCAGAAGTCTAAAAGCTGTGCTACTTTTTAATGGTAAAAACGTAGCATCATTACCCATTGCTCATTCTGTTACCCAGAAAGAAACCTATGATACCATGTCACTTCTTATTAACAACATACAATATCAAGATCACAACTGGCTTCTCTGTGGTGACCTAAAAGTTCTGACCATTTTGTTAGGAATGCAGGGGGGCTACACAAAATACCCATGCTTTTTGTGCTTGTGGGACAGCCGTGCAGATTCCGTACATTACCGACAAAAGGAATGGCCACAACGGACGGAATTTGTTCCTGGCCGCCATAACGTCAAAACACTACCACTTGTACAACCAGAGAAGGTGCTTCTGCCTCCCCTTCACATAAAGCTGGGGTTGATGAAAAATTTTGTGAAATCACTTGCGAAAGATGGAGAAGGGTTTAAATACCTTTCCAATAAATTCCCTCTTGTCAGTGATGCTAAAGTACAAGCTGGCATATTTGTTGGACCACAGATTCGTGAACTTATGTCTGATACTGGATTTAATGAAGCACTGACACCTCGTGAAAGAAGAGCTTGGGAATGTTTTAAGTTAGTTGTGACAGGGTTTTTAGGAAACAGAAAATCTGATGACTACAAGGAACGGGTTGAGAATATGCTTCAAGCATACGAGACTGCTGCCACACGCATGAGCATCAAAATACATTTCCTGCACAGTCACCTTGACTACTTTCCTGCTAATTTGGGTGAATACAGTGAGGAACAGGGAGAGAGGTTCCATCAGGATATATCCGATATGGAGCGCCGCTATCAAGGCAATTGGAGTGTGACCATGATGGCTGATTTCTGCTGGTCTCTTCAAAGAAGCTGGACAACATCTCCTGCAAGGCCAGCACACAAGAGAATGTCGCGAAAGCGTGTATTTCAAGGGGAATAGCTGCTTTCTAACTTCAAATTGGATGCATTCTTTACAATGAATCTGATAAATATTGTGCCAACTGTTACAAAAAAATGAGAACCTCCTTAAAAAAATGGGTATGCTTTATGCGTTTACTATGCGAAACTGCAATGAAAAATGTTAATAATATTCCTGTTGCAAATTTGTTTTTCCAAATGCAGCCCAGTGTAATTGATAATAAAATTAAATAATTTTTATAATAAAAATTAATACATTTATTCACTTAAACCTCGTGAAATAATATTTGTACTATTCTATTTTAACGGGAGGGAATGCGTATGGTCTAGCGCATGATTATTATATACCATAATGTTCCAGTAATATTATTAGTATTATTAACTCGAAACTCTATTATACGAACATTCCGCATACGAATATTTATTAATTCCTAATAATTGCAGACTATGTATCGCACGGACTCCATATTCTTAGTTCGTTGTATCTTGTCATTACACCTTATCATAAAAAAGGTTTATACAAAATGTCAGCTGTTTCGGAGTAGTAGTTTCCAGAAAC
The DNA here is from genome assembly GCF_053919585.1 of Euprymna scolopes. NCBI lineage: Eukaryota > Metazoa > Mollusca > Cephalopoda > Sepiida > Sepiolidae > Euprymna > Euprymna scolopes. The sequence goes on from NC_136499.1 coordinate 62,284,468, forward strand.
ATTGGAACAGACACACAAATATATATATATATATATATATATATATATATATATATATATATATATATATAGCTCAAAACACGGAAGCATGCACACAGATGTTTACTGAAGAACTTAAAACAATTTTCCTAATGAAACTCAATAAGGGCCATCCACCTAACCTACTAAAAAATGCTAGTTTTCTTTTGGTGTCTTAAATACCCTCCCTCTCGCTTTAGCGCTGACGAAGAGATAAATATTCGAATACAATTATTCTCGATGACTATTGCCAATTGTAAATAGAATGAATATCGGACATTCAAGTTTATTTTGTTTATTTTACCTTCTGAAACTGATTCATAATTTATAATTATTACTCTTTATAATCAATATATATGTATATATATATATATATATATATATATAGTAAGTTATAAAATATATATGGCGATTTATAATTTACGAACTAGCTCTACCTACATATTGAGCACTTTTGAATTAAATAAAGTTTACGCATAAATTTATACTTTCGTATATTAATTTTATGCGAGTAAATGAAGTGTGTATATATATATATATATATATGTATATATATATATATTCATATACATATACATATATTCCTATATATATATATATATATATATACAGTTGTGCCCGATATTATTCATACCCCTCGGATCTTTGAGATTTCTATGAGAATATTGCTCAAACCAGAAGGTAGACAATATTAAAGGGATCTCAAACAATAAATCAAGCATAAGCATTTAATTTAAACTCAACAAATAAATAAATTATGCAAGTTTGAAACATTATACAAAGAAAAACAATAATGGCACTAGTTCAAAATTATTCATACCTCTCTTACTAATAGTCAATAGCATGCCCTTTATTCTTAATAACTGCCTGTAACCGTTTTGGATATTTATCAACAAGGTTTTTACAAGCATCAACACTGATTTTTGACCATTCTTCAATGCAGTAGTTCTCCAAATCCCTCAAATTTCTAGGTTTCCGCTTTTTAACCTCAGTTTTCAATATGCGCCAGAGGTTTTCGATAGGGTTCAGGTCGGAACTCTGGCTAGGCCATTCCAAAACATTAATTTGATTATCCTCAAACCATTTCTTGACTATTTTGGCAGTATGTTTTGGATCATTATCCTGTTGAAGGACCCAGTTTGGTCTTAAATGGAGCTTCTCCGCATCCTGTCTAATGTTTTTCTGGAGTATCTCCAAATATTGCTCCTTCTTCATGGTTCCATCTATCTTGACCAAACTACCTGGACCACTAGCCGAAAAGGAACCCCAAAATATTAGGCTACCACCACCATGTTTCACCGTGGGTATGGTGTTCTTTGGGTTGTAAGCTTCTCCTTTCTTCCTCCAAACGTAAGAAGCATCCATATGGCCAAACAATTCAATTTTTGTTTCGTCAGTCCACAAAATACTTGAGAAAACGGACTCTGGAGAATTCACATGGGTCCTAGCAAACTTTAGACGTGCTGCAAGGTGTTTTCCGGTGTGCAATGGAGTCCTTCTTGGTCTTCTTCCTTTCAGACCATTTTCATGCAGAGTCCTTTGCAATGTTTGCCTTGATATTTTTATGCCAGAAGACTCCAGATTTTCTAAAATGTCCTTAGTAGTGGTGGATGGATTTGCATTAACACTTCTTACAATATTCCTGGTGGCTCTAGCAGACAGTTTCCTTTTCCTTCCTCTACCAATCAAGTTGTTTGTTGTGTGGTGGCTCTGGAATTTTTTGATGATGCTCTGTACTGTTGCTGTAGGGACCTCAAATTTCTTGGAAATTGACTTGTAACCTAAACCATCCTTATGTGAATTCACAATTTTAGTCCTAAGATCATTACTAAGCTCTTTTTTCTTCCTCCATTCTAATAATTTTTATTCTTTTATTGGTTTTCAGTTGATATCATTTTAATTTCTGAAAAATGCAAAAAACGAAATGAAATTAATCAAAGGTTGTATAAAAGCATTCAAAATAAGAATCAAACAGGAAACAAACAGTCAGAAACTCGATTAATACTGAAAAAATAAGGGGGTATGATTATTTTTGAACATTGCAGATTTTATAAATAGCTGTATATTTCTTTTATTACAAGTATCCCGAGATTTTAAAATGACGAAAATGATCAGAAGAGGTTTATTAAGAATATGTATCAATATGGGCGTAAACAATAAATTCTTACAAAGTTACACCTAATAAACTCAATTTTCAAGGGGGGGTATGAATAATATCGGGCACAAGTGTATATATATATATATATATATATATATATATATATATATATATATATATATACATATATTCATATATATATACATATATACAAGATAGAGCAAATAAATCCAATTTTTGTCATTCAATAAATTTTAAAATTTATGACGTGAAATATTTAAATTTGAAATCAAAAGATTTTTATCTGAAGTAAGACAAAGAATACATTTAAAATAATATTTCAAATGTATTCTTTGTCTTACATAGAATAATAAACATCTTTTGATTTTAAATTTAAACATTTCCAATCATAATTTTTAAAATTTATTGAATGACTAAAATTTTATATATATGTATACATATATATATATTGTTCAATTTATTTATATCTATCTTAGTTGATATATACTTTTCTATCGCTCTAATTATTATGCATTAGTTTCTATTCTATTCTGCAAATTCACATTCTGTCATTTTCGCATTATTCATACGCGTTTTCTATATCACAGCCAATATAGCTTGTGTTAAGTATGCAGGAACGCCCACCTACAGTGCTTCCATTATGCATCAGTTTGTACAATGTAGTACTGTTTGCGATGTTTCTAAACCTATTTGCAGCCAATATACTTCCATTCGCTCTCCATAATGTATTCACTGTGTGGCTACATCTAATACGTACATAACTATCTGTACTTGGTATGGAAATGTCGCGCTATAACAGTTACATGTGTGTTCGTCGTCTTGCCGTATATAAGGTGTGTCGGGCTACTTCATCATTTTGACCAATAACTTCGGGGAAAAGAATTAATCTGTATAACTACTCCAGCTGTTGGTCAAATAGTAAGCTGACCTTTGCCCCATTAGCTTGGTTTATGAATCAAGAAGGCAAGTTTTTCCTTATCTCTTAACAGCTTCCAGTCTCGAGGTTGCCGATTTCACAATTATTGCTTTATTATCGGAGTTTAAATGGTTTTTACTTAACGGAGATATTATGCTTTCTTTCTGTCAATAGGGGTCGTAACTCGTAGTTTTATAATTCGGTCGCCCACACTGAGGATTGAACCTTCAACTACTACTAATTTTTCCAAGTACTCTAACCGCTGCGCCACGGGTTCTTGCGTACAATTCATGAATTTTCGGGGCCTTGAACTTATCTTATTTCTAGTTATAAACATCGCTATTTATCTACTAATTATTATATTTATATTTTTATATATATACTTTCTATGATAACTGTTAACAACCGTCATCTCGTCCTTCCATTATGTCTCGAATTCTAGAAAGACTTTTGGCATCCAATGGCAACGACAGAATCGAGTCGATTAAAAATTTATACATTACTGATAGATAAAATATATGTTCTTGTTTTGTTTACCGAGAAGAACCAATTCATTATTTGTTATTGATTTTACTGCATGGTAAACGTGATTCGATTTTATGACATGTTAACTTCTAGAATAATTAATGAAATGTTGCTATTCAACAGCGGCAACTTGCGCGGCGTCATTTGAGTGATTTTTTATTAAAGCTTTCTGGCGCGAGAATAATAGCTAACATGTGGTCTCTTTTCTTGGCCAGTGGTTTACTAACCCATAAATAAATATGTTTCTGACTTGATAATAAAAAAATAACATCATCGACGACGATGAGAATCGAACAGGCACGGACAGACCTTAATTTGTTAAAATTTAATTTTAATTCTATTTATATTTCACTTTGTTCAGACTTGCTTTCTGTCTTATTTGTACAATTTGGAGGACTATTCTTATCTTGACTTTTATACTCACAGCGTTTCTGTTAAGGTAACCTCAGATCTTCTTCGGTTGCATCTTTTCGAAATATGAAACTTAATATTCGGATGTTTTTTTTTTACGAATAATGTTTTCTTATTAAATTTCCTTGTCTAGCTTATTTTTATTTCTTTTTTCTTTTCTATTTCAACTCTCGCACATTTTTTTTTTTAGCGAAAACGGTTTGTATTCATTCCTTAATCATTTTAATTTACACGTATTTTTTTTTTTTTGTAATCTAATTTTCCTTTTCTTTCCTTTTTTTTTGTTTTTTGTTTTTATTTTCTTATCACTTTGTTTTCCTGGGGATGAGGCATTCTACCGGATGCCAAACATTCTCCCATTAGTTTAGTTACTCAAACCGAAAGTTCCTTTTTAAGATTCTAACCGTCCCTAGTGCTATTGGGCATATTTCTTTTGCACTTGGTTCACCGGGTATATTCTCCAGATTGTTTTTAAATAATTTTCCAAAGCCCGATTGTTCCTATAATGACTGATATGATTGATACCTCCTTAAGATTCCAGTTTCTTTTCATGTCGGACATAAGTCCTTGGTATTTTATTTTCTCCCTCTCTGCTCTGTTAAGGCAAGCATCATTAGGAACACTTACTCCAACTAGGGTTGCCACTTTCTCCTTCTTCTCTCCTATCGCTATGTCAGGCTTAATAGACCTATTTTCTAGGTATGTAGCTGTAGGAATTTCGTAGTCATAGTGGATGGTGTATGACTTATGTCCAACTGTTCTTTCTGGTAAACATGTTCCTCTGTATCTTGCTTTGTGTGCATAATTGGAGTTTTCGGACTATTACTCACACTCTGGATATAAGTCTCACAATATTGATTGGGGTTGAACACCCTGGCCACTTTCAATTGGATATTTTTCGAACTTATAGATCTGCGCGGCATCTCGAACTAAACTCACTATTCCATCTAAAATGTAGATTGTTCTTGTTTCATCAATAATCAGGGATAAAATTTTAAGTAAGTAGTTTGTCTATAAATTTATTCTCATAAGGTAGCGTGTGTTGTGATGCTTGGGCCATCAAGAATTTATTTAAACTAAACATCTGTTGTGACACGCTTCAATGATGAGAATAGTGATTTTATGGTTTTGTTAATTAAGCATGGGCAAAAATGCACGATTAAAGATAGGGATACCTAGTTTTGAAAGCCGATTTATCATAATTTTGTTGTAGGTTTCAAACTGCTTTTTGATTGTATCTGAAAGATTACAGACTAAAGTAAATTTCCTGATGGAAAAAAATATTTGTACACGTTAAAAAAAAGTTATGAGAAATGTTTTCACGGCGAACTAACCAATTCAGATAAATTTTGAAGTTAAATAAATTCATTGTAAATATCCTTTAAAAGATTAATATTAGTTTTCTGGATCTAATTTAAAGATAATTAGTAATAGAAATCCCTAAGATATTGTATTAAATAAATAAAACATCTTGTTTGTACAAAAAATAGCTTAATTAGTCCCCAAAAAGCGATTAATTCTGGTGTTCGCCTAAACCCACAAATGGGAGTTTTGTAAACATTACGAATATTGAAGCCCAAAATTGCTGTTTCAAAATGAAGTCATGATATTAAAAGGAGGCAGGGGTGTCACTTTTCTTTTTTCCCAGACGTGCATCCGTACGTTCCTATTCTGAACATTTGTATCATTTTTATATTTTTTTTAATTTTATTATTTTTTATGTTCCTGTTTTTAAATGAATTTTTAAATTATTATTCAAGATTATATAATATTATGTTACATCGAAAGTTTCACATTCATGCGAGCAAGAGAATTATTAAAGTCTTGCATATAAACATTTATGCGAAATCTGTAATTTAAAAAAAACTTAGAAATATATTTTATAATTATTCTGTGCGAAAATATTAAAAAAACAATGCTTACTTCAATGGTAATATTGGTAGTTCGAGAAATATTTTTCTTCAAGTTCTATCGAGTACATTAATACGGATTTTATGGTCTTTTTCGTAATGTTCCTGCAAAAATATTTTTCTTTAATTGCTATAACTTACGATGCGTTATTTTCATAAAAAAAGCAAAAAATAAATTCCTTTATTTTTTTTTAATTACTGAAAACCATAACTTTAGTAAAGATATTTTTTGTTTAAACAAAATAATACATTTTCACTAGGATTTAAATAAAAATAATAGGTTTATTATATTTCGGAATCATTATTTTATAAATACTGAAAATCTCATTAAAATTGGTCAATTTCCTAATTTTTAGTGAATTTTAAAGTAAAGGCAGGGGTCAAAATGTTTATACATTTTGAGCATCGGCATTTATTTTGCCCGTCAGTATTGCTTATAATGTTCTAATTAATTATATATCATCTGAAATATTCTATTTAGACAAATATTATTGAATAGCACGGAGTAATTCTGTTTTACAATTTTCCTTTTTATCTTCTCCAATCTCCGAATAGTCCTTTTTGTGTTCTTCTCGAAATTGTATATGTTGGATCCATATTTTTTTTTCCTTTAAAATGTTTCTCCATCACTAATATATCGCGATGGAATTGGTTGGTCATCTTGTTCAGCACTCACATCGTTAAGATTATCGAAAAATTTGGTAAGTTACATTTTTGCAAGAAGGCGTACGTAATCCGACAAAAGGAAGGTCAAAAATGGATTTTTAATCTCATTTCGCATATAAAAAATGGTCACAGATGCTCTGTACTTTTTTGAGTGTTTCACAGTGTACTTTTTAAAAATGAATATTAACAATGATTTTTATGCATACAGACATAAATGTGATGCTTACGCAATCATGTGTGTAGGAAGTGTTTATCACAGCTGGTTGGGAGATTTGAATACATGGCAACCAATCAATTTTTTACTTTACAGGCTAGCGTCTTTTCCCAAGGTTACTGGAAATTCATACATGGACGGAAGAAAATTAGCTGCCTATAAATACAACGTCATATATGTGTCTATGTGTGCCTGTGTGTACGTATGTGCAGGTATTTATGTGTGTGCACGCGTGTGTTTGTTGTAAGTGTGTGCGTGTGTAGGGGATTTGATATAAAGCACAGTTCTTAGTAAATAAAGAGTCGTTTTCAATAGCTGATATGAAATTTATATATATGTGTTTGTATATGTTGTAAAATTCTGTAGGAATTAGGTTACTTTTTGTTATGGAATAATAATAATAATAATAATAATAATAATAATAATAATAATAATAATAATAATAATGATAATAATTTTATTTAATAATCTCCTCCCTCAAAAAAATTGAGCCCAAACAGTCGAGTAGGGTCAAGGAGGAAGGCAAGACCGAGAAGGGAGGACTTCCCAGACCTCCACTGGATAACTCCGAAGAGAATTAGGACCTTGGAGAAGCTTATTGAAAACCAATAGCCACTGCCAACGAGAATTCAAGGGCGAACGGCTGTTGAGATAATACACATTTATTTGCAAATCCTACCGAGAGAGATGGAAAGTACCGGAAATCTGGGGAGACTTGTTGTTACTCAGCTTCCAGAGAACCACACAGGCTGGTCCCAAAGAGAGATAACCTGTGTTTAAGCTTCTTGTGAGCCCATAAAATTACAAAGCAGAAATCAGTAGTAAACGACCGTTTATTTGATAAGGTTATCGAAAAAAGTGCAAAGTGTTGGAAATTTGGGGATATTTGGTATGACTCAGACTCTAGGGAACACCACAGATTGTTCTCCCAGGGCAATTATGATTATCCTTATGAATAAGCTATAATAATCATCGAAATAAGTAGAAGAATATTATAAAAGTAAATGATTTATTATTAATTATGCTAAGTTTTTTGTCTGATAAAATGTGTCAGAAATTATAAGGAACGCACCAAAAGTGATATTTCTGATTTTTTTTATTCCGTTCGAATGGAGCAAGGAAGATTGCATATTGCATTGTTATGATAACTGAACATATATAGATAGGAGCTGAATTTCTTTTATCTCTCTGTTACATATATTGATGGTGTGAGAATCTAAGAAAGCCACCTTTGTTCTGGACGTCAGAAGCAAGGATGTATCATTGAATTCCAATATGGAGAAAACAATTGAACCGAAAAATATTCACGGGCACCTGTTAAACGTTTACGAAGCCGAGCAGGTAAAGTAAGCACAGTAAAGAGAATGCCAACAGAGATGTGAGAGACAAAGAGAGCCCCGGACGCCCATGCTCAGACACTATTAAATCGCTGGTAGAAGCGCTTTGAGTGTGGCTGTGACTATATATAAAAATAAATTCTAAAGCAGAAAAGGTCGTTCGTGGTAATGATGCCACGCTCATTTTCCTAGCTCTTCAACTTTATTTTAGTTGAAAAATAGCATGCATTACTTTCGAAAGATTCTCGTATATATATATATATATACATATATATATATATATATATATATATATATATATATACATATATATATATATATATATATATATATATATATATATATATATATATGCCTTTACATAAGCAGTAGTTTGTTGCATTCTTGTATGAACCTCGTTACATATCACTGGTTACCCTACCTTTGGAAAATAGCAACCTCAAATTATATATATATATATATATATATATATATATATATATATATATATGTGTATTAGCAGGGTTAATCAACGTTATCCGAGATTAAACGATGATCACACTCACATATTTTTATTGCCATCGAAATCGGAGAAATCTTTTCAATCAAATCAAATGATTTTCTGTCAAAGTTGGGGACTCATCGCAGTGAATCGGAAGGAAGCCTCAAGCAGTGACTTACATTGTAGTATGCCTTGCACTGTAGAGAGCATATTGCTTATGTTATGAAATTATTTTTATATAAAATGGTTAGAATTAAAGTTTAAAATGCAAAAATCAAGTATCATGTTCAAGTTGTGCTCTAAACGGAAATATTCATTTATAGCGTGCCTCTATAATATCAAACGACCTCCTGTTTATTTTATATGGCTGACCTTACTGATTGTGCAATGATGTTTGAATTTAAGTTTAAAATGTAAAAGTCAAGTACCAATGTAAGAAACATTCATTTCGAATGCGACCTTGTCATATCAAAGAACATGCTGTTGGTTTTATATATCGAGCCTTTCGGCGTGTGTTGAACTAAAACTTCTAAACTGGTCTTATGATGTTGTGTAAAGTGTTTACTCTTGTAAAACTCGCCTCTCCTTCTTTCATCGGATGATGTCAATTATATACTATTGAGGACATTCCGACGTAAAACCTAATATCACTGCAAAGCATATAAATTATATTTGTATGAAATTTCATAAAACTCGGTCCAGCCGTTTTCGTATTCATAAAGAAGGATTTCACACACACACAGACAAATCCCTTTTATATAATAGTGTATATATATATATATATATATATATATATATGTATATACATATATATATATGCGTGTATATATATGCATATATATATATATATATATATACTCCTATGAATTTATTTTTGTTGTGTATTAATATTCATATCAAAAACCTTTTTTTCGATTTATAAGAAAATACGACTTAGTTATATATAGCTTGTGAAATTGCATTCATCTGCAAAAAAATCTAGCTAATTTGAGTACTCCTTTAAACATTCATATTAACTAATTCCTTATTAGTTCGTTTTTGTTTATTTTCTTATGGGATGATCATTATTAGTTTACTGATTACATTCATGCAGATATTCTACATAATTTTTACCTGTGTAATATTTGCGTAAAAATATTATAGTAAACACAAACCTTTTTCTATATATATATTTATGTATGCGTATATATACTGGTTTAAAAAATTGACTACCAAACTCCTCTGTCAGATTTTTGGACTACAGGCAGGAAACTTAATATATAGGGTATTCGAACACATTCCAAGCTTCATATTTGGAGTTTAGTTGGGGGAAATCGGTGCAAAAGTGTGAAAATTAAAAAAAATAACGGAATTTGTCAGGTAAAGGTCAAACGGCGACATAACGAATAGACGCAATTGCTATTGGTTCATGTTTTAATCTTTAGCCCTGCAGTAAACATGTCTTCATAGCTCAAACATTAAGGTCAAAAGAAAAAAAAATTGTAAGCTCAACGTTTTGGTTTTGATGCTAGGTGGTGGCGCACGAGTCATTAAAAAAAACATTTTAAATAATTACTATACACTGGGTCAAATATAATATAATATTCAATGTGAAATCTGCTTTAATCAAAGTATCATATTTATACGTATTAATTTATATATATGGTGACTGCCACTTCTTTACAGAAGACGGCCAACCCTCACGATACGATGGCGTGTGAGTGAGTCCGCATATGATTCCACATAGCCCCACCCGGCCTGCACAGTTTGCCGCATATTCTGCAGGATAACCTTGTTGGTGACCGCCCCCTTCCTCCCCTGCTCCCAGTTCATGTCCCGTGTGCGTAGTTCCATGACTCTTGAGGCCTGCCTTTGACAGGCACACTCTGCCGCATATCCCGCACGAGTATGCGGGGTCGAGATCAAAGTCCTCTGTATCCTCTCGTTTTCGTAAGGCTCGCTTTATAGTGGCGTGCTCAACTCTCAAAACCTCAAAATTCTCACATCCCGCGTAGACGTAGCGCCTCCAACTTTCCCGGTCTTCAGCTATCTCTTCCCACCTTGTTATATATATATATATATATATATATATATATATATATATATATATATATATGTGTGTGTGTGTGTGTGTATATATAAATTTTATATACACACACAATGTGTAATAAGTGTTTTTGTTGGCGTGTTGAAAAAAACTTATTTTATAGTGTATTAATTAAAACCGCCTTCGATAAAAACTTCTTACATTTGCTCGCAGGCCGGTCAAAATCTTTTTTCCCTGTCCAATTCGTTGTCCTCAAATGATGGGAAGAACATTTTTGAAAAAAAACAAACCTTTCTTGTTTTAGAGCAGATTCTCCATCTTTCTAATATTTTCTGTTTTAAAAAATCCTTTAAGCGCTTTTATCGCTTGAGAAATGTTTGGAAATATTTTTTCGTCTTAATTTTGCAGATGTTAACCGATGGGAATAATTTGTCATACGTTGCAGCCCCCACCCCCATTCATATGAATGAAATCGAAAGAAATGAAGAAGCGGATTGTTACAATATTTTTTCTCGCACAGTCGGGAGATTCTATTTATAAACGATGCTGCTAGTAACTGGCGAATCGAATTAATTCACGTCCTCTAGCAACCAATCAGAAACAAGAATTTCTCCATAAATATTAAACCTTTCTGTAGCAATTTCACATATGTTTTTCTTCTTCATGTCAACACGGGAAGAAATTTTTGCTCTGTGGATTCCAACTTGAGAACTGTCTACTGCAAACCAGTCACCTCTCAGGACTTGTGTAGAACAACGAACCATCGGAAACTGTTTTGAAACTAGACATGGCTGGCACTTCTAGAGGTTATGGGCCCAGCACATTCCACTGGCTTACACTTCTAGACGGATTATGAGACAACGACTCCTACACACAATCTCAAAAACAACGTGCTATTTTAATTTTTGGAATCGTTAACTATTAATAATGAATTTTTATATGTCCCAACTAAGGGATGCACATGTGTGAAGATTTGTATTTATATCAAAAAAAGAAAAACACTATCTTTAACTTCATATCCTACATAAAAATATTATGCATATACAAAATATTTTGTGTTTTTCACTATATATTTCTGGAATTATATTGAAGAGATTGGCTGCCCAGAAGGTTTTCAGATTTTATCAGCTTATTTCATCTGTTTTTCGGAGAGTGTATATTTTGTTTTGCAACAAACAAATCATAAAATCAGACAGTGTTTAATATAATAATATAAAACGGAAATATATTACAAAGTAAGCATCACAATAATGATGTACCTAAATATTTAATACTGCCGAGTAAAATTTATATTTGCAAAATAAAAATTAAAAATAAAATCCGCAAAATGCAGATACTACTTTTATACGTAAATAAATTGATATATATTATAACCATTCTGAAAGAGGGTAATGTGGAGGTAGATAAAAATCGCACAAAGTATAAATAGGAAAATGTCTTTGAGAATATACACAAAGGGAAACATTTAGTAGTTTATCAATTAAAAATCAACTATATCTATATTTAAAAGCAGATAACAGCACTGAGCTATCCTCCATTAAAAATGTGATTCTGCTTTTTAGGCGATAACGTGTGAAAATTCACAGAATACTTTTAGAATTTTAAGTGAGTGATCATTTCTTACTATAAATTTTGATTAAAATCATCCCTCATTTCTATGACATTCTACCTTTTTCGGAACAGATAACTAATCTTTAATATCTGTATGATTATAAGTCTTACTTGCAATGTCATGAAACCACGCGAAATCACCTTAAAGTAAAACATGCTGAATTCATCTCGCATAGCAAAAACATATGCTTCACAGTTTTAATCTTAATGTGAGACTAACCGTAGCCCTTGGCGCAAGAGGGTCCGTGTGTGCCTGGCGTGCGGGGTGGTGGCTGATCCTGTTGTCGGGGCAGCGGAAGAAAGAGTTCCAAGATGGCGCCTGCCTGTTTTTATTAGAGACGCCCACGACGAGACTCCCCGTCTCCTACACGTCGGAAACTACACAAGATACTCATACAAGCTATTTCGCCCCCCCCCACTCCGAACTTGGTTTTCTTTTCTTCAATGGCGGATAGGTTCGATCTAAAGTTGATACCGGAATTCGACGGATCCGCCTTCGACACCGATGCGCGTATGTGCCGAGCGGCAACGGCATAGCGGAGCGGTGCCACCGAACCGTGAAGAGGATCGCGGCCAGGAAGAAGTGTACGATCGCGGAGGCGGTTTACAGATACAACACAACGCCTAAGGACGCCGTGACTGGCGGCAGTGCGCCCGCTGATGCGATTCATCACTACCACGTGCGCGTCAAGGACGTTGAAGTGTGTCTACCCGACCAACGAGAACCCCAGGGGACGTACCAAGTGGGAGACACCGTCTGGGTGAAGCCACTCGGCGGCCGGTGCACCAGCAGCTTTTGGAGGGGGCGGGTCACCGGTGTCATCAGTGAACAGGCCATACTAGTCGATGATACTCCGCGCCACGTAAGGGATGTCCGGCCCGCTCTAAGCGCTGACCAATCGGCGAGCAGTGGAAGTAGCGAGTCATCCGATGATGAGCGATGGATCCAACCCGTGCCCCACGAACCTGGTGACTCAACTGCGAGCAGTGGAAAGAGCGAGTCATCCGACGATGAGCGATGGATCCAACCTGTACCCCACGAGCCTGATGACTCAACTGCGAGCTCTAATGCTGATGCTGATGCTTCCGATGCCACTTCTGAGAGCTCCGATGAGGAAGTCCCGGCAATACGCCTCCGCAGGAGTGCTCGAATCAAACGGTCACGTCCGCCGTGTCACGTATGTGATCTGGAGACCAGGGGGGAGTGTGAGACTAACCGTAGCCCTCGGCGCAAGAGGGTCCGTGTGTGCCTGGCGTGCGGGGTAGTGGCTGATCCTGTGGTCGGGGCAGCGGAAGAAAGAGTTCCAAGATGGCGCCTGCCTGTTTTTATTAGAGACGGAATCTCGCAGGATCGCGCGAGATCTCGCGGGGATGCAAATTAGCTAGGCCATCTTGAGGAATAAAAATCGGTCCATTGGAGGTGCGAGGCAGTCGGGTTCTGACGTTCGTGGGGATCAGTACAGTGACCGTCGGGTTCCGTTAGTGACCGCTGGGTTCCGTTTCTATTCGTGCAGTCAGCTGAGCTTTGTTAATTACCTTCGCGCCGTGGCTGTCATTGTTTGTTGGTTCGCTGTGTGTTGCCGTGGTTCTTCAGTGAAACGCTTCGTCGCCCACGACGAGACTCCCCGTCTCCTACACGTCGGAAACTACACAAGATACTCATACACTTAAAGAGAAAGCCTTGGAAATAGGGATGTTACTTTACATTATATTAGACAGCACTTTTTATGACAACCACCATTCACAATAGAGTATATTTTTGTCTGCTCTGAAGTTTTAAAAAATAAAAAAAAACAATATGATTAAAATATTTACCAGTTTTACATTATCTTTTTATTTACGTTTTCTCTGTATTATTTTTCAAATAAAATTAACGTTAACGTATTTATTCTTATAAAATACTTATTCTTTTCTGTCCTTATTTGATGAAGGAAAATCCTTAAGCATTGACGATTAAAAAATCTTGCCCCAATCCCGAATGCCTCCTTTTTGGTGTTAGCGAGGTTTTCACTACTTTAAAAATTGACCTTCTGCCTTACTTTACCATCGTAGGAAGGCAAGTAATTTTTTTTTGTCCTCTGTGGAAAACTTTTTTACTGTTTTTAATGTTTTCTAAAAAAAACACGCAATAAACATCAATTAGATGTTAATATATGCCGCGTCTTAAAAAGTCGGTTCACGATGACAATTAAATGTTTGAAAAAGTTAGTAAAAATATACAGTCATAAATGTTGGCTCTTTCTTAAACTGAACAATCGAGAAATTGGAAACAATAAAAAAACATCAACAAATGTCTTATACCAAACGCAGGAAAAAGTCAAGTATCATTTATATGTGCTTAAATTATGTTTACGTTCTTTTTATTTAATTTTTTAGCTGCCTTCACATCAAACAACTGGTTGCTTGTCGCTTAACTGTTGGGGACTTCATCCTTGAAAAAATTGCATAAAATATCTATGACTACTACTAATTCTAAATTTGAGAGTCAACTCGAACTTAGAGTTAGTTGTTGAATAAGTCATTTGTTTACAACTTTTCAGGAATAATACCCCCCATCCGTTAAGCGATAAGCGACCCTTTGTTTATTTCTTTTAATCCAATGTGTAATAGCGAATTTAAACAACACATTTTAAAATTTAAAAAAAACTTAGTTTTGCACGACATGTCGGCAGATAATGAAATTCTACTACGTTTAGCAGTATGTAGATTGCATTTTAATTTTCAAAAGCTGGATCCCACTCCCAATAAAAAATACTTGGAAAAAAACGATTTTATAGCGAATTTAATATCTAACCGAGAGAAATTATGATAAAAACAAATAGTCATTAATTAATTGTTACGAATAGCAATAAATAGAACTGTTCTATCTCCATGTTTATGATTTCAAATATTTTCAAGCGTTATTTTTAATTCTTAAATTGTGAGTTTGTAGGTGTCAAATACTTTCAGACTTTCTAGAAAAAAAAATCAGTAGCCGCTAAATCCAAATTTACCTCCTAGATTGCAAACGAAATCTTCAGATCTAGTGAAAAAAACAGCTAAATTGGAAACACTGGTGATTTCCCCTTTTCGTTGTAACGTAAATTATTCTCCCGTAAACATTCTTCTTTTTTATCTCTAACAGAGAAAGAGTATTCAAAGATCGATTTTTTTTTCGATTTTCGATACTTATTGAATGAAACACTGCCAGACATATAAATTACTTGTGTGTGAAATTTGCAAAAGACAGGCTCAGCCCTGTCGTTCCTATGAGAAATGAATTCACACACATACAAAGTCACACACACACACACACACACACACACGCCCCCCCCCCCCACACACACACATATATATATATATATATACGAGTAGGCCGCTCAGCGTAGCTCGATCGTAACATACGTCTGAATATGATATTTTAAGTTATGCAGATTTCGTATTTATTATTATAGAGCGCGTACTCATGAGTATTACTATATACACAATATGTAGTAACGATTTCAGACGTTACAAAGTAGTCATTGAATACGATCAGCTAGGACTGAAAACAAAACATTTAGCACTTTAACGGGATTTGATATCACCTGAGCTAAGGACACATGCATATGAAACTATACAAATCAATACAGTTAAACGTATACATGTATATTCCCGCGTGCGTAATGCGTACATATTACGTGGAACTCCGTCTGCAAAGATTAAATTTTTGTCAGTTTTCGATCAAACTACGCCTGCAAAGATTTCAATTTTTATCAGTTGTAGATTTAGCGGCTAAAAACGAATCCATTTTGTTCATGGGTTTATCTGCCACATAAACTAAGATTATAATTTGTATGCTAAAAAAGTAGAGTAGTTTTGTAGAGAATGTTCTTCATGGAGAGATAGGGATTTACTGTATAAGAAGCTATGAAGCCTATGCAATATTGCAGAATGTAAAAAATGTGAATAAATAGAACTGTGCGTAATTGTGGGAAAAACTAATCATCCAATAGGAAAACAGAAATATATGAATAGAGAATTAATAAAAGTTTGTTTTTAAAGAATATACAAATTATGAATTAAATCGCTGGTATATTGATAAAGAAGTAGATAAGAAACTTGTACTGATGTTAAAAATAGTGGGCTTTAAATAACAATGTCAAGGACTAATAATTGAACTTTAATATATATATATATATATATATATATATATATTAAGTTATAAAAATATATGGTAATTTAACTACATAGAATATGACACCTTTCATACTCGCGAGAATTCGGCAGGCTTATATATATATATATATATATATATATATATATATATATATATATATATAATAAATTCTACAGCCAAACAAAATTGGAATTTATTATATACAATCTCCCACATTCTGAAAATCATATATATATATATATATATATATAATCATATATGTATATATATATATATATATATATATATATATATATATATATATATATATATATATATAAAGCAGAAAAAACGAAGATTCTATTATTCGCACTCATCGACACATTTCAGGTTCTCAATTGCAGGCCTGACTAATTCTCACGAGATTGAAACGCGGAATATTTTGTGTAGCTTAATTGCCATATATATATTTATAAGATACTACCTAGTTCTCCTTATGAATTGAGCACTGTTGAAGTAAATACTGAAAAGTTACGCATAAAATTATATTTTCGTATATTAATTTATATGATTAAATGAAGTAGTCATATATATATATATATATATATATATATATATATATATATATATATATATATATATATATATATACAGTTGTGCCCGATATTATTCATACCCCTCGGATCTTTGAGATTTCTATGAGAATATTGCTCAAACCAGAAGGTAGACAATATTAAAGGGATCTCAAACAATAAATCAAGCATAAGCATTTAATTTAAACTCAACAAATAAATAAATTATGCAAGTTTGAAACATTATACAAAGAAAAACAATAATGGCACTAGTTCAAAATTATTCATACCTCTCTTACTAATAGTCAATAGCATGCCCTTTATTCTTAATAACTGCCTGTAACCGTTTTGGATATTTATCAACAAGGTTTTTACAAGCATCAACACTGATTTTTGACCATTCTTCAATGCAGTAGTTCTCCAAATCCCTCAAATTTCTAGGTTTCCGCTTTTTAACCTCAGTTTTCAATATGCGCCAGAGGTTTTCGATAGGGTTCAGGTCGGAACTCTGGCTAGGCCATTCCAAAACATTAATTTGATTATCCTCAAACCATTTCTTGACTATTTTGGCAGTATGTTTTGGATCATTATCCTGTTGAAGGACCCAGTTTGGTCTTAAATGGAGCTTCTCCGCATCCTGTCTAATGTTTTTCTGGAGTATCTCCAAATATTGCTCCTTCTTCATGGTTCCATCTATCTTGACCAAACTACCTGGACCACTAGCCGAAAAGGAACCCCAAAATATTAGGCTACCACCACCATGTTTCACCGTGGGTATGGTGTTCTTTGGGTTGTAAGCTTCTCCTTTCTTCCTCCAAACGTAAGAAGCATCCATATGGCCAAACAATTCAATTTTTGTTTCGTCAGTCCACAAAATACTTGAGAAAACGGACTCTGGAGAATTCACATGGGTCCTAGCAAACTTTAGACGTGCTGCAAGGTGTTTTCCGGTGTGCAATGGAGTCCTTCTTGGTCTTCTTCCTTTCAGACCATTTTCATGCAGAGTCCTTTGCAATGTTTGCCTTGATATTTTTATGCCAGAAGACTCCAGATTTTCTAAAATGTCCTTAGTAGTGGTGGATGGATTTGCATTAACACTTCTTACAATATTCCTGGTGGCTCTAGCAGACAGTTTCCTTTTCCTTCCTCTACCAATCAAGTTGTTTGTTGTGTGGTGGCTCTGGAATTTTTTGATGATGCTCTGTACTGTTGCTGTAGGGACCTCAAATTTCTTGGAAATTGACTTGTAACCTAAACCATCCTTATGTGAATTCACAATTTTAGTCCTAAGATCATTACTAAGCTCTTTTTTCTTCCTCCATTCTAATAATTTTTATTCTTTTATTGGTTTTCAGTTGATATCATTTTAATTTCTGAAAAATGCAAAAAACGAAATGAAATTAATCAAAGGTTGTATAAAAGCATTCAAAATAAGAATCAAACAGGAAACAAACAGTCAGAAACTCGATTAATACTGAAAAAATAAGGGGGTATGATTATTTTTGAACATTGCAGATTTTATAAATAGCTGTATATTTCTTTTATTACAAGTATCCCGAGATTTTAAAATGACGAAAATGATCAGAAGAGGTTTATTAAGAATATGTATCAATATGGGCGTAAACAATAAATTCTTACAAAGTTACACCTAATAAACTCAATTTTCAAGGGGGGGGTATGAATAATATCGGGCACAAGTGTATATATAACTACTTCATTTATTCACATAAAATTAATATACGAAAGTATAAATTTATGAGTAAACTTTAAGTATTTACTTCAAAAGTACTCAATACGTAGGTAGAGCTAGTTAGCAAGTTATAAAATATATATGGCGGTTAAGCTACACTGAAGATTCTGCGTTTCATCCACTCTAGGAATCTTCAGGCTTATGCGCATAAGCCTGAAGAGTCCTAGAGTGGATGAAACGCGGAATATTCAGTGTAGCTTAACCGCCATATATATTTTATAACTTACTATATACATATATATATATATATATATATATATATATATATATATATATATATACACTAACAGAAGTACTAGTCCTTCACTGGGTTCAAAAGAGCTTTCAAAAATGGATCCTGATGTATGATAGCATGGAAGGTTATGGAAAGAGGGTGCATATAAAGAAATAACTTCAAATTTTGGGATATCGAAACCAAATCAAAAACTGATGAAAAGACAAGTAAAATTTTGCAGAAATATATACATTTTTTTTATCAACTTTGTTTTCCATCGTAGCAAAAAGTGACCAGCAAAATTCATGTGTTTAAAAAGGCAGAAAAAAAGATTGTATTATCCGCACTTATTGACACATTTCAATTTTTCAATTGCAAAGAGAATGTAAAACCATGTAAAACAATATAATATTTGGCAACATTTCGCAATAGTTCTTAGAAATGAAACTGAAGTCGGTTCACTTATTTCATGACTAAGCGGTCTCAAAAAAGAAACATTATGACGTAGGTGTACGGAGTAAATTTTTCCAATTGTAGTGTCAAATTGAACATTTGAATGTCCTTCAACATTAGCTCCTCGTTTTCTCGTCTGTATGTGTTGTTACTTCTTGTGGAATCAGTAGATCTATGACAACAGCATATTCTTTTCATTGTTTTTTTACTTTCGTGTATATGTCCGACACAATAAGACACAGTTAATCAACTGAGAACCACAACACTCTATATAAAAGCATATTTGATATCAACAGATACACACTCGAGAGTCAAAACAACAAAAAATAATATGCTGTTGTCCTAGCACTAGAACTTGATTATAAATAAGAGCATTTTTGAAAAACCATCTTATTCATACAATTTAAAAAAAAAATGCAGTAAAAGTTGTAACTTTTGGGTTTAAGACAACTTAGCCAGCATTTTTGTTTGTGAAAAAAAAAACCTTTGGCAAGTTTCAAGATGAGCTGTAAACTGTTGGATTGGAGGATTCCTTTTATGAATAGGAAACCCAAATTACGCCAAAATGCTTCATTAGTGCCGATCTACATAGCAAGTACATATCTAATAACTTCATCACTTACATTTTATATAAGGAAAACCTGGCTGCATCGGATCCTTTATTTATCTATTTGCAAACATATTTGATAGATTTCATAGAACTGCAAAATTAAACATTTTTTTTACACAGAGGTCACCACTTATCAAGGCCCGGAAGCCACTCAGGGATAACGGTTATTGCAAGTACATTACATTAATGTGGAGATTTGATGAAGTGTTTACTAAAGGGGGCGGTTCATTAGGAATTTGTTAACGTTGGACTTGAACATATCCAAGTTGTAGTCAGGTGGCAAGCAGGCAGACGGAACAGAGTTCCACAGGCGTGCAGTTCTAAGAAAGAAGCTTTGTTCATGGAATCCACGTTTTGATTTAGGCACAGATAAAAATTGGAGGAAATTTTCACAGTGGATTCAGCTAGACGGGTGTTTTTCGTGAAAGATTGGCGAGGGGGGGCAGAGATTGGAGTTCAGACGAGCAGGTGCCATGAAAATAACGATAAAACAAGGACAGGCTCGCAACGTCTCTTCTGTAGGAGAGAGGCTGCAGGGTAGAGAAAAGGGCATCCCCGAGTCTATTTTGTACTCTGTCGAGGCAGGATAGGCTGTTTTTAGCAGCGCCTGCCCAAATATGGCAGCAGTATTCCATCTTTGGACGTACTTGGCTTTTATATAGATAGAGAATTGCATCAGTAGTGAGATATCTTCTGGAGCGGTAGAAGGATCCCACCATCTTTCCAGCGACCTTGGCAACAGACTTGATGTACGTGTTCCATTTCAGATCAGGAGTAAAGGTCAAACCCAGAAGCGTGAGCATTGCATGTCTTTGAAAGTAAAGGAGAGTAAGGCACAACCCACCTATTGTCAACTTCATGATGCCAACCATAGTTTTAAAGCTACCATCTTTAAGCGATTTTTCTCCTTTAAGAAAGATAACCATCCTCACTAAACTTAGTTTCAAGTGGATAGTTTTTAGGATGTCTTTTTACACACTGGCCACCAACCATACAAGGAGAATTTCTATAGATATCACCACAAGGTCCATGCACTATGTGATTCTTTACTTTTTCAAATAAGGTTGAATCTATTTGTATATCAAAGAACGCAACTGATATAATGGAATCAATTTGATTGGTGTTGATTTTTCTGGTAAGCTACACTAATATATGCGTATTAGGCAAGCCTCTTTTTGACACTCAATTTTGTACATGTAGCATCGTAGTTGGCCAAAGATTTCTGATTTGTTTGTCAGATTCATCACTTTGATTATCCTCAGGCGAAAACTTTGGCCAATACATCTTGTCAATTGATGTGTGTTTGTCCAGACAAAAGTTCATCTTGAATTTCCTTCCACTTTGGATTTGAAGTGAATTTGATAAACACATCTGGTTTTTCAAAAGTTCTTACAGTCCTTTTATGCATATTTCTTAAAAGTACCTATGAAGCTAGAAGGTAATATGCATATCTTCCCTATAAAGTTATTTGTCTGATCCTTGAAATGTGCGTAGAAATCTACTCTTAGCTTATTGTAATAAATTTTGATATATAAAAGTCTTTTGGCTTCAACTTATGCACACCTCTCAACTGCAAACCGATGAAAGAGATTTTTACTTCCCTGAAGACGATTAAAGTTATTATCTCTGACCATAAAACGGTACGCATAAAAATCCATACATGAAACTTATTTTGTGGTATTTCCAAATTGATTTTGAATCAAGTGAGATTTGATAAAAACTATAACAATTTTTTTGTTTATTTTTAAATTATTTTTAGTTTAAAGATGAATTCTAATTCGACCAATAAAACAATAAAACAATTAACCTTTATGCGAAAAGTAAAGAAATTCCATTTCTTTTTGTTTAAGATTTTTAAGAAATCATTATAAAATATTTCTAAATAAAATGTGTTTTATTTGTGATTCAAAGTATAGGATCCACCATGGAAAAAAATATTTTATTCTCGAATGAATAATTAAAGATGCAGTACCTGCTCTTTCCTCGTCAGTCAGAGAAGAATAAATCTATTTCAACTGAGGTAATTCTTGCTTCCCACGATCTTCATTTATACTTCATAAAATCGACTCTGTGTTTTACTTTTTTTTGCACAGGAATCATCCCTTATCAAGGTCCGGAGGGCACTCGAGGATAAGGGTTAATGGGCATGCATTAATCAATGTGATTATAACGTAGTAAACATAAGTAGTGGGAATTTTACTTAGGGGTAGGGTTCACCAAGAATATATATATATATATATATATATATATATATATATATATATATATATATATATATATATATATATATAGTCTAAAGAAGCTTTGAATAAAAAAAAATGCAAACGTAAAAGTAAAGAATGCAGTTTAAATTCCCGGAAGAAAAAAATTAATTTTAACATATCGCAGATTAAGCACCTACATAATCCGATTTCTAAAAAGTTTATAATAATAAAAGATAATCATTTATATGAGGATGAAAAAAAGGCTTGAACTAACATTGTATAATAGAAATAGACTTTGTACTTGCATAAGCCGATTTCGCAAAAGTCTTCAATTTTAAAACAGAATTTAACTACATAAGGATGAAAAGAGAAAACCTTAACTAAATTTTTTTAAATAGAAAATGGGGACATCAGCTGTTTCTTAAATTTAAAAACAGGACAGCTGTTAAATACATGGTTCTCCAGTGGATAATACCACTTCCCCAATAAAACGATGTAAAATAATACGGTTACTATTTTTACTAATATATGAAATTATTTATTATATTAAAGTTATATATATATATATATATATATATATATATATATATATATATATATATATATATATATATATATATATATTTAAAGGAGATTAGAACAATAGTCCAAAGAGCAAAGTGTATTTTAATGTAATAGTAAAATTACTAGTTTAATTAAAATCCAGGGAAAGAAAAAGTGCTCGTTGTAATTTAGATATATAATAAGCTCGATAGGTAAATATCCTAGAGCTAATTTAATATTATTAATGTAATTGATAATTTAAAAATCAAATTATAATGAAATTAAAAATCCGTTTCATAAGAATGTTGTTGTTCCTTCTTATGAAACGGATTTTTAATTTAATTATAATTTGATTTTTAAATTATCAATCACATTACTAAATATATACATATATATATATATATATATATATATATATATATATATATACACATATATATATATATATATATATATATATATATATATATGAGTTCCCATTCGTTTTTTTTTCTTTTACGCGATAATTCGCAAGTGTTTGCTCTTTAGTGACAATTTTATTCCTTCTATTTTTTTTTGTCCCTCGACAAAAGAAGGGTGAACCTGTATATTGATCTTTCTCCGTTCCTCCGTTCATCCGGTCGTCTGTCTGCACTTTTATCAATAACTACGCCTTGGAATTTTTTGAAATTTTGCACAAACATTAAACATTATATGCATAAAAAAAAGTAACAGAACGGATTTTCTGGGAAAACTCCGGTTGCCCCATGAGGGTTGACTTTCAGGTGGAAATGGCTAAAATATAAAGTTTTGTACTTATTAAAAAAATTGATGCCTTGGATTTTTATAAAACTTTCTGAAAAGTTGTAACTAATTGATTTCTATATAATTGTGTTTGTTTATACTTCGCGATAACAGAGGATCTTTTACGAGGGGCGTGCAATAAGTAGTGCTCCTGACCCAGTTCCAGTGGTCTGATCTAGCTGAAATTTTGCATGTGCAATGATTTATATCTCTACGGGTTATGTGGCAAATTACAGCTCTGAACTAATTGTGGTTTCTGTTTTACAGGTGTTTGAACTGAGTCAGCTGTGAAATGGAGCCTGCTGAATGTCGAGTAGTGATCCGGTTTTTATATTTGAAAGGACGCACACCACAGAAGACTTTTGATGAGATGAAAGAAACTTATGGTGATAATGCCCCATCATATGACCTTGTAAAACGCTGGCATCGTGAGTTCAAACATGGCCAGAAGTGTGTGGAAACAGTTCCCAGACCTGCCATTGATGAGGCATCTGTCTATCAAGTTGAGGCTGCCATTTTGGAAGATCGGCGCATTACTATTCGCCAAATAGCCCAAGATGTCAACATTAGTACAGGGTCTGTGGAAGCTATCATTGAATACCATTTGTATACGCATAAGGTGTTTGCCAGATGGATTCCCTGGTTGCGAAAACTCGTCGAGTGCTCGAGGATGAATTTGGAAATGTGCCAAGAAGATGAGTCAATGTTTTTTTAAAGACTGATTACACAGTATACAATCTGAGTCCATCACTATGATGCAGAGACCAAAGCCCAGTAAATTCAGTGGAAGTACTTGGACTCATTACCTCCAAAGAAAGCAAGGGTGCTGGGACCAGGACGGAATAGTGATGATAGATTTCCTGGCAAAGGGTACCACAATTACAGAAGCCTATCATGCTACACTTTTGAGAAAATTAAGGGAAGCTATGAAAATCAAGAAGCGGGGCAATATCAGCAAAGGTACCCTCCTTCTGCAGGACAACGCTCCGGTCTCCAACTTGCATATCGCCAGATGAAAAGCACGGGCGTGTGGTTATGAAATCCTCCCCCACCCTCTCTACTCTCCTGACCTTGCACCCTCTGAGTTTCACCTTTTCCCAACCGTGAAGTTGTTTTTCAAAGGAAAGCGTTTCCCAGATGATGCAGCCTTGATTTCTAAAGTCACGTCGTGATTGGTGGACCAACCTTGGGCGTTCTACAAAAACGGTCTCCAGAGCTGCATCAAACGATGGGAGAAATCTCTGAGTGTTTCCTATGTAGAGAAAGACTAATAACTGTGCCAAGTTTCGTTGCTCTACTTCTATGGGAAGTAGGTCAGAAGCATTACTTATTGCACGCCCCTCGTCCCTGCTATCTTTCTTTGATCCACTCAACTAAATTTGAATACAAATTTGAATGCCCCTCGTAAGCTAATAAAAACACCGTTTGTTGTACTATTTTATCATATGTCCAAAATTTTCTGTGTATGTTTATGTAGCTGTTTTGCATTGTGCTGAACTCAAATTTGCATATGTTAAGGCCTTTTAGGACTAAATGGGGGTGCAAATGATGGACTTAGTCATTACTTTTTCTTTGGATGGTGCAGAACTCACATTCGCATAGGTTAAGGCCTAAAACTGCACCGTTTGTTCATTTTCACCAGGAGTTGTCATCCCCTGAGGACATTTGGAGCTAAATGTGGGAAAGGCAAATGTCTCATTTTCTTTATTTCTCGTCCATTGTGCACTCACGGGGGGGGGCATGCACGCTTCACTTATCCTATTGTATTTATTTACTTTGTTAATTTCTGTGATATACCAATGATTTACTCCTGATGCGTTTGTTGGCCGGACGGGACCCTTGTGTTTTTTCGTATTTCATTTTTAAAGCGCCGTATATATATATATATATATATATATATATATATATATATATATATATATATATACAAAGAACGAACAGCAAGAAACTTCAACTAGCCATGCATTGTTGAACTTATCTGTACATCTAAGACATTACCTATTTAACGTCGATGACTACTTTTACTATAAAAACTAATACAACTATATATAGATATAAATAAATATATATATATATATATATATGGGGAGGTATATGTATCTATGAGAATGTATCTACTTTAATTAATAAGATCTGAAAGAAAACTTATGCATGGATGCTTAAGTTATATCTTCTTATTATAAATCATATTTACTACGATAAAATTTAAAAAAAATCAATGACATCTCCAGTAATGTTTACAAGTAATAATACCGCAAAGCCGTAAAATAGTTAGAAAAATTTATGAGAATAAAAATCCAAAGATAAAAATATATAATAAAGAAAAAATATATAAAACATTATAAAATAAAAATGTAAATATATATATATATATATAAATTTGTATATAGCTTAGTGCGTTAGATGAAAAGAGTGAGCTCAATTCTATAAGTATAGTATATACCCATTCGCCCTTTCGCCTTAAACCATCACCATAATACTCCTCTCAAAATGATACACAATTTCATAGTGCTGTTGTCATCTCGGTTAGATCCGTCAAAATGTCCCTCCATAGATAATAGACATCTTACACAACGATAAAATAGAATTACTACCCATTCACACTATACCCCCACCTTGACTTTAAAATATATACCACGTCCATTTTAGACTATGATAAAGACCCTATACGCCCTTTTACATTACACTGTATATAATACGGTCCTTCTTTATTTAGAATTCGATAAAACTCCCCCCCCAACATCATGTATACTTTTAATTTATCTATTTCGTTTCTAATGAATCCCACGCTAGACGCTACATCCCCACTATGTTACCTAGGATCTTCTATACTCTTCTGATGAGAAGCATTAGGCTTCGAAATACCTTAGAATAAAGAGTCCCTTTTGCCCCTCAACTACTTGTTTGTATTCCCTTATTGAATAAATACACCAATCTATAGTTTTTGTGACTTCATTTCCCATTCCCATTGTTCTCCCCCACACACACATATATATATACACACACATATATATATATATATATATATATATATATATATATATATAAAATAAAAAGGAACAAACCGTATTATGTGTTCATCTACGTTTCGTCTTTATTTCGAGAATTCCTCGAAATAAAGACGAAACGTTGATGAACACATAATACGGTTTGTTCCTTTTTATTTGTTCTATTTTGTCGGAATACTATTTCCATTATTTTCATCATATATATATATATATATATATATATATATATACATATATATATATATATATACACAGTCTCACACATGTTTATATACCCACATATATATCTATATGTTTAAATTCATAAGAGTAATTTATGTGTTTATGCTATCAGTATGTCGTCAATGGAACTTTCTAAAAATGTAACTTACCCATTTATTGACAATTGTTGTAAAATTCCATATTGCAAATGCATAATATTGCAAATGCAAATGCATAAATAAATTATAAAAAAGGAAATCTAAGGAGATAATTTAGTTCTCATATGGTAAACAAAATTAAATCAAAAAGCAATAAAAAAAACCTTAAAGAGCATTGTGGAAATACTATTTTTACAATAAAATAACCAGAACTATTGTTCCCCATTTGCTGAGCAAAAACGAATATCTTTTATTGTAATAGATTACCAACGAAATAAGACGTACTATTTAATGAGAAAATATAAAATGTCATTTCCTCTCACGTATCGTACGTATCGACCAGACATTTCTCATTGTAATATATAACATTCATAGTAATGGAAATCCAAAATGCATTATTACCGGGAAATGTATTCTTTTTTTTTCATCTCTTAAAACCGTATGTTATTCAAAGTTATATTCAAAAAGAAAACGTTTGAAATGTATTAAAGAGTACGTATGTATTAACGAAGTGAAAGAAACCTTTGCAAAAAATAGCAATAGCACTCTGAGACTCCAACGTTTTAACTTTTCTTCCTTATATTTTCAAACAACATGTAATGCTATAAGAATATTGAAGATGTTGTCATATCGCTTCCGTTCTTTTTTGAAAGGTAACCAATATCTGTTAATGAGTAGCTTCGTGTGTAAGTGTGAAGCAAGGATTGCGCAATCACCAACCACACTTCTCCTCGACACTCCATGATTCCGGCAGCAATGGCAAGTAAAGGACGACCGGAAACAATGCCGATATAAACGGAGATTGTTGTCAAGTAGGCTGCAAAGAAAGTAGGATTCCTATACCGAGCTAGAAATCTTGCCACATTTAACACTGTATTATATGTATTTATAAAGCTCCTATTTTCCTTTGCATAAAACCCTATTCGCACATTTGTGCCTATCCGCCTACCACTAGTATCTTATTCTTGGCCAATAAAGACTTTATAAACTAATAAGCGCTGCACTCTATCCAAAGCACTAGCTTCTATCCCATCTCCGCAGTCTAGCTAAAAACACTATCAATAATTCCCCCCACTCTTTATCTGTGCCTAAACCTAAACGTAGATTCCATGAACAAAGCTTATTTCTTAGAACTGCACACCTGTGGAATTGTCTTCCATTTTCCTGCTTTCCCGCTGACTACAATATGGTTGTCTTCAAGTTTAATGTAAACAAGTTCTTGATGAGCTGTTCAACTTAACAAATTTACCGAATTTCAATTACTAACGATTACTATACCTCGAGTGGTCTCTGGGCCTTGATAAGTGGTATGCCTATGTAAAAAAAAATGTTCTTTTTTTTTACAAGTGCTCCAATAGAATATTCCTTGAAGAAGGTACTGCACGTATACCCTATCTGCGTGGATACACCCGATAATTATTAAAAAAAAACCCACTCAGTCACTGTAGAAGTTTTTTGATGCCGAAAGAAATTCTACTATAATAATTACTTTTTACGTAGCACTTATTTTCAGAATTTCTGACCTTCCCCCTTGTTTCTTCAACTACACTAACGTGGAGAAATGTAAATATAGTGCTAAGAAAATGCTACTGAACTGCCTATTTCAAATCGCCTCTATATACCAATCACTATCAAAATCGGCCACGTGTTCCTTCATTCAAAAATAATCCGGTTCAAAGCAAACTATGCGTTTTCTCGCCTGTCTCTTTATTCTGTTATTCATAGCATACAGTTAAGAAAATGAATATACGACGTGATCAGAACTCGTTACATTAAATTCTCATGTTCTTCTCTAGATGAAAGTTCCTTTGCCTTTTTTTTTTTAATCTCAACGAGATTGCAAAACAATGCTTATTTATATAAATGAACTTTCGTCATCGCACAAGAATAATAAAATTCTACCTCATTAGCTGGACACTTTCAGTTGAATTCTCAGTGGAGTACATACGGTCGGTTCATAATTCATTTATGTATTAGAAAGAAGATAATGGTTCAGTTGTTATAAATATAATCACACTTTTTGAGAAAATAAATCATTACAATACATAAAAAATAAATAAATGCAGTAGAACCCCGGGATACGGTGGTCCTATGATAAGATTTTTTTCAGATTATGATATGGAATATGATGTTTTATCGACCCCGGGGTACGGGACCCCCCCCCCGTCTTATGGCATTATTTATAATGTTATTTGATTATATACATGTGTATTATATACTCTGCTGTATTTTGTTACTAATCTTTAATGCCGTATCCCGGGGTTCTACAATACAGACAATAGGTATTCATAAGTAATTTACGTTTTACCGCAGTTCCCAATTTCCATTTCCCAGTTCGAATAGTTTTTATCGACCAAGTTATTTTTTCTGGGTTCATTTTTTGAAATTTC
Organism: Euprymna scolopes; assembly: GCF_053919585.1. NCBI lineage: Eukaryota > Metazoa > Mollusca > Cephalopoda > Sepiida > Sepiolidae > Euprymna > Euprymna scolopes. The sequence continues at coordinate 62,313,705 of NC_136499.1, forward strand.
AATACATTGTACAAAACCTTGAGATGAATATTTCACTGAAAAAAAAAGTGATATTTTTATATTTTAGAACTAATTGAACGATTTTTTTATTCATAGGAATCACCACTTATCAAGGCCCATAGACCACTGAGGATACGGGTTGAGAATGTACATTTTTCATTTGAACGCTTTCCCAGATAAATATCTCAATAAATTATTAATAGAATAGAAACAAAACTAAAACAAATACATCAACCGAAATGAAACGTAAAAGGACATTATAATCATCTAAATTACTGGTTCTCAACCTTTTTTTTTACATATCGACCCCTTTTCCCTTCTTTTTATCTTGGTGGACCCCTTCATAACTATTGGTCATAAGACAATCTTCTATTATTCACTAATATAAATTTTGAGGTTTTAATAATCAAAGAAATATTATATAATTAAGATTTATTCTTAAATAAAAACTAATTCAAACATGGTAGATAGAAATATTATAGTTAAAATGACTTGAATGATTAAAAATAACTATGCAACATTAGAGTAGAAATTAAATTTTTAATCAAAACTATTCTGAGTTGGTTTTCTTCATGGACAACCAAAAGATCGTTGTGGACCCCCATTTTGTTATGTTTTGCCTGTGGAACCCCCCAGAAATATTCCATGGACTCCTTGGGTTCATGTAGACCTCGGTTGAGAATCCCTGATCTAAATGAATAATGGCGCTTTTTACGTTTCACTATTACACCTATACTATATTAAACAGGTTTCTCTTAGTTAAATCAATAAACAGTTTATACTAAATTAATGTATACGTAGTTTATATAACATTAAGGTTCATTATTATTCAGTCGTTATTTTTATGTTCTTATTTGCAAATATATTGTTAATACCTTTGTAAATATCATCAATAATTAGTTAAAGTGATTTACTAACTGAATTATACATTTACTAATTAATTTTCAGTAAACGTAATTAAAATTTAAGTAGAAAGAAAGATATACGAGCCAAGTGATTGGGAAAAGGAAATGATGGAACCCTTTTGATTCACTCTATCAAATCTTATGTAGCGACGTCATGTGGTGAAGAGAGAAGGCGACACTGATCGCGTCTGTTAGTGATCGAACCTCTATGACTAATAAATTCCAAAATAAAAATAAGACATTGTAAGTTAAAAATGAAGCGCGCACACACAAACCCTAATAATCGCAAAATACTTTTCTTTCCCTTTTCACGCCTTGACAATGTTTTAATAGAGATATGTAAATGTCTATAACAATTACAAAAATGTTAATATATATAAAAATGTAAATAACTGTTAAACTTTATCAAACTGTATTATTAAATGCTAAAGTTGTTTCCCATGTAAACAAGCAACGTATGAATTTAATTGTTTATTATTTACCATTTTAATTTCATGTAATTCAAATCCAACAACTACTACTATTACTACTATAACTACTGCTGCTGCTGTACACGCACAAACACACACACACACACACACACACACACACACACACACACACATATATATATATATATATATATATATATATATATATATATATATATATATATATACACACGACACAATCGCGTTGACACACTGGTTCTTGGTAGCTCACCGAAGTTAAGCACCGTTGAGCTTGGCCAGTACCAGATGAGTGACCAATTGGGAAGGCTATACGTTCCATGTATTGCACCGAGTCGTAGGAATTTCCAGATTGGTATCTGGCGCGCATTAATTTACTGGGAGCGATGTGCCCTTAGTCTTCGTTAATAAATTCATCTAGGATAAAGAAGCTTTGATGCAAAAACCTGGGGTCTACCGTATACGCTGTCTTGTGGCAATCATCTGTACCAACAAAGATTAGCCAAAAAGAGTAATTGGTTCTACACAAAGCCTTCACCACGATAAATAAATCATCTGTGTGGATTTCCGAGCAACTTAGCTGTGGTGGCGGAAGCCCATACGTCAAAATCGACGGAAGAGTTCATCGTGTATATATTTATAACAATTCACAATGATTAAAATGAAATTAAAATACTCATTTGTCCATCAAATAAAAACGTGTTTAATTTAAAGAGTTTTCTTTTCGAACATATCCTCGCTGAGAAATAACTATTAATATTTAAGCAAGTGAAGCATGCATGGTCTCCCAGGAGTGCACAGTGAACGAAAAAAAAATTAAGCATTTGCCCCCTCCCCAAATCCTGGTGTAAATGAACGAACAGTGCAGTTTTAAGCCGTAACATATGCGAATTTGAGTTCTTCACCACGCAGAAAAAGTAATGACTAAGTCCATCATTCGTGCCCCTCATTTAACCCCCAAAGTCCCCAAAACATAACATATTTAAATTTGAGTTCAGCACCATGCAAAACTTCTAGATAAACATACACAGAAAATTTTGGACAACTATGGTAAAATATTCCCCAAAATAGAGTGTTTTTATTAGCCCTTAAATATCCCCTGGGGCACACCCAAGAGTTATCGCTAAATATAGACAAACAAAATTATACAGAGATCAGTTAGTTATAAATGTTCAGAAAGTTTTATAAAAATTACAGGCATCAATGTTTTTAAGAAGCACAAAAGTGTCAATTTTAGCCATTTTAATCCGAAAGTCACCCCTAGGCGGGACAACCGGAGTTTTTCCGGAAAATCCATTCTGTTATATTTTTACTCATATCATGTTTAATGTTTGTGCAAAATTAAAAAAAACTTCAGGTGTATTTATTGACCAGACGAACGGATAAACGAACAAGTATGAATTTCCAGTCCACCCTGCTATGTTGGGCGACCAAAAAATAAAGTTTGTATGTGAAAATCTGTTTAACGTAAAGTTGTAAAAGTTTTAAAATTGTGTAGAAAAGGCAGTCTATTGCTTTTCATCAGAATAGGAAGAGAGGTGCTGGGTGCTATACAAAGTATAGGTTGAATACATAAACATAATGAAATATCATAATAATATAATATTCCGCTAGGCAACCTCTCTCACACCCTCTAATATGTTCAGCCTACATAATATGCCGTCGCATCTTCATCTTCCTTCCTAGCAGCGCCTTTTCTCTTCTGAAGAGAATCATAGCTCTTTTAAATCACTAGCATAAAGACTTTTATAACCCCTACACACAGTGTCGTTTGTCTTTTTTTTTAATTGATAAATAAATCTATATACATCAGTTGATATGTTTTATTATCAATATATTTCCTCTCGTGTGTATATATATATATATTCTATTATATATATTGTATTATATATATTATATATGTAATAAATAGTATATATATTATATATATGCATACCTATCACTCTCTCTTTTCTGTCTCTCTCTCTCTCTACATATAATATATATCTAAAACAAGAGTAAATAATGCTGTTGATCTTAACTATTCAAAAACATATACATATATATACACATATATATATATATATATATATATATATATATATATATATATACACGAGCAAATAGTTTATAAAACATGTTAAAAACACTTTGAAAAAGAGTTAAAAACATATTTAATCTGAAAAGGAAACACTAGATAAGTGGATAGTCCTTAATCCACGGAGTTTCGAAAAAATATTTTCCTTCTCATCAGAGGGTAGGAATTAACAAAATGCGGGATCGGATTTTGCATGCAAAAGTATTTGATGAAACAACAAGTAAGTCAAAGATCTTACTTCATAACAAAAAAGTGAAGTAGAGGAAATATATTTTATTTTATTTTATTATATATATATATATATATATATATATATATATATATATATATATATATATATATATTAAACAAATACAATTTATGAAAAATAAAGATTACATTAATTATCGATCCATCAAATAGGAAACAAACTGAATTATTAGGAAGGATTCTCGTTTTGTTTATGGAGTTTCAAAAATCTTTATTATTTGGTTCAGTGGAAATAACTTACAAAGTAAAAATGTAAACTGGCTGTTGAATTGCTCGTTAGCGTCAAATGTAAAACTCATAATTTGCAATGTTCGACCATTTTGAATTCAAATATAATCAAATGCAATAATTCAACAAATGGGATTGGTTTATAAATAGAATACAAATAAAAAAATCTGCAAGATTGTCGTTAACAAATCCACTCTGGTTAGAATCTAAATGCTATTAGAAGGTCAAATCAAACAAACCTTTATAAATAAAATCATAGTAGTAGGCTGTTTGGCTCTGCCCGATAGTAAAATTCACATAAATATTACATTTTAATTCATGCAGAAACTGCAACATATGCATGCGAATATTATGCTTTTTTCTAAACATATAACTTCTTGTAAGTAAAAAGAAAATACTCGAAATGAGATCGAAGTTAAAACCTAGACAGCGAGTTCAGTACAATAACCATTATCCCAGCTTCACACGATCTTTAAAAATTGTTTTCAAGCCTACTTATTCTTAACATAAAGAATCTGTCACGTGAACGATTTAGACATTCGCGTCTGTGAAACAGTTGACAAACTGATTAAAATATGATGATACCCCCACGTACTGATTATGCAATGTTGACCTCTTAGCACAAGTTTTTTTTTTTTTTTCTGGGAGCAAACCGCTTATAACAAATCTCACATGTCTGATTCTTCAACACACTACATTTCAAGTCTGTAGATCAAAAATTCGCTGAGTATATCGGTTGAGCATTGCCTCACATGCACATTCTCACTTTTATAGATATATAGATTATCATGAAATATAACTTCTATTAACACGTAAAAAAGTGTATAATACATAAATATATATAAAACTTTGACCGCAGAAGCATTAGATTTTCGGATAAGCCGTATTATAGATCACACTAACAGAATAGTAAATCGGCGTCCAATTTGACTAGAAATTCTTATGTCCATCTATTTATCAAGTTCTTGTACAATTTACCAAAAGATACCTTAAATCAACATCATAATATCTAAGCCAATCAGTCCTCCCTAAAAATAATAATCTATATATTAATACGAGTGTGTGTGTGTGTGTGTGTGTGTGTGTGTGTGTGTGTGTGTGTGTGTGTTATTGTCCGTGTCACGCTTATATCCGGGTAATGTAATTACTATGTACTTCCATTTATTGAAATAAATAATTTTATCAAGAATTCGTCTTCGATTATAGCTGATGGCACTTAAGTCATTTAATTTTTTATGAATAATTTTACTAAGAATTCTTCATAAATTTGGTTTCGGTTTCAATTATAGCTAATGTCACTCCAATAATTAATTTAAAAAAAAAATAATTTTATCAAGAATTCTTCATAAGTCTTGGTTTCGGTTTCGATTTTGACTGATGGTACATTAGTCATCTATTTTTCTAAATAAATAATTTTATCAAGAATTATTCATAAGTTTTGGTATCGGTTTTGATTATAGCTGAAGGCCGATTCAAGTTGATGAACTCAAGTCGTATAGATACTTTTTTTTTTACATCCAAACTTTACAATTTATAAAAAATCGATAGAACATCTATAATAATATATACGAAATCTGCAAGAATTACAATATCATATTTAAGCGTATTTTGCGACCTGGCTAATCCGGGCGTCCTTGCTAGCTTGGATAAATACTTTTGCAGTTTTAACAAAATAGCTACAATAATATCAGAGCGTCTCCATATTTATTGGATATCTACAGAATGCCAACATCAATATATTACATATGAATGGTTCCCCTGTAGAGTGTTCACAGGTCCCTCTAGTTTATATGTTAATACGATAGCGTGTATGTTATTGTCTATGTTACGCTTACATTTGCGTCGTTTAATTGTAATATACTTCCATTTCTTGTCATAAATTATTTTACAAATAATTCTTCATACGCTTGCAATTCGGTTTCGATTATGGCTGCAGGAACTAAAGTTGTGTGTATATATACATATACTTTTTCATAAGATTAGTTTTGGTTTCGATTAAAGCTAATGCACACACACACACACACATGTATATATATATATATATATATATATATATATATTGAAATTGCACCTTTATAATAAATAATATTCGATAGAACATTAACTCTATAACAATGTATACGAAATTTTATAGAATCAAAATATCATATTTAAGTGTACTTTAAAACTGGGCTACGCTGGGCGTACTTGCTAGCTTAGATACATACTTTTGCAGTTTTAACAAAAGAGCAACAATAATACTAGAGTGTCTCTATTTATGCTGAACATCCACAGAATGCCAACATCAATATATTACATATGAATGAGTGCCCTGTTGAATTTTCACGGGTCCTGCTCGTCGTTATTATTCATAAAGAGGCTCCCTATTGATTTCTGCCACGTCTGTTTATTATAATTCCAATAATTGTAATAAATTACTAACTATAATTTAGCATGATTTATATGCCTTTCTAGTGCATACCTATGCGCTTCAGAGTGAACGGGCGTTCGTATGTATGCATGACTAAGTTCACTTGACTAATTCTCGACACGGGTGAAGTGCGTATTGTTATCTTTGTTCGGGTAAGCGATTAATCGATCTGGTCAGCGTCCGGATATTTATCCACATGGCAAGTCATGGAACGTAGGATAAAGTGGCGACATCTGGGCAAGATCGGACAGGCATCCTTGTTCGGCTCGGCTGCATCTCCTCTGATGGTTGAATGCCGGAAAGCCTTCTGCCTAGCGAGTTTATCTATCAAATTGTTAGACTTTGGAGTTCCCTTTCGATTCCTTGCCTCCCTAACTGTCGTAACACGCAGGAGTGAAAGTGTAATGTGAACAGACATCTTTCTGCTTAACTTCCTACAAAGTATTCCTGCAAATTTGGCCCCAAATATTGGCCCCTTACGTCCAAGTGTCACTGTGCCTTGATTGGGATGAAAACGCAGTAACAAAAGTTCTTCAAAAATTATGACGGTTTTATTAGATGCCGTTTTGTCGTCATATGATTTATTGAATAAAGTTATTTCAGTAATCTTTCCAGTCCCGCCACCAAATGTTTCATATAATATATCCTTGAGGAAGACGAGGACTATCCTCGAAGATGTTTTGAATCCATTCCCGTTTTCTCCTGTCATCTTTTCTTCGCGATTGCCGAGGAGCGCGAGAGTATTGGTTCACAAGTATCTGTAGGAAAATGAACTTTATGTATGGTTGATAGAGACAGAGAGAGAGAGAGAGAGAGAGAGAGAGAGTTCCCTATCATCCCGAAGATGGAGGGACCTTTTTTTATTTTAATTCATCACAAAAACGTTTGATGTGTCGGTGATTGTTCTTGCGTGGGTTGCTTATTAAAAAGGCATCTGATAAGTAACGAGAATCGATAATCGACACTATCCAATTAAAGAAGAAAATCTTTTGTCCAAAGTTAACACTTTCATACAACCTAACATCACAAGTGCATTTAAGTGCACCGCAGAAGCAGAAAGACACAGTCTTAAAAAAACTCAAGTGTAGATTATTTTATGAGACAGGGGCATCTTCAAGATGAATGTTTATTTTTAGATCACAATTAAACGATGATACTTGACTTTTGTATGTTTAACTTTAATTCAAATGATTATGTAAAAAATACTTTTAATTCAAGTGATTATGTAAAAATATACTTTTAATTCAAGTGATTATGTAAAAATACTTTTAATTAAAGTGATTATGTGAAAAAAATACTTTTAATTCAAGTGATTATATAAAAAATATTTTCCTAAAAAGTACAACTTGTTCTTTGATAAGGCAGGGGCGCGTTCAAAATTAATGTTTATGTTTGGATCACAATTGTATTAGTATACTTGACTTTTGCATTTTTAATTTTAAGTGAAGCTATTATTTACAGAGAATTTTATTAAATCAAAAATAGATACTCTACAGTGTAATGTAGAGTACAATATATTATGGACTAAGTTTCTACTAGACGCCACGTGGAATTTCCTCTCGGTACACTGTGGTGGAGGGGTACCTCACTAACGCAAATATTGATCGATTTCATTTAAAAAAATAAGAGAATTCTATGCCAAAAATTATGTGAAGGTGGAACATTTGTAGATCTTTATTCAATCCCGGACAATGGCAGGCCTCCTTGATAGTAGAACATAAATAACTAAAATTCGGACACATTTCGAAAATATCAGTTGGGATTCGGGTGCGTATGTGACACTATCGGAGAAGACAGTCATCTAATCCCTATGTATGCACCTTAGTCGTATCTGTCCTCGGTTATCTCAGCTCTTATCGTCCTCTTAAGACTTTTTCGATCTCATGCAAGCTGCAACCTGCCGCCAAATATCCCCAAACTAAGACTGTCTTTAAACTGTCGGAAACAGACTCTCACTCCTAAAGCTTAGGCTAAATTATCTATTAATATATTGACCTCTATTCCTGGTTCTTTCCTCCTGTCGCTGATTCACTTTGATTTGCCTTCTTATTCCAGATGTCTTTGTGGGACTCGTGAACTAGCTTCCCTATTGCCTTTAAACAAACCTCGTCTTTATATCGTTGTTTTGCTGATCGACTATTTCCTCTTTGTGTTATAGGTATTCGTCTTTGTTAACTTCCTATTGATTAACGAATTGCTTCTTTTCAAATCTAAAATTCTTCAAAATTGTCATGCCTTAAGCAGTAACATATCCAAAAATTACGAAAAGCGATAAGTAGAAAAATAATTATTAATGAAAACAATTTATGAAAGGAAGCGAAATCTACTAAAAACAAGGTAAGTTGACAGGGGACATAATTAAGTTTTGTTGCTTAGGTCATGTGAAAAAGTTCATTCAAAATGGCCTACAGAATTTATTCATCATATAAACTTTATCGATAACAGTTTTTCATTAATAATTATTTTTCCATCTCATCGTTTTCCGTAATTTTTGGATATGTTTGCATTTGTGACATGGCAATTACGCAGATACTATTTTTTTTTAAATTTGAAATTCAATATTTTTTCAATTATACCATAGAAACATTGAAAACAATTATTCCATTCAAAACAAAGACAAAAACTATGTTAACGATTAAATTTTATTGGAAATATAACATAATTATTACAAAGAACTGGTCTATTTTAATGAGTAAGTTACATTTGAATAGTTAATTAAATACAAATATGGCATTCAGATAATTATATAAAAAGGCTTTCCTCGATGATGCAATAGATAATATAATTATAATGAAAAATATAGGAACTTATGATGCAACCAGCCGATCGGTGATTATGCGTTGAATGAATAAATGTGTAAGATAATGTTTTTGCGCATTAATGTAATCACACGCCATAAATTACATCCGAGGCATTAATCAACTAGAGAAGAAACAAGGCCGATAGCCATTAGTCGCGTTCTCTCGTGTAATGAATGAATTCGTGAATGTAGGATTGACATGAAATTCTTAAAGATAAACTAAAATGACCGAAAAATGGACTGAAATGACTTAAATAAATAAAAAGTAAATGACTTAGAATGACTTTAATGAACATAAGGATAAATTGGGTGACCTTAAGAATGACTTGAATGCTTAAAAATAACTGATATCCTTCAAAAACAACTTGAATTATCTGGAGAATGATTTGAATGGCTTTGAGACTGAGTGGCTATAAAGTGGGTAATCATTTTACATTAAATTAATACAGAAAAGTGATCCCCCACTTCATATCACAAAGTTACAAACATAATTACAGCATGTAGTGAGAACATATACTACACTTTGATCTTGGCCAAAACACAAAAAAAAGCTTAAAAAGCTAAGAACAGCATCTAATAACAAAAGACCTTTGATCTTAACCAAAAAGGCCAAGCACAAAAGTGTTACGGACAGACTGACCGACGGAGTGACTTATAGAGTCGCTTGCACGCGACTAAAAAGGAGAAATAGAAGAAGAAGAAGAAAAAGAAGAAGAAGAAGAAGAAAGAAACAAAGAAAGAAAGAAGGAAGAATGAAACGATAATAACCACAAGGATGTGTGTAAATGAAAGAAATAAAGTAGAGCACGAGCAGAATTTCACACATTTTCTACTTGTCCGAATTATTTTAATTCGTTGAATTACTTTTCTCATTTTGAGATTTATTTTGACAACGTTGCGGTTGCTGTAACCTCAGACCTTTCACAATGGTATTTTCTCAAACTCGGAAATCTTTCTGTCTCTCAAACTATGGAATCTGCACTGAATTTCGAACGGAGCTCTTTATTTCATTCACGAGTGGGTAGAAATCTACGAATGGAGAGAAATCTTGAGTAATTCGCAATTGTATTTTGGCTTACACCCGCACTGAGGATTGAACCTTCAATTTCCAGAAAAATGTGTATTACAACTGAATTTGACCAAGTATTGTATCATGTTCCTCGGTTCGTTAGGGTGATTGCATTACATTTTGTTATAAAGAAAAATGCAAGATTTGCTTTTTAGACAAATTATGGTCACATTAAAACTAAAAGAAAAAAAAAATAAAGTAATTTATTTGATGAAAATTGATCGGACGAGAATTAGTTCAGAATATTAAAAACTAAACAAAAACTCTGATCAATAATGCTTTCATGAGTCGTGTATCAGCCTTTGCAATTTTTGGAATTTATTACTTTAAAATAATTAAAAATGAAATTGATTAGTAAGAGTAAATTCAGCGAATTTTATAATTGATTACATTTTCATCTACAGCCCTCTGTCTCCCTTTCTCTCCCATTTTCTCACTTTCTCTGTATGTATATATATATATATATATATATATATATATGTGTGTGTGTGTGTGTGTGTGTGTGTGTGTGTGTGTGTGTTTATATATGTGTGTATATATATGTATATATATATATATATATATATATATGATTTTCAGAATGTGAGAGATTGTATATAATAAATCCCACAGCCAAACAACGTCACAGCTCACAAGAGCCATGACAGTCAACGAACCGGGAGTCCAAGACTCGAGTTTCGCCCTCATTTGAGCTCATCAGTTAAACACATCCGAACTCAGGATTCGAAACCCGAGCCTCTTGCATGCGAGGCAAGCAGTACCAACTGAGCAAACGCCTCGCACACAAGAATTTCTATTAACCAACACAAATCAAGTAAACCGCGCCGAAATCCGACTGTGAAATGAACCTACTTCGTCTCGACAAGGGACGCGGCCATCCAACCAGTTAATAACCCAAGCCGATGTCTCACAAGTAGGAGTTTTTAACTCGAAAGGACGATGCCATCTAGAAATGCTAACCAAACGAGCAACTTATAATAGGATTTTCAGAATGTGAGAGATTGTATATAATGCAAGAGGCTCGGGTTTCGAATCCTGAGTTCGGATGTGTCTTACTGATGAGCCCAAATGAGGGCTAAACTCGAGTTTTGGACTTCCGGTTCGTTGACTGTCATTGCTCTTGTCAGCTGCGACGTTGTTAGGCTGTGGAATTTATTATATATATATATATGTGTGGGGGGGGTGGAATTAATAAACCCTGATTAGTGATAACTTAAATCGATGAAACGCACTTTAGCCACCATATCTAAAAGTAACAACGAAAGAAATATGAACATTAACAAAGACAACAACAACAACAACAAAAACAACAACAACAATAATAATAATAATAATAATAATAATAACAACAATTTATTTCATTGTAACCACATACATCGTAATTATAAAGTAAACGAACATTTTTGGAAAAATATCATATACGTGTCTACCCGTTGGCCCTTAAATGGTAAGATGAAAAATATTCAAAATAAAATGATTTTGAGATTATTTTATTTTTGTGAGAAAACATTTTCAACTGATTACTGAATGAAATAAAACTCAGAAAGCCTTCAAAGGCTTTGAAGGTTTTCTGAGTTTTATTTTATTTACTCGACCGTATATTCTGAAAAATATTATTAAATATATTATTTAAAATATTGTTATATATATGTATATATGTCATTAAAATATTATATGATATATTATAAAATATATTATTACAATTGCTATTAAACATATTATAAAAAATATTATAATTATTATTATTGTTGTTGTTGTTGTTGTTGTTGTTGTTGTTGTTACTGTTAGTATTTCTTTCGTTGTTACTTTTAGATATGGTGGCGTAAGTGTTTCATCTGTTGATCGATTAAAGTTATCTTTAATTAGGGTTTATTAATTACATTCACACACACATGTATATATATATATATATATATATATAGAGAGAGAGAGAGAGAGTGTGTGTGTGTGTGTGTGTGAGTGAGTGAGTGAGAGAGAGAGAGCAGGAAACGATAAAAACGTTTCTTTTATTGAAGAAAACAAAACCCGACTTGACCAGATGTTAAGAAAAATATTATTAGATATATTATTTTAAAGAGTTTTGTAAGTTGGATTACTTAGAGAGAGGTTAATCAAGAACTTGTTTACGTTGGACTTGAAGACAATCAGATTGTAGTCAGCTTGAAAGCACACAATCGGAATAGAGTTCCACAGGCGTGCAGGTCTAAGAAAGAAGCTTTGTTCATGGAATCTGCATTTAGGTTTAGGCACAGATAAAGTGTGTGCGAAATTATTGGTAGTGGTTTGGGCTGGATGAGTGTTTTTCGTGAAAGTTTGGCGAGGGGTGGGGACCATAGATTGGAGCCCAGAAGAGCACTTGCCATGAAAATAACAATAAAACAGAGACAGGCTCGCAACGTCTCTTCTGTGAGAAAGAGGTTGCAGGGAAGAGAAAAGGGCATCCCCTACTAAGCTACAAAGTCTATTTTGAACTATTTCAAGGCAGGATAAGCTGCTTCTAGCAGCTCCTGCCAAAATGTGGCAACAGTACTCCATCGTTGGCCGTACCTGGCTTTTATATAGGTAGAGAATTGGATCAGGAGTGAGATAGCTTCGTAAAACTAATCTTTATAGTTCCAGCTCTCTAATATTACAGAGAGAGAAAGAAAATCCCGCGTCTTGACATATGCGAATGGGTTCGGATCACTTTGTTTTATCAATTAAAGATAGCCCGGAGAGTGAGAAGGAATGAAGAAGCACATTCATTATGGAGAAATAGGATGGCGTAAACATAAAGTATTTGAATGTTTTCAAAATCTATTTTACTTTTCAACTAGACAGTTTTTTTTTCCTTAGAATATCTTAAATGTAATTACATCTAATAGAATATATAATAATTATAAATTTATTATACATGTTATTGAATTACGAGGTCAGTGCTTGTAGCTAGCATAGTTTACTCTTCGGCGTCCATAATTTAAAATGATTCAATTCGTATCTGCCGAAGTGGTTTGAGGCATTCGCTCACCTGAATTGTTAAAAAAAAAACAATTGGCACAAACATTTTTTGCTAATCAGATAAACTTCTCTAAATTCATAATAATTACCGTTTTGAATCACCATGAATGCATAAATAGACAGGTATTTCCTTAATAAACAGTTGGGCTAACATTTAAGATAGAACTAATAATCATTTTGCTTCATCGCTCACCATCTTTATTTTATCTCAACTGATGGATACACACAGTTATAACCATACGCACGCTGGCCATTAAGAACAATCACGCAACCCATTTACGGTTTTTTCATTATAGCCTCCTCATTAGAAAAAAAGTATAAACTTATTCATTTTAAATACTTTTAACTTTTCTCACTGAAATTACTTCACAGACTATACGTCGTCAGCCTGTCTCTGTTCTATCGCTGTTTTCGTTGTAAGCGCTCGTCTAAACTTCAATATATGGCCCCCGCTTGACGATCTTTCACACAAAGCACTCGACTAGCTACAGCCATGATATATGATTTTCACCACTCTCTATTTGTACCTAAATGTAAGCGCAAATGCCGTGAACAAAGCTTCTCTCCCAGAAATGTCCGCTTACCGAACACTGTTCGGCTGGCCTGCTTACCGGCTTAATACAACAGAGTAGCCTTCAAATCTAATGTAAACAAATTCTTGTTAGGTCGTCGTCATAAATATTCACATTCCACGCAATTTACATCATTAAGGTTTACTTCACTACCACCTTACATTCATTAACTCTTATCACCGAGTGGCCTTCGGCTCTTGATAACTGGTGACTCACAAGTAAAAAAGAAACAAAAAATGAACATTAATTTTTACTATCAATTAATCCACTATAATTCGTGTAAAGGATTGATAAAGTTTTGGTTGCGATTTTTCAAACACGTGGATAATTCACGGTCCTTTCATTATCGACTCAGACTTTTTCGATATATCAGTTAATTAATTCCTCTTGTTCTAAACGCTTCAATAATAAGAACGAACATTCTATACTGACATATTTATGTAAACTTCCATATTAAAAGTATTAAATATATCTTCTGCGAATTCATGCTTGTGAATTGATTACGTTCTTTTGTGTTTATTATCTAACATTCATTTCGCTCTCTCACATTAAGTATATACCTAAAAATAGTTTACATTAAAATTGTTTCCCTAAAATATGACCCCCTCAAAAAAAAAAAAACGTTTCCCCTAATTTTAACCACTTAAAAGGAACCCCAACAGCATTTATATAATAATAAACTCACAATTTGTATTATTAAATAATTCGGCCTAGTATTCTCTCCTTGAATATTATTTTCACACGGTTACAGTCAATGTAACCACTAGTCTTCTTCGAGTGCGGCTTGTTGGATTCTGTATTTTTGTTTGTCGGGCTCGGGAATCTGTACTATATTTCGAACTAAATTATTTAATACACGAAAATAAATGATTTCGTCCCAACAGTCTTAAACTGATAGATATGTTCTCTCGAATGTTATTCTTATTATTATATCTATTGAAGATTGAACCTTCATCCTCCAAAAGGCTTATAATTTACTAGTCTGGGTGCTCGGCGTTTCCCGGATGTTTGGAAGTGTGTGTTGAGCAAAAAACAAAAAAAGTTGTAGTAGACAGGCAGGCTCGAACCCGTGACGCGAAAGCGGAAAAGAAAGTGAAAAAAAATCTAACGGTATTAAACGCAACGTCAAATTTCTTTTAAAAAGAATGAAGTAAAAGAAGGAAAGAAACTAAGACGTGCGCATGCGTGTATTAAGGTTTTATTTTCTAAACAGTTAACTTCTCATGAGTAAAAAAAAAAACTCGAGCTACGATCAAAATCAAAACTTAAAGAGAGTGAGTCAAGTACGATAACCATTAGGTCAGCTTTCTAAGCTCTTTAAAAAGTATTTCCAAACTATAAGATAAGTACGCTGCCATGGAAATGATTCGCGCATGTGAAATCGTGAAACAGTTGACATACAGATAAGAATCCGGTAACCCTTATATGGCAATTTTTCGATTTTGCCCTCCTTAAATCCCCAATATTCCGGATGAAAACTGATTAAAAATTTTTCCTATGTCTGAATATCCTATGTACTAAATTGCAAGTCTGTATAGGAATTATTCGTCGAGTATATAGGTTGATATTTGTTCTTATACACACACACATTCTCAATTTTATAGATATGTAAACAAATTTTACGCAAGGGAAAAAGAAAGGACGGCAGTTTAATATCCGTGGACTTTTCTCGTGTCATGCTAGTTTAACATTCCAGTTTATTTGCATGCTTTACAATGACCATCTACAAAATCTTCAAAAGGTAATACTTAACACGCATGCGCTTATCGTGTTTTGAACAGCTAAGATGTTGCATTAATTAACGGCTGCAAGAATACTTATCTAAAGTCAGCGATGAGATCTTAACACGAAGAAAAACGCCCGCAGGACGCCGAGAGGGAGACAGCAGTGGTTCATGTAGTCCACGACTTCCGCATAATGTTTTCTGCATAGCGTTAACTTGGAGATGAGTGTTTCCTTGATGCACCAGGACAACGTTAAAAGCAGATAATAATCCTGTGATATGACCAACGGCGATGACCAGAGAAAACCAGATCGATTAACTCGTTAAAGATATGGATCGGATGACACAAGACTGATGAGCGAAATTTTGGAACAGTCATATTGAAGAGATTGGCAAATCACATACGCAATTACTGATATATATATATATATATATATATATATATATATATATATATATATATATATATAATTTGTTAATCTCTTTTATATATCTGTTCAAAGTAGTCAAGTCAAGGTTAAACATTAGTGTTGGGACGATTACTCAAAATCGAAATTGCGAATCAAAACAATCGACAAATTTGGGGGTATTGGAATCGGTATCGGGAGCGAAAAAAATTATGCCTATTTTCCGATGCCAAAACGATTCTTTTAATTTTCTTTTTTTCATCTGATTTTGTTTAAAGGAAACTCTTCCATTGTTGGTACTAATGATAAAATAATAAACATTTATTGATTTTAAAATACTAGTAAAGCTAAACTCTATAGATCATCCTCCACAAGTGTAATTTTACGTTTAGGAAAATATCTGCATATTAAACATGTGTCTTTTTAAGCAATTAGGGAAAACAACAACTCTATAGTAAAATATTTAGGAATTTATAAAGAATCGGAATCGGAATCGGTAATTGTATCAGACTCGGGAATTTAGTACGGAATCGGTAATTGTATCGGAATCGGGAAAATATTGGAATCGTCCCACCATTATTAAACATGTATTCATTGGATAAAATACAAAAAAATATTTACTGGTTTTATAGAATATTGTTTAAGAACAAATTTATTTATATTAATATTCATTTCTCATTAGGCAAAAAGGCTTTTCAATATGAACATCTGAAGAATGATGCATAACTTTTTGCCTGATGAGATCTTAGTTATCATTAATTAAAGATCGCAAAGTTACCATCTACATAATCTGTACATGTTTGTTACATAAATTTATATATATATATATATGTATATATATATATTTATATGCAATATTTCTGTAGAAATATATTTCTTATTATATATCAATCCTTATATAAGAAACACAATGTAATTAAAGAGCAATATAGGGAATAAATTGTAAAAAAAGTTATATTCCAAAATTCATGATGTTGACCATCTTATAATTTATTCCTTTAATTCACTTGACTTATACAATTCTTGACACTATATGTTTCCTAGTGCGAAATCAATCACTTAATTATTATATCAGTGAATCTGTTATGCCCTTAACTCATAAGCAGAAATAGCAACGATCAATTCGCCAAAAGGAATTAAAATGTGATTTGACATGGTAAAAATCCGAAAATTGAAAGAGAAGTTGCAGTTACCTTTATATTTTTCTATTACGCCATCTTGAATTTTTATCAAACAAAACCATTAAACCCAACTATTCGTACTAACAATTTAAATTAATTTATGAATCTTGTACCAAGATTCTTCTATTTAATAATCAATAAATATATTAATTCTCAGTTTTGTGTGGATACTTTTGAAAATAATATCAAGCAATTATGAACTATGCAAACATGTTTGTATATACGAAACTAAACTAAGCTAAAAAAAAAAACGGTTGATCGTTTCAGTCAGTTATCATAATTAAACAATTTGATCCGAATTGAAAACCATACATAATTCAAATCTATTAGCTATTGCGATCAAACTCATCAATCCTTACAATCATAATTTTTTTAAAGTCATACAATTCAAAAACTATACTTACTTTTTCTTAAGTTTAAAATTAATCGGAAATTTTTTTATATCGCAATTATCAATAATTAAATTAATAAAATGAGGCAGAACAAATCCATATGAAATTAACTTCACTTATATATATATATATATATATATATATATATATATATATATATATATATATATATATATATTGGGTTGCGACGTTGTTTGCCTGTGGAATTTAATATATATATATTATATATATATATATATATATATATATATATATATATATAAAAGTGAACGTGTCTGTCTGTCTGTCTGTCTGTGTACATTTCCCTACGAAATAATTCTGTCAATTTTTAGTCTATAGACTCGAAATTTGAAATACCGGGTACTGAGATTTAGGAAAATCGATGTGACGGGTGTCAGCCAGAAATTTGGCTGTTAAGGGGTTAAATTTCAACGATTTGACCTTTAAGAACTCTACCAAACTCCTCCGACAATTTTGGGTCTAGACACTTGAAATTTTAGATATAGGTTCCATGAACCAGGATCTAACTTAATAAAGTGATTTGAGCTCGAAACTATAGATTTTAAGGGGTCATAATAGGGGTAAAATTAAAAAAAAATTTACTCTTTTTTTTTTTTTTTGCTCAGCATACACCTCCAAACACACGGGCAACGCCGGGCTGAAATGCTAGTATATATATATATATATATATATATATATATATAGCGAGAGAGAGATGCAGGAATATATATATATATATATATATATATATATATATATATATATATATATATATATATATATATATAAATGTTTAGAGGTACAGAATTTATATACAGTTTTGAAGATAATAAGCGGAAGTTTCTCAAGAGCTCTTTCGGCTATCATCTCATCAGGAGAAAATCGATAGCGTACAAAATAATATTATGTCGAAAATAAAGAGTTCTAATCGGGAACTTGTTAAATGTGCCAAAAGTTCGGGGACACTTAAATAAATTTAGCAACGTTTAAATAACGATTAAAATATTGGCACAACGAGGGAGAAAAAAAACGGGAGAAAATATTCAAAGTTCCCCAAAGAGAAACAATGCGTTGGATGTTTCTTTTTGCCGAAACAAAGAAGATTGACACACCGCAATAGAGACAGACTCCAAAATCTTTAAATGGTTGTTGGAGTCCGCTCTATGTAGCACCTCGGACCATGCTATTTTACATCTATCGGCACAGCACGGGTTGTCAACCAAATGCTGGCCAATAGCATATATATATATATATATTTATATATATATATATATATATATATATATATATATATATATATATATATATATATATATATATAGAGCGCTCCATTTAAAAGTAGCCTAGATAATTTAGTAGAGATGAGGAACATTTTTTCTTGTTTAAATTACCTGTAGCATTATTTCAATTATATGTAGTGTTAAAAAAAGCTAGAACTGCTCCCCATTGATATCTATGCATTCCTCGACACGTTTAACAACATTTTCAGATACTATCCCTAGATCTTCTCTGGTTATTCTCCTTATAGCATTGGTAAATTTCCCATTTAGTTGAACTAAGTTGTGAGGTTTATTTGCATAAACATTTTTATTTTTGAAGTTCCTTAAAGATGAAAATCACATGATGACAAGTCCGGGGGACGTGGTGGCCATAACACTTTGCGTATTGTTCCGTAAACATGTGATGAACTCGTGCCAGTGAGCTGTGAGACGTGTGGTATGTAACGCCTCTAGTTGGAAAAACAATTGCATTTCGTCTTGCAGTGCCAGTTGAGTGTAAAGAAAAATATTATAGTGATCCGGCTACTTTTAAGTGGGCGGCTTAATCTGAAGTCTTCTTTTTCTTTGTTAAATGTATTTCAGTTCAAAATCTCAGACACCAAGGGGCCTTTTCCTGTGAATAACACGTATTTTTAACTAAATGTTTTATTCAAATACCTTCAAACTACCTTCTTGTGTACTAAGAATATTAATTATACGCTCTAATATTAATTAAGGTTGCATGGCATTATTCGATTCGGACGTAAAAGTTCTCGATGACAAATTGCAGCATATTTACCGGTATTGCCTCAATCTTGTTTGCAATGAGTTCTTTGAGAGCCGGAACTGTTTTAGGGGGTCATTTTAGAACACTTCCCTTTAAAGATAACCCCATGAAACCAGTCGCAAGCACTTTAGTTTATAAAACTGGTAAAGAATGTATATATATATATATATATATATATATATATATATATATATATATATATATAGTCTTTGAAGTTTTTAACCTTTAAAACTATACAAAAAATATAATTTTTATCATTCGTTAGAAAACCATCTAGTCAGTAAGTAATCACCTGTAATCACTGCATCAACTCGCTCTCGAATTTACTATTATACCAATAATTTATTTTTCAAGGGATCATCAGATGTTTACCATGAAACACTGTTTCGTCGATTTAAAAACAAAACAGTATATTACATCATGGCTCCCCAGTAGTGTTGATCAAACACCACCACCCTTAATCTTAGGAAGAAGACATGTTATAGACATTTGATCCAATTTCCTATTCTTAATTGCAATTACTAACCTTTTCATACTATAAAAATGAATTTCTTACCTGTGCGATTCATCAATTTCCATATTTAAAATGGATACATTTTTATTTTTTTTAATTTATCAGTCTTGTATTTATAAGAATACGATTAATCCATTTAACTCCTTATCACCCCCACTATGATTAGTATTTATTATATTTACATTCTTATTTATTTAAAATTAGATATATATAAAGGTTAAAAATATTTTTACATATATACATTTTTTTATTAATATATAAATTTATTATATGCAATTATAAGTACATTTTATACATTGCTATTACAGTTTTGGATTTCCTTTATTAATTTAGTCTATATATCTCTCTCGCTGTGATGCAGGGGTCTTTATCCACGAGGCTATCTCCCCACGTCCTCTACCCGGCTGGAAAAAAACGTGTCGGTGGCCAGCTAAGAACGTGGCTCGGGACTATCAAAGCCGACGCTGAGCTTATTTCGGGTCCGCTCATCTATGGCCTGTCTCGTTGGAGACGTGACTGGCTGTTGCTCACTCGGGATCTTGCCTCCGATCGCCGGGCTTGGGCCGCAGCGATACGAGATGTGCATCTTCATGAAGCCGACTCAACTCCTCCAGGGTGAATGTCGTTTCAAGTACAAGTACAAGTACATATATATACACGGTGACACAAAAAAACGGGACCCAACTTTCATCAGGCCCTGTTTCTTAGTGTTTTGTCTGAATGTAATGAAACTTATATCATAACTAGTTTATTATATTCATAAGATCACATCAAAACACTAGAGTTTTTGGTCTTTTTTTTTCTCCGTTGACTGTAAAATGCTCAGAAAAAGAATTGAATCGCCTCTGTTTTTTTAGTCACTCTGTATATATATATATATATATATATATATATATATGTGTGTGTGTGTGTGTGTGTGTGTGTGTGTGAGCTCCTTTAAAAAACGTGTTTCTTATCGTCGAGCATTTTCATTTGTATTACAGTCGGTCAACTTAGCTTTATAATGATTTTATCATTCTGACTGACGTTAAAATCATTTAATAAGAATAAATGTTTAAGTTCCAACTGTACTTCTCGCCGTTGACGGAAACCTCTGTTGCCGGGTTTCGAATCTCTCTACAGGCGTTAATTGTGACATCCTGCACTGGTGAAAGGATGAAACACTAGTGTCTGTAGCTATTTAATAATTATTATAGTAAATTATATATATATATAAATATATGTGGGGGTCTTTATGAGTGCGTTTTTTATAATATAAATACGGTTATAAGATTCACTGATTAAAACATTATAATTTGTCAGTTTTCAAGCAAAATATAGCTAACCCGTGCTTTCAGAAAAGTTCTTATCATGCTTAAATGACTAACGATAGAGGAAAGTTTATTGTTTAACAGAAGTTAATTTGATATTGCAGAGTATGAACTAATGAATAAACAGTAAATATTGCTTAAATAAGTCAACAAACAAACAAGATTACAATTCTGCATAAATAAATGAGACATAAAATAATAAAAAGCAAACAAATGAATAAGAATATGCAAGAATGAGTAAAAAAGTAATTTTAAAATAAAAAAAATTATGTTACTCTGGTGGTATTAACACCCAAAAGTAACTAAAATCTTAAATGCAAATCGAAAACCAAACTACAATAGCGAAATAATATAGAATAACATTTTCAACTTTATTCAATTAACAACTTTTTTAACAATAAACATGTAATAGTATCTGCAAACGTTGTTATAAGTGCCAACAAATGCATAGATGTCAATGGAGAGCACTCCCAGCATCTTTTATAATACTACGGGTTATTTAAACAATAAAAAAAATGTTCATCTGCTATACTAAATTTTGGGGGCTACTTTGAAGTGGGCCAGCCTGTAGTAAATATTCTCGTGGTAACTCGTTGTCAGGTACAAACGCTGATTATAAACACTGAATATAAACCCGACTAAAATTTTAATAATACAATTACATTTTATATATTATAAAATTATGCAATATCGAGTTCTTATGTACGGAATAATGAATTCTCATGTATGAAATAATGGATACCAAGTTTTTACGTACGGAATGAACGAAATAAGAATCTTAGGAAATTTTTTTAGCATTCCAGTAATTATAAGAGTAATCAAACTCATGACACAGGTAACTAAAAATATAAACTATAACGTGGCCCCGTGACTTAAATATAGGGTTTCATTAAATGCTCGGTCCATGTTGCTGAGATCGACAGAAAGATTCCCGAGTTTGACAAGAATATCGGATTATCAGTATCCATCTTTACAAATCAGAACCATATATTTAGTACTTCTGCAGTATACGAGTTTCATTTTTTCAGACATGATTTGCAAGTTAAATTCAATATCTTGGCTATTAAATTGTAAAGTGAAATTATAGATTCGTTGACAAAGAGCTCATCCCTATTTTATAAATGGATTGCTTAGTAATAATTTTATTATTTCAGCAGTACACGTAAACTGACAAAGCGCCATATCTTGTAAAGATAAGATATATTAATCCATATATTTCTCAATTAGTGAAAATGAATGCAATAGGCCGCCATAATCTGAACCGAGTTCGTTGATAACGGAGTACGTACGTGTAACTATTTCACAATTCTACTTCCGGGAACTAATGAGTACATAGATGTATTAATATCGAAAACATACGAAGAGTGGTTGAGAACGAATCGGATGAAGGATAAATAGGCAAATATTAAACGAAGATAGATTATGATACACATTACCAAAGAGAGTGATCGCAGAGAATGAAAGAGAGATACAATGAGAACAATAGTGATATGACTCTTTGAATAGAGTCTTCTTTGAGGTTTTACATATACCACACGCCATTCCCACCTACGTAGAAAGCCACGCTGAATTAAAGTCACACCATTCCCATCCAATCAGATGCAAATGAAAGTCTTTCTTCGTGGTATAGTGGGGAAAGAGGTGGCTGGTTACCTTAAATGCATCTAAGATCAAGCTCTTATCTCTACATCATAAACGCTCATCCCCATCTGGCATCAATTGAAATGGATGGCTTTCGTCTAAGGGAGGCCCCAGGATTTGATAAGCTCCTGGGTTTGACCTTTACATCTGATCTTAAATGGAACACATACATCAAGTCTGTGGCCAAGGTCGCAGGGAAAATGGTGGGATCCTTCTACCGCTCCAGAAGATATCTCGCTAATGATGCAATTCTCTCTATATATAAGAGCCAAGTACGTCCAAATATTGAGTACTGCTGCCACATCTGGGCGGAGCATGCAAAAAACAGCCTATTCTGCCTTGACGGAGTACAAAATAGACTCCGTGGCTTGGTGGGGGATGCCCTTTTCTCTACCCTGCACCCTCTTTCCCACAGAAGAGACGTAGCGAGCCTGTCATTGTTCTATCATTATTTCCATGGCAGGTGCTCGTCTGAGCTCCATTCTCTGGTCCCCCCTTGACAATCTTTCTCAAAAAACACCCGACTAGCTGAAACCACCGTCAATAATTTCCCCACTCCCTATCTGTGCCTAAATCAAAACGTAGATACCATAAACAAAGCTTCTTTCTTAGAACTGCACGCCTGTGGAACTCTGTTCAGCTTGCCTGTTTCCCTCCCGACTTCAATCTGGATGTCAAGTCCAACACAAACAAATTCTTGATGAACCGCCCCCCCCCTAAGTAATGGCACCTTACCAATTCTCCAATACTATTGCTACACTATCCCTTTGATTACTGTACACACAATATCCCTTATGCCTGAGTGGCCATTGGGCCTTGATAAGTGGTGAACATGTAAAAAAAATAGTAATAATGTGACGCCATTGATATTGGTCGGAAGAATTCGTTTTTCAAATACCGCACACTATTTTACAGGTTAGTAGTCCCATCTCTAAAATAATAGGCCATAATAATAAGAAAAATATTTATGATGATAATAATAAAAATAATAATAATAATAATAATATAAAGATGATGAAGAAATAATAATAATAATAATAATAATAATAATAATAATACTCTTTGTTTCGATATAAACGTATAATTCTGTTTTTCAATTCCAATTTAATGAAAATCCTCTAAAAATGAATGGGAAAATAGCTAGACGGGCGACTAGCGAAATTTGTTACGGGGCAAAAAAAAAAGAGGAGCTCTTTATTCTTTTTTGGCAAGGAATGTTTGCGTATGTGGATGTGTGTATACAGATATACATATGCGTATGTTTGTACTAGAAAGAATTATTTCCACCCCACCCCCTCCTAACCCTTACCCTCTACTGACCAACGACCTGGCATTTAACTCAAGACTGAAACCCATAGAGGAAGGCATTAATACACTCGTGACAGAAAACTCTTTTAAAGAAACCAACGAAATGTAAGTTTAGGTCTTAAAAAAAAAAAAGAAAGTTAAATGTTACTTCGAATGCATTTCAGAAAACAGTCTTTGTTTTGATATAAACGTATAATTCTGTTTGTCAATTCCAATTTAATGAAAATCCTCTAAAATTAATGGAAAAATAGCTAGACGGGCGACAGGCGAATTATCAAGTTAAATGTTAGTTCGAATTTATAACAGAAACCAGACTTTTTATCGATATTGACGTAGAAATTTTCCCTGCCTTTAAACGAGGGTATCAAATACTACAAAAGCGGCGGGGAAAATTGCCCTCCTTCTCCTCCTCCTCTTCTTTTCCCATACTCCATTTCTAGCGGCTAAACAGTATGGTGTAAGGCAGACCTATCTTCAAACGCCCGCTTTCAGAGAATGACTTTCGACTTTTACTAAGTAGAATACATATTTATTTATTTATTTTATTTTATTTTTATTTTTTATTTATTTATTTTTTTGTTCCATATGTATGTGTGATAGTGCACGATACCTCTTGGATACACGGGAGATTTACACTATCTCTGTATCAGAACCACAGGTAAAACAATTCTGGGCTCGGTGTTGCCACAAACACCAAAGCATGAAAAATGTCAATTACAAATAATCCAAATCATGGGACCCAGAAGAAAGATTTGGGTGTCATGATCGGCAGGTGCTCCTTCAGTAGACAGCATGGGGGACCCTGTCGTCATCCTGCGAATGTTGGTCAACTTTTTAGTTTCAGAAACGCAAATGGCATGTACGCTGATTAGGTAAGTATAACCTCTAATTTCAGGGAACAAAATGATACCGAACAAACACAGCCCAGCCATGATAACCATCAAAAGGAAAAGAAATGGACAACAAAAGAGAATAGACTCCTAATGGAATGCTACTATAGAAGCCATCCTAAATATAGATATGGAGGTTATCGGAAACGAATGAAAGAACTATGGGACTTATCCAGAGACTACCATACGACAGAACAAAGAATTGCGGACCAGGCAAGACTGGTACTCAAAAAAGGTTGGCTCTCTAAACTAGAACAGAAATTCAGCGAAAAATAAATGACGAAACTGAACAAGAAGCACCCCCAACGGAACCGCACGTAGAGCAACCTCACAAGTTAAACCTCATAAGTAAAAACACCAAAGGCCGAGGACCAACAAAGAACGAAGTCTACAAACGTGGAAACTGAGAACAATGAAACAGAACTAACAGAGAATGAGGCAAATGAAATAAATAAAATAATACAGCTGATGAACGAAGATAAAAACAAAGCTCCTATCGATAAGGAACCAAGAGCAGAAGAAATTAAAAACAGAAACAGAGATTGTTAACAAACTCCTCCCACATATCCCAACAAATACAATCATAAAATTAAACAACCTGATATACGCAGCCGCTAAAATAGTAAGTATGAAATTCAAATCAGAAAAACAACCGGGGGCAAGCGGACTGACAAAACCTGGATGGGAAATAAGACTAAAAACCCAAATACACAAACATAAAAAAGAAACCAAAATAATCAACAGGAAGAAAGCAATGTGGAGAAAACGGAATATTGAAAATGTAACTGATAGGGAGAGGCTAAACAAGAAACATGAAGAACTGGACCAAAAAATAAAAGCAAAAGAAGCGAGATTTAGACGATATAGATATAAATCTGAACAGTGCAAACAAAACAGAACATTTGAAACTAATGAAAGCCAATTCTACTAAAATGTGAACGGAGGAAAAACAAAAACAGACCAACCAAATCCGACAGAAACAAAACTCTACTGAAGTAAAATATGGGAACAGCGACGAGATCACAATAGAAATGCCGAGTGGCTGAAATACATGAAAGAAGAGTTACAATAAATGGAAGAAGGAGCAGTGAATGAAATCAGCAAGGAAAACCTAAAGAAAACCATAGGAAAAATGGCAAACTGGAGAGTACCAGGGCACAACAGGATACATGCATACTGGTTCAAAAAATACACAACCTTACATGAAAAGCTAGCCCAAAACCTGAGGAGATGTATACAGGAAGCAAGCGTACCAGACTGAATGACAAAAGGTAGAACTACACTGCTACAGAAGGACACGGAGAAAAGAACCGTCCCTAGCAATTATAGGCCAATCATGTGCTTCCCAACTATGTGGAAGCTACTGCCAGCA
This sequence comes from Euprymna scolopes, assembly GCF_053919585.1. NCBI lineage: Eukaryota > Metazoa > Mollusca > Cephalopoda > Sepiida > Sepiolidae > Euprymna > Euprymna scolopes. The sequence continues at coordinate 62,340,245 of NC_136499.1, forward strand.
CAACTGAGGGAACAAATCTACCACTCCCTAAATAACCGTTGACTCATCCCCGAGGAGCAGAAAGGATGCTAAAATGGGAAAAGAGGAACACATGACCTGTTATATATAGATGAAAAGGGGTAAACAGGAGGAGAAAGAATTTAGCCATGGCATGAATCGACTACAAAAAAGCGTACGACAGGATCCCCAAGCATGAATAATAGAATGCCTAAAAATGTATAAAATACCAAGCGGGATCGCCAACGTAATAGAAAATGCAATGAAAACATGGATACTGGAACTGACAGCTGATGGGCAACACATAACAGAAATTAACATACAAAAAGGAATCATCCAAGGAGACTCATTATCACCATTACTGTTCATCATGATTCCCTTGAACAGTATTCTGAGAAAGTGCCAAACCGGATACAAGTTCTCCAATACTGAGGAAAAAATGAACCACCTGATGTACATGGACGATCTGAAACTTTTTGCAAGGACCGAAAAGGAGCTAGAGACACTAATTAACACTACCGGGATCTTCACACAAGATATCCAAATGGAATTTGGAATTGAAAAGTGCGCACAACTTGCTATAAGAAAGAGAAAACTGGAAACGAAAGAAGGCATGGAACTACCCAATCAAACAGAAATGAGGGCACTAGGGGAACAAGAAGACAATAAATACTTGGGAATTCTGGAAGCGGACATCATCAGAACAACAGAAATGAAAGAGAAAATTAGAAAGGAATACCTCAGGAGAACACGGCAACTCCTGGAAAAGAACTTATATAGCAGAAACCTAATAAAAGGTATAAATACATTGTCAATATCACTATTAAGATACTCTGGACCGTTTATAGGATGGGCAAAAGAAGAACTGAGACAACTCGACCAGAAAACCAGGAAACTCATGACTATGCATAATGCACTACACCCAAAGGACGATATTTACAGACTCTACGTGAAAAGAAAAGACGGCGGGAGAGGACTGATCTGTATAGAAGACTGTTTGAAGGACACGAAAAAAGTACTAGAAAAATACATGATGTAAAACACTGAAAGGATAATTATGGCAACGATAGACACTGAAAAAAAAACCAGAAAGCAAAGAGACAAATGAAACAACGAGAAAAGAGAAATGGGAAGACAAGCTACGGAAGATTCATAAGAATGACAAAAGATGAGAATAATGAAAGCACCTGGACATGGATGCGAAAAGGACATATAAACCGAGAAAATGAATCTCTAATAACTTCAGCACAAGATAACTCGATAAGAAGCAACCATATCTAAGCAAGGATCGATAAAACACAAGAAAATAACAAATTCAGACTCTGTGGACAAAGAGACGAAACGATAAACCATGTAGTAAGTGAATGCAGCAAACTTTCCCAAAAGGAATACAAAAACAGGCATGGCCAAGTGGGGAGGGTGGTACACAGGGAATTGTGCAAACGACTGCATTTTGAGCGTACAGACAAATGGTACAAGCATAAACCCGCAACAGTACTCGAAAACGAGAACCACAAAATCCTATGGGGCATGGACATACAGACGGACAAACCCATCCAAGCAAGAAGACCAGATGTCGTAATAATTAACAAGAAAGAAAAATCTTGTCAAATTTAGACTTTTTGTCCTAGCTGACCATGGAGAAACGGAACAAATACACAGTTAGCCAGATAGTTAAAAGATATTTGAATGATGAAGAAAATCAAAATAATACCGATAATAGTAGGAGCACTAGGAACAATTCTGAAAAACATTGAAAAAAGAATGGCAGAAATTGGAATCAGAGGAATGGCTGCAAAAATACAACGACTAACGATAATGAAAACGACTGAAATATTAA